>NW_012118821.1:252302-357763 GCF_000951035.1 Colobus angolensis palliatus | reverse complement strand
TTTTTAGTAGAGACGGGGTTTCACCATATTGGCCAGGCTGGTCTCGAACTACTGACCTCAGATGATCCACCCACCTTGGCCTCCCAAAGTGCAGAGATTACAGGCATGAGCCACCGTGCCCAGCCTATGATTTAAATAAGTCGTTTGGCTAGAACTACACAGTTCATGAACTGAGGAGTCAGATTTAATCTCTCTTCTTTCAAACTTCCACCACTTTTGTTACCCTTAACATTCTTAGGCTTTCTTGATTTTTCTTTTGGTATTTAAGGTGAGTTGTTAGTAGAAGACAATAAAGTAGATAAATATAAAATTAGATATTGCATATTACTTTAAAACTGATTGTTAAAATATAATTATAAATTTTCACAAGAGGAGACACTAACAAAATCTTTGTATAGTTTTTGCAATATCATTACTATGATTCTACTTTTAAAACAGAGTTTCAAGGTTTTCTAGGGAAGGAGACTGGTGTCAAAATTTCCAATAAAAACTTGATTGTGTGATATATGACCTGTTTGAGTAGTGACAGATAGTTTCCAGTAATTTTGAAAGCACATTTAGCCCTCATTCCACTGTATACATCACATTGATTTTATCTGAAACTTTGCAAAAGTGCTACCCAATCATTCTTTGTACTTAAGTTGAAGGGGAAAGCTGTAAGTTTCACTAAAGCATGACACTTCCAAGCATATATTCACAATATATATATATATTTTTCACATTTTTCCTTGAACACTTAACAGGTCAGTAGGCAACATATTATAGAGATAGAGCACTTTTGTGTAATGCAACTGTTTTAGAAACAGATTGATGACTGTCCTCATAAATTAGAAATTAGATAATGGCAAAAACAGTAGTGTAGCAACATTTTATTTCTTATTAAGAGCTACAAGATGACACCAGCCAGGCATACCAGGAAACTTTGACAGTTACCAAGAATCCTCTGTGATACATACTTGGAGATGTTGTCAAACAGCATGACCATGAACATAGGTTTGGTCGTGCCATCAGTTGGGTGAAGTATTTAAGGATAGTTTCCTTTTCAGTTGAAAAAGCCGAAAGAGGGAATATCTGAGAAAAGATAGTGTGTGGAAGTAAAAGAGAAACAACCATCTTTTCCCTAAATGTTCAGAGTCCTTTCACTCCAGTGAGTGATGGACACATACACAACTGTGACTATTGATTTGTCCTGTGGGCAAAGAAGGATGAGGCTCTCAAGGGGTCAGTTAGAAGACAGTATCTGGAGGACAGAGTAGGTGCCACATCACTGAAACACCCAATGATCTATCTTCCCAATCAGTTGGTGAGGTGGTGGGCTGTTATTTGGAAGCGTGGAGGCAGTGTGAGTGGTTCATTCAGACTACAGTCCTCAGGCCATATCGTCCTGCTGCTCCTTTTTGTATGGCCCATAAACAAAGAATGATTTTTACATTTGTATATGCCTAAAATAATAATAATAATATGAAATGCAATTCTTAGTGTCCATAAGTGAAATTTACTTAAAGCACAGCTATACTGATTCATTTACATATCTGGCTACTTTTATAACATTGTGTTATGGCTGAGAAGTTGCAACCGGAATTGTATGGCCTATAATGCCTAAAATATTTATTATATGCCCCTTTACAGAAAAACAGTTTGCAACTCCTGCACTAAGCATTGAATTAATGCTGTTTTATGATTAATGCAAATGTCAATGTATCTTTTGCTATTATCACTTTTCTGTATTTCAGGGATTCTCAGAATTATTGAGATGATGGATGAGGGAAAGAAAAATGACACAAAACAAAAGCCAACACAATTACTTTTATATTGTTAAATAGTAATTTAGTGGTATGATAGACAAGAGGAAACCTCCTGGCTTGGGGAATTGAGATAGCAGAGAATCTATCCTGGATATCCCAAAAGGCAGTTTGTCTTGATAGTGGTAACCAGAGCTGGGGTAGAACTTGGTAATTTCTAATTAAATTCAATCCATGCATTATAGGCAAGGAGAAGAGAAATCCGGCTTGCCAGGCTATTTAGTGTTATCTTCATTTTTTTTTTCTTGTCCTCGTTGAATCCTCCTCAAGTGTGTGCATATGTGATCATATTCTCTCATCATTTACAATCCATGATCAAATTTCTCCCTGATGCTACTGAAACATTCCACAGTAATTATGCAGATGATTATTTGCCACAGCTAGCAAAGTGGGAGAATTAACATTTGCTTTCAAAATATTATTAGCTGTGGGATTGGTTAAGTGAGAATATCTGAAGTACAACACTTGTTGTGTAACAGGTAACACTCAAAATGCTTTTGAATTATTTTATTTGATTTTTATGTTGTTGAGAAATAGTCCCTCTTACTCTTATGGAAAACTTTAAGTGGCATTGCAATCCCATACTAATGAAAAGGAAATTGAGTCACAGTTTCTAAAGCCATACAACTAGCAGGTGATGTGGACTGATTTCTGAAGCAAGTCTTCTCACTCTAGAAACCCAGCTCTTGACCAGCCTGATTATATTTATGTTCCTGGACATAATCCAGACTTATGCTATATACTTTGATGGGAAATATGCTAGCAAAATTTGCAAACCTTTCTAGTATTTTTATTGGCAAATGAGTAGTCCCTCCTCCTCCTTCTCTTTCTTCCTTTTTAATGCTCTCACTAGAAAACAAGTGAGGAGATGATAGGGAAAAAGCTAAAGAAAAACCTAGACTTGGAAGCTATGTGTGGATGGACTCTAGAAAGCCTTTTCCCTCTTGACCTTTTACTGAGAAGCATGGATCAAGTCTAGAAGGGATTATCTTAAGGAAGGTCTACTGCGCTCTCAGGAGGACTCATCAGCGGCAGAGCTTACTGGTGCTTGAACCTGGATACTCTGTTGGGGTCCTAGGAAAAGCATGATTACCTCACTGAACAATGACCTGAAAGGATGCGTAAGGCCATTATTTGGCAGAATTCAACCTTGAATCATGTTTCAGTCATAGAATGTACCTAACAGTGAGATCACTCATATTTGCCCCTGGGATATCCGCCATGGTTTAAAGGCAAATAAGTTATCCTTCTTCAAATTCTCACTGGAATGAAAAAATCTCCATCTCCATGTAAAGGAGAAAGGCGAAACATTGTCAGTTTTTACAAACTGACCTCTTGATATTCCCTTGCTCCTTCTTTTTACAGATCACTACTAATGACTTTAAATTCTGCAAATTTAATCTAAGTGAAAAGTACCACTTTCATTTGTCAGAGAATTCAAATGTCTTTATTGTAACAGCTTCATACTCATTCTGCTACACAACGATGTCACATAAATATACAAAACAATGAATTATTTTTACTCTGCATGAGTTACTTGGTTTTACTTTTGCAGCCATTGGATGCAGTGATTTCCCTTTAGATGCTGGGATCAGGTCAGGTCATTTCTTCTAACATCCTTTTAGAAAGTCCCGTATTTCATGCTTCCGGGAGAATCCGTTCCACTGCCATACCTCTATTTCTACGTTTCCTGGAACGTTTTCTTTCCTTCACTCTGTAACCAGAATTTTCTTTCTGTATTAACATATTTATCCCTAAATCAACTTTTTGGGGGATAAGATTTCATACATACACTATCTTTTTCAATCTTAATTTGAAATTGATCTGTACTCCATGAAATTCACCCAATTTATACTCAAAGTTTTAGCGAATTTCTGTGATAGTGCAAATATGAACGCAATCCAGTTTTAGAACACTCTCATCATTCACAAATATTTTCTCATGCTCTTAATCCCCACTCTGACCTCTGGGCTCAGACAACAATTAATAGGCTTCCTGATATGTTTTTGATTTTTCAAAAAAATGCATAAATAAAATCTTACACGAAGCGTTTTTTGTGTCTAACTTCTTTCGCTTTTCATGATGTTTATGAGATTCGACCCTGCTGCTGAATGCATTAATATAGTAGTTTGTTCCTTTTGTTGTTTCTTTATCGCTGAGTAGTATTGCATTGCATGGCTATAGTACATTTTGTTAAACTGATTCAGGTTTTGCTATTATGAGTAATACCACTATAGAAAATGTCACAAAAGTGTTTGTGTGGACCTTTTTCTCATTTCTCTTAGGTAAAAAGTTACTAGTAGAAATCTATGATTTAACATAAGCTGTCTACAATATTTTATTTTATTTTTTATTTTTGAGACGGAGTCTCGCTCTGTCACCTGGGCTGGAGTGCAGTGGCCAGATCTCAGCTCACTGCAAGCTCCGCCTCCCGGGTTCACGCCATTCTCCTGCCTCAGCCTCCCAAGTAGCTGGGACTACAGGTGCCCGCCACCTCGCCCGGCTAACTTTTTTGTATTTTTTTAGTAGAGACGGGGGTTTCACCGTGTTCGCCAGGATGGTCTCGAACTCCTGACCTTGTGATCCGCCCGTCTCGGCCTCCCAAAGTGCTGGGATTACAGGCTTGAGCCACCGCGCCCGGCCGCTGTCTACAATATTTTAAAGACTGAGAAAATTGTTTTCCAAAGCATCTGTACAATTTTTAATTTAAAATGTCTCCAGAAATGCATGAGGGTTCTTCACATCTTTAGCATTCTAGTAGGCATATAAAGTGTATGCTTTTTGCAGTTTTTGTATTCAATTATTTAATAACTAACGGTGTTAAGCATTTTTTCATCTGCTTACTTGACATTTGATTTGTACATTTTCTTTTGTGGAGTGTCTATTTAAGTTCCTTGCCCGTTTTGTAATTTTTTTCTCTTATTCTTCAGCTGTAATAGTATTTTATATATTCTGGATACAAGTTATTTATCAGTATATGTTTGCAAATGTATTCCTCAAGTTTATGACATTAGAGAAGAAAATGTTTCTAATTTTAATGAAGTCAGTTTATCAGTTATCATTTTTAATGGCTCATGCTTTTATATTTCATATAAAGAATAACCCAATGATAAGATTTTCTCCTTTGCTTCTTTTGGACATTTTATGGTTTTAAATTTACTTTTTTGTTTACTTTTAAGCCTGTGACTTACTTGTAATTTGGGTAGTATGTTGTAAAGTAAGGGTCAAAGTTCACTATTTTACACACATATATCCAATTGTTTCAAAACTGTAGAAAAAAACTGTCATTTTTTAAATTGAATTGCTGTGGCACTTTTTTTTGAACATCAGTTAATCATATGTGTGGGTTTATTTCTAGTTTATTTCATGCTAATGCAAATAATAGACAATCTTGTTTACTGCAACTTTATATTAGACTTAAATTAGTTAACGAAAGTTCCACAACTTTTTTAAACTGTTTTGGCTATTCTGGACAATTTGCATTTTCTTTACGACTTTAGAATTTACTTGCCCAAAAAAAGAAACCTGCTAGGATTTTTTGGGGGATTGAACCTATAAATTGTTTGGGTTATAATTTCCGTTTTAACAATAACATGTCTTGCAATCTAAGCATATGGTAATCTCCTGGTTAATGTTTTCTTAGCAATGTTTTGTAATTGTATTCTCATAATTTTTGGATGATATTGTGAAGGTTTTTAAACTTCATTTTTTGAATGATTGTTATAGGTATATAGAAAACAGTTGATTTTTGTACATTGACCTTTATTTTGTTACTGTGAAATTTACTTATTATTTGTAGTAACTTTTCCATGGGTTTTTTAGGGTTGGTCTTTATGTACATGAAAATATTGCTTGTAAACTAAACAATTTTACTTCTTCACAAATCCATATGTATAAATTTATTTTTTTTGTCTCATTCCACTGGCTAGGACCTCCAGTATTAGGTTGAATAGAAGTCACAGAAATGGATATTTTGCCTTCTTAATAATCTTAGGTAGAAATCATTCAGTCTATTACCATTTAGGATGAAGCTATTTCAGATTTTTTCTTAGATGACCATTGTGAGTTTGCCTTCTGTTCTTATTCCACTGAGAGTTATCAGGTATGTGCATTAGATTTTGGCAATTTCTTTTCATCTACTGACATAATAATATAGATTTACCTTCTATTTGATTTACATAGTGATACATGTTGATTTTCAGGTGTTATAGTGGTCTTTCATTGCAGAGATAAACCCTCTTTGGTCTTAGTATATTATTCTTTCTTATATATTGCTCTTCTGCAATGTATTTTTAAAATTTAAAAGATATTGTGTTATGCTACTAAAGAACATTGGTCTATAGCTTTTAGAATAAAACTTTATTAATAAAATAAGTTGAGATATGTTCACTGTTGTTACACTGTATAAGGTTGTGCAGGATTAATATTATTTCTTCCTTCAAGTTTGATATAACTCCAGAGGTCAGGATTTGAATTTTCTTATCAGAATATATTTAATGAGCAAGTAATTTTCTTCACTTAATAAAAGTTTGTCGAGATGGAGTATTATTCATTTGTTGCATTATGTTGATCCAACTCATCTAAGAGGTCTAAATGTTTGGCAGAATGTTGAGTATAATAATGCTGTATAACCCTTTTACTTTCTTAAGTATGTGTAAAGATGTCCTCTTTTTCATTCTGGATGTTAGTTACATGTATCTTATTTCCTTTTGTCATGATTTGTCTGGCTAACTGAGACTGTATCCTCAAGTCAGAGAAACTGCCAGTTGTACCACTTATTTTGAACCAGCTTTGCTTTTTCATCCAGACAATCTGTGAGAGTTTATGGCCAGCCTCTTCTAGCACCACATGCCTCAGTAAAGCTGTGATTTTATCATCAAAGCTGGAAGGATGGGAGCACCCCCAGCCTAGAAGGCCACCAAATTCCTGCCATGCTTACCTGGTGCCAAAGCAGTTTTTCAAGAATAAATTTTGCCAATTGATTATCTGCTCTTGATTAGTTCCTAATTCCTAAAATGGTTGTTTTTAGTAGTTTTACATTTATTTGCTCTGGAGGGAAATTGTCCAACCTCTTCACGTCTCTACTGGTCAAACCTAGTTTTCTGTAATACCATTTAAGACTAATAATAATATCTTTAAAATCATATTAACTCTATCTACAGTATTCATTAAGCATGTAATAAGAGGATCTGAGGAAGGCATGCAACTCTGCCTTTTCTTTTGTAAGACAGAATCCCAGCGGTGAAAAGAGACATGTGGCCTGAGGCATCATGCTATGGAACTCTATGCCTGGACTTGTTGTGGAAGATGAAACTGGTATTAGCGATCCACACAGGCACTCTAAATGTTCTGATCCTGTCACCTTTTTCTCTGTGTTATATCTTTCTTGCTGAGGCCGAAACATTAAATCTGTTCTCAATTCATTAATTTTAGCCTTAGGATCTGAGTTTCAGCTTGCTACAGAGTGCTTGAGAAGGCTCTGATAGACACCACATTTTTTTTCAGCCTGATTGTCCATTAGGAGTGCCCACATGACTAAGTTTAACACAAAAGATTAATGTGAAGAAGTAAAAGTCACTAGTTCAAGTACATTCTCTGAGAAACAAAGATATTTGCTATGGACCCTCTCCTGTTGTGTGGAAAGTGGAGCTGCTTGGAAAAAGTTAGATCCTGAAAAGAAAGCCACATACCGAGGTTGGCAGAGCTTCCCTGTCAGACCGGGTCCGTGGATAACCTCATGAAACAGACTCTTCTTTGTCCTAAACTGTACCATAAGACAAATTCTATTTCAGGAACGATTTGAAACAGCCACATAGCCAATACTCTTATGAATAAACTCACCCAGTGCCACATCTCTACACACCAACTGCTACACATACATGCAACAAATATTGTAAGCTCCTATGAAGCAGGCGCTACATGTTCTATTCCTGTCATCATTACCAAAAGTTAAGAAAGTAAGCTAAGATTATTGTGCACAATAGTAACTTAGGAATAGTAGCTGTCAGATGATATAAGGCCCTGAGTTAAGCAACCTTGGGGGATCTGTGCACATAGAGGAAGATGTGAATGGTGCCTCTGGAATTGCACAATGTAGCAGACCTGATTGGTGTCATCTCATCAGCAAAGAAAGTGCTATTTCAGGGAAAGATAGCCCTGACAGATTGTACACTGTACAGAGCCCACTGTTATAGGTTGCTTTCACATATATAATCTAAAACTCAAATTGCAGAGATTTTTGTTCCCTATTCTTAGCCCTTCCTGCTAAATGAAATTGCTAACCACTTCTCAAGACACCTAAAGAAACAGTAAAACAACATTTAAAACAAGAACAGAAAAAATGTTTAAATTTATATACTTTAAAAAGAATTTCAATTACGTTAGTTCTCAATTCTTTTAAATTACATTATCCATTATTTTTGTTCAACCAATATTCAGAAACTGGATAATATATGTCACAAAATGTGGAGTTTTTTTTCTGGCACCACAAGATAAATAAAGAACTCTCATTCTGAAGTGGAGAGAAATATAAACATAATATAACAGGATTGAGGGTATAAAAGTTGAATTTGCAGTGTGCAATGAGAAAGAAAAAAGAGAAAAAGACTTAAAACTTACTCGGATGAGAAAAGGAAAGCCTATGAACAAAATAAGAATTGAGCCAGAAGGTAAATAAACTATGGAATTTCCCATCAAGGTACACGGAAAGATGAAAACTTCAGGAAGAAATGGCAAGATGTGAAGAAATATAGTGTGTATATATATATATTCTTTTTTTTCAAAGAACAATACACTGTTTAGTAGGACAAGTCCTCAGGAACCAAATTGTATGTGTTTTAATCATAGCTTTACCACTTAATATTCACAGGATTTTGAGCGAGTTGTTTAATACTGAAGTTTCTTCATGTTTCACTTTTGTAATCTTTGAAATGGATTTAATAATATGTATTGCATAGGGTTTATGAGGATTACATGAATAACCATATTTAAAGCATGTAGATCAGTGCCTGACCTTTTCTACAGTAAGCATTAGTATTTTCATTAAGCAATAAAAAGCCTAGGTGTTATATTGGGATCAGAGCAGGAGTGTGTTTTTAAAAATCCTGCTGTACTAGAATGGGGAAATCTAGTGAAGCAACTATTGAAATAGTACGCCAATTATATATTCACCAGCAACATGGCAAAAACATAGTTTTGAAATATAAATGAATATTTATCATTTTAATTGAGTCATTTTTATTGCCTTCCTCTTCTTCATTTTCCCCACAAACCATTACTCTTAGATGAGCACTACATCACCATAACATTAATTGTACATTACAGTACCATTACACTTTTACTAAGCATATAGCTACTATGTGTACGACTTTGGGTTCCAAGGACTTTCACTAATGGACTTGTGTTCAAGATCATATTACCAAGTATGGAAACACACACACACACACACACACCAACAATGCACCTAACGGGAGGTGACATGTATAGTTGATATTTCAACTATATCCATTTGCCATTAATGTAGTCTACTTCAATAAGCTTTTTCTAAGTGTCCATGTATATAAGGCAAAATGATACATGCTGGGCTTTCAGAAATGATGGAAGCTTAGTCTCCATCAGCTATATTGTAGGTTGTGTAACCTACCCAGGCAGATAGATAAATAAGGAGAAAACCAGAATGCCAGTATGAAAACATCTTGTTATGTAGATGTAGAAAACAAGCATAATTAATGCAAACTGTGGACCAGGAAGGCTTTTCACAGATTATATCTGACTCTTAAAGCATAAGGAATGTCACTGGAATAGATCAAGGAAGGTGAAGCAAGGACATGGAAGTGTATTCCAAGCAGACAGATAGCCACTGAGATATTAAATTTGTGCCTTATTAGTTTTTTAATTTAGAGCAAGTCTCTTCACCAGTTTAGTTGGACTGTTTTTATAATTCTACTTCCTCTGAATACCTTTTAAATATTTTGTTTCCTCAATGACCTTCTGTTTTCACATATCTCTTTTCTTTTGTTCCTCATGAATGCAGATACTTCTGTTCTATTGAGACATGTCTAACTGCTCATGAAACTTTGCTACCTTCAACTTTCACTGACACGTTACAGTCAAACTGTGTCAAACTTACTCAACGTTTCTTTTCAAAATAGATCTAGCTCCCTGTATTCATCCTGTCAGTGAATGACACCACCTTCCAATCATCCACAGAAGTCAGAAATCAGAACGATAACTTACAATTAACCCCACCTGTTCTTTATTCTTCCTCTTTGATCAGACATTCACCAAGTATGTCGGGTTATCTCCTTTTAATATCTCTCAACTTCTAACTTCCTCTCCCTATTGGCTATAAATTTCTGCTGTAGGTTCACCTTTCATCTGAGCGATATGAATTTTTTTCTGATTGTTTAAAAACTCTATTCCAGTCTCAGTTTAATTTCCACAGAACTTCTAGTGACTTTTCTAAAAATATGTATTTGGTTTCTGCTAAATATGTTAGCAAAATGTAACACATTTCATTACAAAGAATGTCACTGCTTTGCTATAACCCCTTTAATGAGTTCCTGTAGCTTGTAAATTAATGTGCAACTTCCTCTGCCTGGCATGCAAGAAAGTGACATTTGGCTACCCCATCTCTTTAGCCACTTCCCTCTGCACTTTGTACATGAACTGTTCTCTGAACTACTGAAGTATATTCCCTCTCCCGATGTTGCACTTTTATGCCTCTTGTTTTTGCCAACATTCTTCCTTCTTTCTGGAATGCCTTACTCTTTTGTTTACTTTATAAATTCTCATTCTTCAGACCTTGCCTTAGGTATCTCCTCTTTTTAACTATCTTCTACTGCAACCCTGGGAGGATTATCGCATACCTTTGGGCTCTGGTAGTAGTTTCCATATAGATAACTCTCCATACAGAGATCATTTTTGTGACTTTCTTTTTCAGTACATCATAAGGTCCTTGATGATAGGTACTATGCATTATTGTATGTTTCCTGAATATGAAATGTAGTGTCTGACCCATGATTAATACTCAGTAAATTCTTCATAAATGCTTAGAACTTCAATAAAACATGAAATTCTTTTCTTTCGTATATTTTGTCTTAAGTTGTTAGTGTTCAGGGAAGAAATAAGATGTGATACTCCCTGGTATGCGAATTTTAGTCGTCTTGGGAAAACACATCTAATTCATTTTAGGTAGAAATATCTTGAGAAAAAACTAAGTGGGTCCTAGAAGACGTCTTATATGCCACATGGTAGCTTATATGAACCAGTGTCAAGCAAGAGACATATTCTTTCTTTTGTGGCGCTCACAATCTCTGTTCATTAATCACTCGCACTGTCTTCAGATATCTGGTAGCCTGTGATGTAAAGGAGGAATGTGGATTTGTTCCATGAAGCCTCAAGCGATGTTCAGAACCAGTGTTGAACATGGCCCATCCTAACAGTTCTAAAATCTCACCTGCATACATTTGAACTAATTTCCTTTAGAAAACAGTGAAGCGTTCAAGCAGGGTCTGAGTGAGCAACTACTTGGCAGAGATGTAGTAGAAGGGACACATTAGATGGGTCACTGGACAATATTGCCATTCTATACAATCACAAAAAAAACCTAAGATGAAAGGGACCTTAAAAGACATCAAATGAATTTTTCAAAAGGAAAACACATCTTTACAATGACTAAGTAGCAAAGTGCTCTTGGATTTGACTACTACTCATGAAGGTGCCCACTGAAGCATCGAAGCACTTTTTTTTTTTGGCACTGCTACCCATAAATTTGAAAATGTTGTTTAGGCTACTGATATGCAATCATTTTAGGTGATTTTCTATCTGGTGTGAGATTTAATGTAACATCCCTGCAGAATGGAAGATAATCTTATTATGAGAAACACATATATTTGTTGTTCTAAAATGACACCATTGAAATTCAATTACACACCAATCGCAGGTGTCTTTATGTTAGATCAGCTCCATTTATTTTGGTCATTTTGGCCTCCTGGGTTTGCACCATTAACTGTTGTCTAAAACATGAAAAATCTAATGTCAAGATGGCTAAGGATAAGCTGAGACCTCCATAAGAAATCTTTATTTCCATCATTTATTATGTTCATCCTCCTATTTAATGAAGCTAGCTTTTATATAATATTGGATCAAGTGTGAGAAAATGTATTACTGCCTGTCTAGACTAGCTCAGGCTTTTTACAGAGCATAAGTGCACTAGAATCCAAGCCTCAAACGAGGATTCTGTCTCTGTTGAGTAAATTTAATTATTGATCCTATTCAGGGTTCACCTTTTTGGTGAGACCTTATATATCCCATCTGTTCTCAAAATGAATCACTCTTCTTCTTCGTGATTCCCATAGCACTATTACCTTTTTAAAAACGTTATAATCATTATTTTTAGCAGTTTAGGGTTGACAGCATAATTGAGTGGAAAGTACAGACAGTCCACATCCACAGACAGCCTCCCCAGCTATCCACATCCCACATCACAATAGTGCAACTTGTTACAATCAAACCTGCATTGACACATAATTGTCCCCTAAAGCCCATAGTTTATATTAGGATTCTCTCATCGTGTTATGTATAATGCTATGTATTCGCCCTTGTATTATCATACCCAATAGTCCCACTGCCCTAAAAATTTGCTATGTTCTGCCTGTTCATCTTTCCTTTCTCCCTAATCCATGACTATTATTTGTTTTACTCTTTTCATTTCTGCCACTTACAGGATGCCATAGAGTTGGAATCTTGCTACCTTTTCAGTTTGGCTCCTTTCACTTAGTGAAGAGCCTTTAGGTTCCTTCTATGTCTTGATAGCTCATTTCTTTTTAGGGCAGAGTGACATTCCATTGGCTAGATGTATCGCTGTCCGTTTATCCATTCACCCACTAACGGACACATTGCTTTCTTCCAAGTTTTGAAAATTATGAATAGAGTTGCTATAAACTTACTTGTACAGGTTTTTGTGTGGACATAAGATTTTGATTCATTTAGGTCAATACCAAGGAGCATAATTCCTGGATTCTATGTAAGAGTATTTTCAGTTTTGCAAGAAACTGCCAAACTGTCTTCCAAAGTTGCTGTACCATTTTGTATTTTCACCTGCAATGAATCCTGTTGCTCCATATCCTCTCCAGAATGTGAGGTTGTCAGTGTTTGGGATTTTGGCTATTTCAGTAGGTGTGTAGTGGTATCTCATCCTCATTTTAATTTACATTTCCCTGATGGTATCTGATGTTTAACATCTTTTTACATGCTTACTTGACATCTGAATACCTTTTTTGGTGAGGTATCTGTTCAGGTCTTTTGGTTCTTTTACTTTTTGTTGTTCCTTATATATTTTGTACAATGGTCCTTTCTCATAGGTATTCATTACAAATATTTCCTCCCAGTCTCTGGCTTGTCTTCTCTCATTCTCATGAAATTGTATTTCACAGAGCAGAGGTTTTTATTTTAGTGAAGTCCAGGTTATTAATGATTTATTTTTGGTGTTGTATTGTAAGAAGTCATTTCTATACCCAAGATCATCTAGATTTTTTCTGTGTTATCTTCTAAGAGTTTTACAGTTTTTTGTTGTACATTTAATAGCTATTATTCATTCTGAGTTTATTCTTTTGAATGGTATCAGGTTTTTACCTAAAGTTATTTGCAGGTAGTTTTCTAGTTGTTACAGTGCAAAGAATACCTTTACACCCTTGTATTACCTTTGCTCCTTAAAAAGATATGTATATATTTAAAAATATATATACATGCAAAAAACAAATACACTTTTTGATGAGCAATGGCAATACATATATAATTACATATATGTTTATATATTATAAACATATATATATACACATATAACATATATATGTATAATTTTTTGAGGCGAAGTATCACTCTGTCACCCAGGCTGGATATAATATATAATTTTAAATCTACTATTATATATTTATATACATTTGAGTGTTTATATATGACAAAGTATATTTGTATTTATGTGTGTATCTGTATTTCTGGGGTCCTTATTCTGTTCCATTCGTCTATACATCTGTTCTTTCACTAATCCTGCACTTTCATAATCACTGTAGATTTATAGTAAGTCTGAACTCAGTTATTGTCAATATTCTGAATTTGTTCTTCTCCTTCAATTTTCTTATTTTTAAACTATTGTTTATACTTTGTCCTGTATTAGACTTTTTTCTAATACAAAACAATCTTTAAAAAGTAGTATTAATATATGTGATACTGTGTTAAGATTTAGAAACCCTGTCTGGCATAATCAAATTGAGAAGTCATTATAGGGAAAAGCCAGGATGCAATCATTTTAAATATTTGCCAAATTCCTGACTTAGCATCATAAACATTTTAGAGATGCTCAGTTGAAATTCCTGACAATGTGAAATGATCTTTGTAGACATACAAGTCTTTATCTTCTTGCCCTCTGCTTCTCTTTTCATTTCTCTGCTTTCCTTTTTCTCTTCCCCCCCTGCTTTTACTTAACTCCATCTTTCTTTCTTTTTTTTTTTAGTCTATTAGCAGATATTCTGCTGTGCTACCACGATCTGCCTTCAAGACTTAGTGGCTGGTTCCGCCAGGGACTGGGAATGCTGCAAATCTGTCCTCTTGCAGGAGGCAGGGTCATTTGACAACTTGTTGGTGTGACAATATAAAGACCTTGCTCTCTCACCTCAACTTGAGAAAGTTCTGAAGGATGCTCCTATCCACAGAGCCCCAGGTGTATCCTGGGGATTATAGTGGTTGCATCACTGTCCCAGATTTGCCTCTACCCAACCCTGTTGTCTTTATTTCCTTACAAGTAGTGATTTCAAAGCCTGCCCTAATACACTTCCTCCACCCAATCTATCTCACAGTCTACTTTTTGGAGTATCAGATTTGCAACAGTCAGTGACAGGATTTCTCTGAGAAGGTAGAATCTAGAATGTGATTAGAAATAGATCAGTTGCCCATTGAAAGCCAGCAAGTGAGGGAATCACTGATAGAATGATCCCTGGCTTACTGTCACAGTGAAATCATCGCAACTTTCACTATGGTGAAAGAGGATGATATAAAGGAGAGAATACATATGCTAGTGCTATAGTTTATCATTCTTTAGGAAACTATTGGAGTAGTGATAATTATAAGGAAAATTAAGTGAAGTTACTGGTGGTGGAGGCAGATGATGTCTTGGAGAAAGGAAATAAAAGGCTAAGAGAGATGATTGTTAATTAATAAAAAGCTAGGTTTTAAAGCTAGACTACCCCCTTGACAACAGCTTTTTCAGGCAGAGGACAGAAAAATCTAAAGTTTAGGGGCATCATTTAATCATCAGAGTAAGAAAGCAAAAGGCAATATTGAATCCTCAATCTAGAAGTGTCTGCCATGCCATGTTCAGCATTTTTGGTGAAAGAAGAATGTGATGGCAGATTCTAGATTGTTCCACTAAAAAATCTTGAAATCTCAGATTCTCTTGAATCTTCCAAACCTTCAGAGGAAACTAACTTTCCCCGTCAAGGACAACTGCCCCTCTTTTGCATGAAGATGATGGAGAAGTCTCCACTCTCAAAGCAATGTATATCTCTCTTAGGATTTAAACCCTCTTCCTCTCCTGACCAGTAGGCCAAAAACTCGGGTGATTCAAGACACAGCTCACCTAGCCAGGGAGGTGTTGGTTCTAGAAACAGAAGAAAGGGTTCGTATCCCCAGGAAATTGCAGGATCTAGCCAACTATAGTGGCAAGAGCCAGCAGAGTATTCATGGGAAAGATTCTGACAGTGTCAGGTGAAGGGGAACAAAAGTTGGATAAGGGAGGCATTATTCATATGGGGGCATTCTCCCAGTACTCAATATTCAGCACCATGGCTAGGTCCCAGGGAGGCTGCCCTAATATTCTGCTGAAATGGCTCTTGGAAACTTGGGGAACTCATGGTGAAAACTAAGTAATGTAAAAATGGCAAAACCAATGAAGCTGATTATGGAAGAAAGGATCAAACGTTTTCCACCCATACAGGATGAAATGCAGTGGGAATTGTATCTAGTGGCAAAATCTATGAAAGGAACTTTTTGACATGGAACTTGCCAGCAGCAAATAACTGTGTTCCTAGAAAGGAAAGAAACAAATGGAGTGAACCTAAGATGGTACCAGCTTACTGCCTGTAAACAGTTTCCAGGCTGTAGTATGGAAAGCAAACCCAAAAATATCCCAGTAGTCTTTCTGAGTTAAGGAGACAGAGATCTGAAATAGGAGAGGCTGAGGGAGCAAGATTTGTGGGGCAGAGTACTGAAGAAAAGGGAACTGCATGGTAATAAAGCACTGATATCTTCAAAGGAACCCCCGAATCTTAGGACCCTATCTTCACACAGGAAATGAACTCAGTAAAGACTGAGCCAAATTACTTAAGAACACATAGGATGGGCAGGGGATATATAAAAAAAAAATCTGTGTGGGTCTTACACTGCATGTCTGCTAGATTAATATTATCAGAATAAGGATTATAAGTTGAAGCTGTGTATTATAATTCCTAGAACAGTCCCTATTCATTCACTGTGAAGATTCTGGCCTCCCACATTTTTATTATTTTCTCCTTAGTCCATCGCCCTAATTGCTGGCACACTTCGCAGCTTTATGCAGACATTAAAAAACAAGGTAGGCGTTAAGGTCATTCTGCCATGTTTATGCTTGAGTGGAGGTGGTGCAACTCCCTGCTTTCTCAGCAAAAGGTTCTTCCTCTGGCAGGACCATAATTTTTCATTGCCTTTAAATTTCTTAACAATAGTTAATCTACTGAAGTATTACCTTAGCAAGACGTGGAAAGCTATTTCTCTTTCAGAAGTACATTTTATTGCTCAAATGTATCCAGTATATTTTAAAGTAGACAATCAATAGACTTGAATGTTATTTCCTTTCTTTTAAGCAATAACATCCTGTTAACATTAAAGCCTTTTATTTTCTTGGAATTTATTTAAAATTGATCTATCTCATCTACTGAAAAAATTAAACATAAATTTCATCAGAAATTTCATTGGCTATGTTATTCATAATTATTTTAAACCACTGTTATCTTAATACAACAAACCTTTTAAAAGTCATGTTTATGTTTTTCCACTTTTGCAAAGGTAGCACTTATTATGGCACAGGATTTAAGAGCACAAATTCTACAGTCAGAATTCCTGGTTCACATCTTCACTCTGTCACTCACCCGTTATTCTAAATAACTGTGCCTAGTGTTTCTCATCCAAACAAATAAATAAAAAATTGTATCTAACTTAAAAAGTCATTTGAAGATTACACTTTGTAATACACACAAAGTGCTTAGAATTTGCATACATATTTTAAAACAATAAATATTACCTTTATATGTCATATCTATACAAAGTCTAGCAATCACAGATAAAGAAAAAATGCCTTTATTCTTACCACATAGAGATAATAACTGCCAATATTTGTTCCTTTAGATTGTTTTGTTATTATTGAAATATTGACTATTTCAATAATACTTATACATAAATGCAAAATTTAAATGCTTACACGTATTATTGAGGGGTACACTCTTCTAGCCTAAGAATATGTAAACATTCAGCATTATTTTCTTAGAAATTAATAGAAGTAAAATTTACGAGCATGACTAAGATTTTTGGACATGTTTTAAAATACATTCAAAAGTGTTATAATAATTCAAAGTCTCATTAAGGTGTATCCATTACTTTTAACACATTGCCAACACTTGCATTAGTATTTTAAAAAGATCAAACTACGTATTTAACTCAATGGTGTAGAAAACCAAAATAATAATTATAATTGGAATATAGATAGTATATTTGAAAAATATATGGTTTAGATGTTACATCTGCTGGTAATCAAAAAGTAAACTGTTGTTGTGTAAAAAGTAGCCTTGTTCTTAGTGAATAAACTTGAAATATTTAGAAGTAAAGGGCTTTGATGTACACAATTTACCCTTAAATTGTTCAGAAAATACATTTAAATAGATGATAAAAGTTTAGGTAGAAAGAAGTAGAAAATTGATAGCATATGGTAGAGCAAATGGAGTAAAATACATTACCAATATGTGATTCTCTATGCAGGGTGTAAGGGCATTCCTTGCATTATTTGTATTCTTTCTAACTCTACAAATTTCTCATTATTTCCAAATAACAAGTTAAAAATGATCATCATTTATAAATTACAAGGAAACAGTGAAGAAAACCAGCACATATGCTATTTTTAAAAAGGACTACAAATAAAGAACAATGTGAGTCATAACAACACAACAATAAAATGCATAAATCAACGCTAGCTAACCTAAATATTTTTAAAAATAAAAACACACAAGTAATAAAATAGAAATTAGAGTGAAAATAACTACAAATAAGTGATATACAGAATTGAAATAGATTTTATTATCAAGCTGCGGGGTCTTGTGAAAATCTCTGTGAGATGGATAATTGTCTAAAAAATTTTAAATCATCCAATGATTGAGCCAAAGAGTGAGGGAAAATTTGAATAGACTGATCTTTATTGAAGAAATTGTGTTTTTGAAGAGCTGATTTTTAAAGTTCCAGATATTTTAAAGTTGAATTTATTCAAATCTTTAAGAGAGAGAGAATTTAGATGCATTGAGTTGTATAAAGAATAAACTATAAAAACATGTTTTAACAAAGCCATCAAACAAAGATAATACCTAACAAAGATACAGTTGTGTTGATTTACTAGGGCTGCTATTACAAATCCCACAGACTGGGTGGCTTAAACAACAGAAACTTTTTTTTTTTTTTTGAGATGGAGTTTAGCTCTGTTGCCAGACTGAAGTGCAGTGGCGCAGTCTTGGCTCACTGCAACCTCCGCCTCCTGGATTCAAGTGATTCTCCTGCCTCAGGTTCCCGAGTAGCTGAGACTACAGGCGTGCAGCACCACGCCTGGCTAACTTTTGTATTTTTCGTAGAGACAGGGTTTCACCGTGTTGGCCAGGATGGTCTCGATCTCTTAACCTCATGATCCGCCTGCCTCAGCCTCCCAAAGTGTTGGGATTACAGGTGTGAGCCACCGCGCCCAGCCAACAGAAGCTCATTTTCTTACTTTCCTGGCAGCTGGAAGTCCATGATCAAGGTGGTAGCAGAGTTGGGTTCCTCTAAAACCTCCCAGACACCCTTTGGCTCCCTCTTCTCAGGTAGCCCCTCTATGCATCTGTGCCGCTTGTGTCCCTTCAGCTTCTTCTAAGGACACAAGTCATATTGGGGGAGGATGCCACCCTCAGGGCCTCATTTTAATTCAGTCACCTCTTTAAAGATCTTGTTTCCACATATAGTTGCATTCTGAGGTACTACGATTAGGACTTGAACATATGAATTTGCAAGACACACAACTGAACCCATAACAACCATGAAGCAAAAATTATGGAACAATATCATATGTGATTATACTTGTGAATATCTTAACTGTTAGTAAGTAAAAACCAATAGCAGCTTTAATGAGCAATACACTACTGTGTCTTATTTCCTGCTGCACTCTTATTCTTAGTATCTGGTTTCTTGATGCCAAAACACGTGTGTATTGAATGAGATCCTTTTGTATATAACATACACATGAACACACAATTTCTGGAGGGAATCTGTGAAGGTGTGTCGAGGTCATCCAAGTGTAGTAAGTGACTAGCCATGGAGAATAAACATAAACTCTGTGTGTCCTTTGAAACTTATCTCAATTAAAATTGTAAGATTTTTGGCTGGGCATGGTGTTTCACATCTGTAATCCCTGTGCTTTAGGAGGCTGAGGTGGGTGGATTGCTGGATGGATTCTAGGAGTTCAAGAACAGCCTGGGAAACATGGTGAGGGCCCGACTCTACTAAAAATACAAAAAATTAGTGGGGCATGATGGCACATGCCTGTAGTCCCAGCTACTTGGGAGGGTGAGTTGGGAGGATCACCTGAGCCCAGGAGGTCAAGGTTGTGGTGGGCCAAGATCGTGCCACTGCACTCCAGCCTGGGTCACAGGTACTTCAGCCCAAGACCCTGTCTCAAAAAAAGAAAAAAAAAGTATAAGATCTTTGTGTCTGTCTGCATATGTGTGTATGTTATGTATATTTGTAGGTTACATATATGCGGTATTTTCCTACCTTTAAGTGGTACTACTAAGCTATTTATAAAATCCTTGAAAGAGAACTAAGAGTTGAACTACCATTCAATCCAGCAGTCTCATTACTGGGTATATACGTTTTGGTATATTCTACCAAAAAGACACATGTACCTGTATTTTCATCACAGTGCTATTCACAATAGCAAAGACATAGAATCAAACCAAGTGCCCATCAATTCTGGATTAGATAAAGAAAATGTGGTAAATATACAACATGGCATACCGTATATCCACAAAAAACAAGAAAATCATGTCCTTTGGAGCAACATGGATGTAGGTAGAGGTCATTATTCTAAGTGAATTAATGAGAGAACAAAACCAAATACAGCGTGTTCTCACTTTTAATTGGGAGCTAAAGATTGAGTACACATGGGCATAGAGATGAACACAATAGATGCTGGAGAATACAAGTTAGGGAGAGAGGGAGTGGGGCAAGAGCTGAAAAACTACCTCTTGAGTACTATGCTCACTGCCTGCGAGAAGGATTCATTCATACGCTAAACCGCAGCATCACACAATAATGCCTTTGTAGCAAATCTGCCTGTAATAAAAGTTAAAAAAACATAAAAAATAAACCATTCTCAAGGATTTACCATTAGAATCATGTCATTTAAAATAATACATTATAAAGCTATTAGGTTTGTAGCATATTATAAACATATTGTACAACATATATAAATATTGTAGCTGTTTCAACTTGATTTATAGCATATGCATAGGCTGTCTCTACAAATATAGTCATGTGCTGCGTAATGACATTCTGGTCAACGACAGACTGTGTATTTTACAGTGGTCCCAAAAAGACTAAAATAAGGCTGAAAGTTTCCTATTGCCTAGTGACATCATAGCTGTCCTAATGTCATCATGCAATGCATCACTCATGCATTTGGGATGAGGCTCATATAAACAAAGCTACTGCACTGCCAGTTGTATAAAATTATAGTGCATGCCCTTGTGCACATTACATAATACTTGATAAAAAATGACTATGTCACTGCTGTATGTATCTAATATACCATACTTTTTACACTATTTTAGAGTGTACTCCTTCTATTTATACAAAAGTTAACTGTAAAATAGCATCAGATTGATTTTTCAGGAGGTATTCCAGAAGAATGCATTCTTATCACAGGAGATGACAGCTCTGTGCATGTTGTTGCCCCTGGAGACCTTCCAGTGGGTCGAGATGTGGTGGTGAAAGATGGTGATGTGGATGATCCTGACCCTGTGTAGTCCTAGGCTAATACATGTATTGTGTCTTAGTTTTTAACAAAAAATTTAAAAGGTAAAAAATTAAAATAAAAAATCATATTCCGTGCTGTATATGTACCACATTTTCTTTATCCAGTCTGTCACTGATGGGCATTTAGGTTGATTCCATGTCTTTGTTATTCCAAGATCATGTCCATTGCAGGGACATGGATGGAGCTGGAGGCCGTTCTCCTCACCAAAGTAACGCAGAAACAGAAAACCAAATACTGCATGTTCTTACTTATAACTGGGAGCTAAATGATGAGAACACATGGACACATAGAGGAGAATGACACACACTGAGGCCTAACGGAGGGTGGAGGTTGGGAGGAGGGAGAGAATCAGGAAAAGTTACTAATGGATAGTGGGCTTAATACCTGGGTGATGAAATAATCTGTACAACAAACCCCCATGGAACAAGTTTACCTATGTAACAAACCTGCCCATGTACCCCTGAACTTCAAATAAAATTTAAATTTAAAAAATTACAGATAGAAGACCTTATGGAATAATAATATAAAGAAAGAATATTTTTGTATAGCTGTACAAAGTGCTTGTGTTTTGAAAGCTATTATTACAAAAGAGTCAAAAAGATAAAATAATTTAGAAGTTTACAAAGTAAAAAAGTTACAGTAAGCTAAGGTTAATTTATTATTGAAGAAGGTATTTAGTGTCACCTAAGTGTACAATGTTTATACATTCTACATTAGTTTACAGTAATGCCCTAGATTTTCACATTCACCCATCACTCACTCATTAACTCACCTAGAGCAACTTTCAGTCCTGCAAGCTCACTCATGGTATACAGGTGTAACTCAAAAAAAAAAAAAAAATCTCTTATAGTCTATTATTACTATACTTTTTAATGTTTGGATACATTTAGCTGTAGAAATAGCACAGGCATTGTGGTTACGTTTGCCTGTTGTATTTAGTTCAGCAACGTGCTATACGAGTTTGTAGTCTAGGAGCAGTAGGCTGTACGGTATAGCCTAGGTGTGTAGTGGGCTATGCCATCTATGTTTGTGTAAGTACACACTCTCTAATGTTTGCACAATGATGATATTGCCTATTGAGGCATTCCTCAGAACCTCTCTTCGTCATTAACTGAAATATGACTGTAATGCAACTTAGCCAAGAATACATTTATCAATTTTTAGTATGTGTTTACTACAAGCAAACTAATTCTGAATTCTCTTTTGAAGAATAAAATCAGGGCCTGGCGTGGTGGCTCATGCCTGTAATCCAGGCACTTTGGGAGGCCAAGGCGGGTGGATCACCTGAAGTCGGAAGTTCAAGACCAGTCTGACCGACATGGAGAAACCCCATGTCTACTAAAAATACAAAATTAGCCAGGCATGGTGTGCATGCCTATAATCCCAGTTACTTAGGAGGCTGAGGCAGGAGAATTGCTTGAACCCAGGAGGCGGAGTTTGCACCAAGCCGAGATGGCGCAATTGCACTCCAGCCTGGACAACAAGAGCAAAACTCCATCTCAAAAAAAGTAAATAACTAAATAAATTAATTAATTTAATTAAATTAGAAAACAAGCCAGATTTGTATTTTGCTGTGGTGGGTTTTTTTGTTTTTTGTTTTTTCATTTCCAAGGAATCTTTATTTTTCTCTGTTGGTGTATAATCTTTAACATTTGTTCTTGTTATTCAACAACTGTGTTAATGTGTGCCAAATGCAAATTTAAAGACATGGGAATGGAAAGGGAATTCATCTAGCATTAAAATAAAGTAAAATAAAGTAATGATGAATTTAAAAGTTATTGGTCCAGAATATAGTTCCTTAATGTCCTTATAACATCAGTGCTGTCATTATTTACAAAGTTTGAGAAAAGGATCATCAAACATATAGATGACAATCTGAGAATGTGTGATTTGTTCCTGCTGTGAAATGAAAATATCCTTAAAACTAATGACAGATGGAAAAATGTGAGTCAGAAAACAATAAACCTAATAGGAGGGGTGGGGGAGAATTGTAGTCGCATTAAAGAGATGTCAATAAATGTTAGAGGACAGAAAATAAATGAAATTGGGCTGATAGATAAAGCAAAGATAATTCACTAACCTAGAATATGTGAAGAGATGGCTAGATCCTATCTATTAACATTATGTTGGAGAAATAATGAGTTTTAAGTCTGCAGTAAGTACAGTGGCTGAGAATAAGAAATAAGGCTGAAAATGAATTAATGATCTGTACACTGGACAACAGCTATTTACTCCCAGACAAACTGGCAATAACCCAAATTGGATTGCTATTCCCAAAACTGGTAAAGGTGTTGTCTGGAGAAAATTGAGGTTCTAACCACAGCTGATACACAGACGTGAACCTTGGTACCTGATGTTAAGGTTCATTTTAGTATCAGGATGAAATGTTGCTTGCCAGCTGGTCAACTCCATTGAGATATGCGCTCTAGGTTATGTATTTCACTCACTCGCTCCCTACTCATAGGTAGAGCTTTTGCAGAGAAATAGTTAGGTTATCAAAAGTTAAGGAAGCACCCAGAAGAAGTTACATAGGCTTTTTTCCTAAATTATATGCAGCTAACCACAGATCAGGAATAATCCATGAAGAAAATACCAGAGAAATTGCATAATTAAGAAAAGAGGAGATCTTTTTAAAACAACAAACCATCGTAGACACCAGCCTCCCCCTCAAAAAAGCCCAAAAACATAAAAATAACAAAACACCCGGAATTAATGGTTCTCAAACTTTAGCATCTATCAGAATCACCATTGATCTTGTTGACAAAGACTGCTGAGTCCGCCTCCAGAGTTTCTGATTCAAATCAGAATTTGCATTTCTAACACGTTCCTAGGTGATGCTGATGCAGGTCACACTTTGAAAACTAGTATACTAGTAGTTTTTAAAAAACTAGTAATAATATATTTTAAAAAATATATTATTATGCAGAAGATGAGGATGCTTTTTCAAAAGGAATAATCCTAGAATGTAAGTAAATGGTGGGATATAAAAATTATGATTTCTGAAATTAAAGTAGTTACTACAAATTAAAACAAAAATCAAGAAAAGACTTGGAAATATGAGTTTAAAAAATCCCAATGTATGGAGAGAAAACAAATTTTAAAATCTGAAAGGAGAGGCTTGGACTTTGAAGCTTTGATTAAGAGGAGTCATCAAATGAAATAAGACAAGTGATGGAGGGGAATAGGGACTTTCTAAAGATGTAGTTGTAGAAAATCTCAACATAAAAAGAACCCCCCCAAATGCTTCATATATGGAAAATAATACCTACAATTGAAACTGTACACTACTTAATAGGACAAAAATGTATTGAAGAAGGAAATGTATTCAAGTTGATAAATACAATGACTTTTATTTAGCACATTTACGATTAAGAAGACAAGTTGATGGAATTTTGCCAAGAAAGTGGTACAATTACAAGACCAGCCAAAAATAAACCATGAACAGAGCTGGACTTTTACTACAGAAGCGGGAGTTTCAATCAAGAATAACTACAACATGCTTCATTTTGGTATTTGGAAACAGATAATAAAATCTGTATTAGTGATATTACAGCAAGAATGTGTGCCAAATACAAATGAAATCGAGTAGAGAAGGAGCAGTACTTGCTCTGGCTATTTCCAACTTGGAAGAAAGTCTGGGTATACATTTAGAAGCAATACAGCAGACAAAGCATAGTAAGAGAGAAAGAATCTGGGTCAGTATGAAAAGTTAATTTTGGAAAGTTCAGAAACTTTTCAGGGACTGTAGGATCTGTTTATTCACTCACAGACTTGCTCATTATCAATACAGATGATTAAATAATACCACAGAAAGAAACCTAAAAAGAACAGTGTGGATAGACAGCAGGTTAAATATATTCTCATGAAATTGTAAAAAAAACAAACAAACAAACAGAAAACACTGTAAAGAAAACTTTCTGTAACTTACTTTGAAGGTAAGTCCCCTTCAAAGAAAAAAGAATCAAAATAGGATCAGAATTGTGGTGGAGAACACAGACTATCATGAATCAATGCAAGGATTGACAATCAACCATTTTCAACATAGACTAAAGCTCCATCATTGAGACTCGTGAAGGTGACTATCAGAAATTTTTAAACAGTCTTCCTGTAAAGAGTAAGAAAGGATATGTAGAGGATATTGGGATGGGGCAATATTCCTATTCATAAAAAGCTCTTCTGAATTATTTTATTTTTTAGAATTTCATGCATTAATTTGAAATGATATAAAATAAAAGCAACTCTAATTTTTATATTTTATATGTTAATATTTCTTAGATTGTTATCCTTTTTAACATGTTAATCAGAAAAATTATATCAATAGCAGTTTAAAAATTAAAGATATAGGCCAGGTGTGGTTGCTCATGCCTGCAATTCCAGCACTTTGGAAGGCCGAGGCAGGTGGATCACTTGAGGTCCAGAGTTCAAGACCAGCCTGGGCAACACAGTGAAATCTTGTCTCCACTAAAAATAGAAAAATTAGCCAGGCATGTTGGTGCATGCCTGTAGTCCCAGCTACTCGAGAGGTTGAGGCAGGAGAATTGCTTGAACCCAGGAGACAGAGCTTGTAGTGAGTCAAGATCCTGCCACTGCACTCTAGCCTGGGCCACAGAGTGAGGCTCTGTCTTAAAAAATAGATAAATACAATAAAACAAAACAAATAAAATAAAAGTTAAAGATGAAAAGTATATTTCAGGAAACCCAAAGATAAAAAATTTATATAAAACCCATTTTTTGCTTAAATTGTAAAATCAATAACTGGTATTTCTCTCTCTCTCTCCAGGGCCTTTTTTTTTTTTCTGTGAACATTTCGCTAGTATAATACTCTAGTTTGACAATGTTATTATTTTTTAAGAAACTTTATAAACATGTATTTCAATTTTCTTCTGTTTTGCTCAATTCTGAAAACATGTCTTTCATAACACTTATATTTATTCTCTTGTACATGTATCTCCTTTTTTTCCCTCTGGAAAAAAACATATTTATATCTATATATATGATCTAGAACATATATATGTATATATATGGTATATTTATATTTGATTATTTTTATTATAGTTATATAGATATAATTTATTGTTAGTGTTCTGAAGGTTTATTATTACAAGCTTCATTGTCGTCTTCTTTACATTTCTTCTGGGTTTATTCAGTTTCCTAGATATGGGGCTTTTATTTTGCAGATTTGGAAAAAAGTGCCTGTTATTTTCTCATGTAATTTTCTACTACCATTTTTTGAGACTTATTTCATGTGTATTATATTACTGGATATTGTCCCACAGGTATCCAATCCTCTGTTATTTTGTTTTTCAGTCTTTCTTTCTTTGTTTCTTTCTGTGCTTTATTTTGGTTGGTTTCTATAATGTTTCCAAGTTTAGTAGTATTTATTATTCAAAGCCTAATCTGACATTATTGCCATTTTGGATTTTTTAAAATTTCAGATAATATATTTTTTATCTCCAGAATTTACATGCTAATCTTCTTTATAGTGTCCATTTTTATGTTTTTTGATATGAAATTTCTTGTTTAATAGATCTGTGATTTTTGTGTCATTTTTCATCATTTCCATCCCTTGTGATTCTGTTTCTGTTAATTCAAATTTTATTCTTATTATGGATCATATTTTCCTGCCTCTTTACAAGTCTTATACATTTTTACGAGACGCCAAATATTGTGACTTTTGTGTTGTTGGGTGCTGGATTTTGTTGTATTTCTTTAAATAGTGCAAGGCTTTATTCTGTTGTATGGTTAAGTGATTTGTAATTAGCTAGATCATTTTCAGATTTTTGCTTAAGATTTGTCAGGATGCCAGTCTTTCTTCTAGGAGTAATTTATTTAGGATAATCTAGAACAGCCTTCTGCAAGCTTTTGAGGCTCTCTTTCTGAAGCACTCACCTCTTCATTTTTCAGCTCCACACATTCTAACTGCTTCTGTCTCCCTGAAATCTAATCTCTGCCTTCCCAAATCAGTAAGACTTCCCAGGTCTGAGTTCCCATCTCTATTCTTCAGTCTAGAAACTTGTTGCAAGTGCTACGCTGGGCAATCTCTAGAGCTAAGGCTCAGTTTATTGTTTCGCCTTTTGTAGGAATCATATTTTTGCAATTAGACACTGCCTATTGTGTAATGTCTGAAAAGAGTTGTTTTGCATATTTTATTTCTTTTTCTAGTTATTTGTCACAAGAAGACCATTTTGTAGCTGTTAACCCTTTATGAGCAGAAGCAGAAGACCTACTTTTAAATGTTGGAGTGTTTCAAACTATGTACTTAGTCTTGTCTTTTCTGTTTTAGTTTATTTTTATACTCTTTCCCCTAAATGATCTTAGTCAGCCCATTCACTTTCGGTATTATTTATATACTGATGACTTGAGTGTGTATTTTAAGAGCTCAGACTTTCCTTTCTGTTCCACTATATTCAACTGCCCGCTTTACATCTCATTTAATAGCCCTCTCAGCATTATCATGGCTAAAACAAACTTGATTCCTTGGCCTGCAATAAATGAAACCAACATTCACACAGATGCCAAGGTTAAAATCCTAAGTTCCATTCTTGATTTCTCACTTTTTTTCCACTCTCGCATTCAGTCCATCAATAAATACTGAAGTCTCTGTCTCTAAAATATATGTTTGCTCTTTTTTTTAACCATTTCTCGCAATCTTTATTGCTACAGGCTTATTTAAGTCAATAAAATTAATCAGATAATGTCACTCCCCTCCTTAAAACTCTCTTTTAAAATACAATAAAATAAAATCCTTTAACCATAGTCCGTGAAGCTTTCTGTGATCATCTAATTCTGTTCTTTTATTCTTCCCGCTGACTGTGATCAAGCCCCATTTGCTCCGTTTTATCTCTTGAACACATAAGCTTGCTTTCATCTCAGGGATTTCGGAATTACTCTTCCTCTCCTTCAAAACTCTTTTAGATTTTGGCATGGCAACATTTATGGAACAATTTATATAGGCGACAATTTATACACGTATCTTCCCTTTGTAGATATACAAACCATACTTGCCACTTTCTATAACATCCTCACTTTTACTTTCTATATATTTACCAAATTTATCAATACTTTCTTTTGTATTCATTTGTGTATTTATTTTCTCTTTTCTCTAACCGGGATAAAAAATTCTCAAGTGCTGAGAGTTGATTTGTTTTATTAATCAACACATTATCAGTCTTCGAAAAGTGCCTGATACATAGCAGAAACTAACAATGCCTATTAAATATACGAATACATAAATAATAACATTTTATTGTGAATATACTATTTATGTATGCATGAAGAATTTTGATATAAAAACGTTAAGGCGTCCGGGCGCAGTGGCTCACTCCTGTAATCCTAGCACTTTAGGAGGCCGAGGCGGGTGGATCACGAGGTCAGGAAATCAAGACCATCCTGGCCAACGTGGTGAAACCTCGTCTCTACTAAAAAATACAGAAAATTAGCTGGGCGTGGTGGTGGGCGCCTGTAGTCCCAGTCTCTCAGGAGGCTGAGGTGGGAGAATCACTTGAACCCCTGAAGCGGAGCTTGTGGCGAGCCGAGATCGCGCCACTGCACTCTAGCCTGGGCAACAAGACTGAAACTCTGTCTCAAAGAAAAAAATATATATATGTGTGTGTGTGTGTGTGTGTGTGTGTGTATAAAATGACAATGAAATTTGGTTTTGTAGATACCAGAGTTGTGTCGGAAGCTTTCCGTTGATATAAGAAATAACTTTTTAAACAGAATGATATTTTGTCTTTTGATTAAATAGACAATATTTTAATTAGGAAAATATTTAAACTATTTGAAATAGACTAAGATGTGTTTCAGTCAGATGTGTACAATAATATTTTACAATATAAATATTAATTTTAAAATGTAAAGACCTATGATCTGGGAGACCAACACAGATGCACTTTCTCAACTAAGATGACTTCTAAGGTTAAGGGAACTATAGTTACCTCTAGTCAAGGGTTCAGAACCCCACCAGCATGACAAATTTCTAAATTCCTGAGGCGTAACTCCCTAACAATGGGAGCTATCTGCTCTGATGCACAACCCAGACCATTATATCTCTGACTGGACAGAGGACCAGCCTTAAAACATTCTTGTATGATAAACAATTGTCGATCTTAAGCCAGTTTCATCCAACTTACAGAGGCTGTATATATGTTGTCTTTGTATTCTCCAATTCAGTTTTGACATAAAAAGCCAAATTCTAGCTCATTTTAATGCTAAAACCCCACCTCAAAAGGAACATGGACTGTATGTTATATACATTTTTACCCATTATGCATGTGTCCGGCTCCTCTGTAAATTTTCATAGCTTTTCTCCCAAACCTGCTTAATATGTATTATACCAGCCCTGTGAGGCATAAACACTAACAGTTCTCTGAAGAAAGCGCACCTTCTGTCTGCACTGAAGACTTTCTCTTCCAATTTTCCAAACTGATTTACTAATAAAGCTCTCTTTTCTACTATTTAGCCACCCTGGTGGTCTTTTGGATGACAACATTTACTTAAATATACATTATATAGATCCTCTCATTATTTCCTGCTTTACAGGGCAATGATAGATTAAAGAATGAAAACCTTTCTGGAGTGTTTTTAAAACTAGTGTTTTATTTATATAGGTTACATAGTAATCCCAAACTGTAACAATATGAAAGATGAGAGAAGTATTTTATAACTTATTTTTACAACCTATATAACTTTCATTAACTTGTATACTTTCTATTCGCTATATCTTTAAGATAGAATTTGTAATTAGTTTAATTCATATTTTACTATTTCTTATTCTCTGTTTACATGTTTCTAAAACTACTTTTATTTGCTCAAATCCTATGAAAGAAGGCAAAATTCTGAATGAAATGGGAAGCTTCATCTATGACTATTTTATATTATTTGTAAGTTTCTTGAAATGTATAATAGAAATACTTATTAAATGACAACTTCAAATGAAATGGGTAAACACTATACAAGTTAACCAAGTCATAATTGCTCTCAGCCTTTTCAAATAAAATTATTTGGCAAATAGCATGGAGAGAATATAGTGAGGTATTCTAAGACTTTCGGAGAATTATATATATTTCTAATGTACATGACGTGGTTTGGCTCTGTCCCCACCCAAAATCTCATCTTGAATTATCATCTGAATTGCAATCCCCCTGTATTGGGGGAGGGACTTCATGGGAGGCGATTTAATCATGGGGGCAATTCCCTCATGCCATTCTTATGACAGTGAGTGAGCTCTCGGGAGATCTGATGGTTTTATAAGGGGCTTTTCCACCCTTCGCTCTGCTCTTCTCTCTCCTGCCACCATGTGAAGAAGGACGTGTTTGCTTCCCCTTCTGCCATAATCATAAGCTTCCTGAGGCCTCTGCAGCCACGTGGAACTACTGTGAGTCAATTAAACCTCTTTCCTTTAGAAATTATCTAGTCAAAGAAGGACCCTCCCCTAGAGCTCAGAAGGACAGCAGCCCTGCCAACAACTTGATTTCAGACTCTAGCCTCCAGGACTAGAGAACGTTTCTGTGGTTTTACGACTCCCAGTCTGTGGTACTTGGTTATGGAGCCTGAGCAAACTAACAAGGAGAGAGTGTGTGGAGAAGCTTCCTGAAGGCTGTGTACTTCTCATGCTGCCTGGAACACGGTGGTACTCAGTAAGGAAGTGTGGATTAATAGACTAGGTGACACGTACATAAGGCACTGATGACAGACGTGAGAGAGGAAATAAAGTGCAAACTGATGCCGTAAAAAAAAAAAAAAAAAGAAATTATCTAGTCTTAGGCACTTCTTTATAGCAGTGTGGGAAAGGACTGATATAGTACATTAGCTATTATATATGTTGAAACACAGTTTGTTAAAGAAAGAACGGGGACTCTGGATATAGGAGAGAAAACTGAAATAAAAAATTGAGATTTTCTACCTTTAGAATGTAATCAATTTTATAATTATTGTTGAGCTTCAGTTTGTTTCTGTACTGTGTGCTGTAGTATCTACCTCGTTACCTTCTTATAAAGATGAAATAAATAAATTAAAGGCAATCAGAAGAGGGCCAGGCACACACTTAAATACTCAATCTCTCTCTCTCTATATATATATATATGTGTGTGTGTGTATGTGTGTCTGTATTTGTTTATTTACTGCTGTTATTATCACCCATACAATTTTTAAAATACCTACCAGGTAACTATCATGAAAATAAAAGAAAATGCCTATAAAAACATTCTTGAGTACATCATAAAATCCTACATAATAAACCTATTTTTATGTACTGTAAGAGTCAGAAGTATTACACTAAAGAGCATCACAAGCTAAAAAAGCTGATTTTTTTTCAATCTAAGATTTTACCTTCTTTCTTTGTTCTTTGACAACACTGTTTCTTGTATTAATATTGTTAAAGACTTTCATCATAGGACATTCCAAAATATTCATTCAACAAGCAAAAATTTGTTAACATATCCATTGATTGTATGGTTTTACTTGCTTAATAACTACCCATTTATTTATTCATATATTAATTCTTTCAACATATATTTATTGAGCTAGTAATTTATTCTACATACTGTGAGGAGCTAGAAATACCAGAAGAAACGAAAAGTAAATGTCCTTGTCTTTGTGCATTTTATATTCCACAAAATATAGTATCTTTATCTCTATCCAGTAATTAAAGAAGTTTAGTGACAAATCACCAGGAACATTACTTTGAGTAAAAGAGTAAAAAAAGGCCTTTCTTGAGCAAGTGAAATTCTAAATAAATTGAACAAGATGATTGAGACATAGTCCAGTCTATGGTCTGGTGGGCAAGAAAGGTGTCTTATAATAATAATTTAATAATGATGAATTATTCTCACTGGTATAATTACTGTGACAGTACGTTCAATGGAAAGTTTTGAATGCAATGCCATAATATGATAAATATCAGATACCAAATCAGTTGTGAGATGGATCAAAGTGCAGCTTTCAAGGGAAATATATATTAATGAGTTTCATAATCCCTTAAACCTCTCATACACTTCAAGAGTGGCAAAAAGTTGTTTTAACTTTAAGAGGATTATCTTAGGAAGAGGAATTTTACAAATATTATGGGAATTCTACCTAAAAACTTTGGAGAAACTACCAAAAACTGGGCTTTGGAAGATAAGTAATTATTTTTTGGTAGGCAGGGGCAGGAGGTGGGAGTGGAGAGAAAGGGCATTTCAAGAGATAATAAGTTATGTGAACCCAGACATAAATAAGAATCGGTACTTTGCAGCAATGCAATCAGGTATAATGTCCAGGGTATCAGAGACTAAGATCTGAAATGTTGGCTGGAGTCAGGTTCTAAAGGGTACAGTGATCTCGAGGCAATTTTATCTATAGGTATTATTAACAGTCATGGAAGTAACAGGAAATTCGAGATGTTTGTAGCATATCCCTAGAGCATGGCATTTAATGTCTAAAGCAATGTCCACAAGAGCTTCAATAGTCTCTGTAATTAAACATACTGGAAACTTCCATCCTAACTTTTTGTTTTTCATTCATATTTGTCTCGGACTACCTTTAGGGATTTGGATCAGGCACTGTAGGCCTCTTCAAGGAACTTAAAGAATAAATCTGTAGTCTACTAAAGCAATAGACTCCAAGAAAGATGCTTAAACAGCCTTTGCAGTGGTCAATATTTCATTGCACGTTGCCTTTTATTTAAAGCCTCGGAATCATCTACACAGTTCCCATTTAAATTATAGTAACAGTAAGCTATGCATGATAAAAGCACAACCTTTAGTTCAACTAAATGAAGTCACAAGTAGTACTTCAGCTCCTTCTCTGCAAAACAGTGATCACAGAGAAAAATACAAATGAAATAATTGGATACTTGAGCTCTCATTGCTGACTACATGTGCCACCAGGGACCATACTTTCTAAAATTTGTGTTCAGAATACTCCATTACCCTTTTTCAATAAGAGCTTTTTTGTCCTTTAGTAAAAATTATGTGGGAAGGAAAACTGTCAATTAAATACACCTATAATTGCTCAAACTTAAAAGGATTACTTATATCTTTTCATATTTTATTTTTTACTTGTTACATGCATTCAGATGCTTTGTAGATGAAATCATAATTTATTCATAAATCTTGCCCCATATTGAACATTTAGGCTAGATCACAATTCTTTATTACAGAAATGCTACAATGTATATGTACTCATTATTCACTCTTTTAACAAATATTCATTGAACACCCATGCACACAAGCACTGTTATACATGATGATAACACAAGTATCCCAACTTCATGAAGCTTAAATTCTAAAGGTCAAAGAACACCAATAAAGAAAGAAATAAGTAGAAATCTCCCTTCTGCCCTTTACACAAGGCAGCTACTCTACTGACTTTTATCATTAGAGACTAGTACTGTCTATTGTAGAACTTTATATAAATGGAATCATACAACATGCACACTTTTGTGTTTGGCTTGTTTCATTCAGCCTAATATTACCTATATTTATATATGTTATTGTATATTAGTAGTCTTTTTCTATTTATTTTTGAGTGGTATTCCATTTCGTAAATACATCACGTTTATCAATTCACTTGTAAAAGCTATTTGACATTTTCCAATTTGGGTATTACAAATAAAACTATAAATATTCTTGTACAAGGGGTGTGTGTGTGTGTGTGTGCGCGCGCACACACATGCAAATGTTTAATTTCTTTTGGGTAAATAACAAGGGAGGAAAGTTTTGGGTCAGAGAGTAGGTATTGACTTAACTTTATGAGAACTACCAAACAGTTTTGCAAAGTGTTACATAATTTTACATTCCCATTAGCAAAGTATGAGATTTCTGTTGCTTAATATTTAGTGTTGCTAGCCTTTTTAAATTTTAGCCATTATAGTAATTATGGAGTTGTTTCTCACTATTTTATATTTATTTATTTATTTATTATTTTTTATTTTTTTTGAGACGGAGTCTCGCTCTGTCGCCCAGGCTGGAGTGCAGTGGCCGGATCTTGGCTCTCCACAAGCTCCGCCTCCCGGGTTCGCGCCCTTCTCCTGCCTCAGCCTCCTGTGTAGCTGGGACTACAGGCGTCCGCCACCACACCCGGCTAATTTTTGTATTTTTAGTAGAGATGGGGGTTTCACCGTGTTAGCCAGGATGGTCTCGATCTCCTGACCTCGTGATCCGCCCGTCTCGGCCTCCCAAAGTGCTGAGATTACAGGCATGAGCCACCGCGCCCAGCCGTTTCTCACTATTTTAATTTGTATATCCCTGATGAACAAATGTTATTGGGAAATTGAGCGATTTTATGTGTTTATTGGCCATTTCTACGTCTTTAAAGACTTGAGAGGTATTGTTTCATGACTTCTGCCTGCTTTTTATAGAATTGTTTTACTTTTTATTATTGAGTTCTGTTATTTTTATATTCTGAATAGTAGTAGTTTTTCAGATATGTCCATAGAAGATATTTCCTTTCATTCTGTGACTTCCCTATTCATTTTCTTATTACTATCTTCATATGAGCAGAAAATTTAGTCCAGAAGTCCAGATTGCCACTTTTCTCTTTCCATGGTTAATATTTTCTTTGTCCTTTCTAAGAAATCTTAGATTAGCCCAAGGTCTCGAGGACATACTTCTATATTTCTCCTAGAAGTCTTATAATTTTTATTTTTAAAGATGTAGAAATATGAATCCTTCTCAAAATAATTTTCTGGATTGTCTTCGATTAGAGTCACTTATTATTTTCTCTCATACACATACCCAGTTGTTCCAGCTCCATTAACTGAGAGCCTCTTTTCCTGAATGTTGTCCTTGCATCATTGCATAAAATCAGCTTACCATAAAGGTATGGATGTATTTCTGGGTTTTAGTCTGTTTATTTGACTTAATGTTACATCTATCCATACTACACTGCCTTAGTTACTGTAGCTTTATGACAATTCTTGAAAAATGTCCACCCTCAGTTCCTTGTCATTTGACCCTCCCCATAGGGCAGCTCATAGTATAGGAGCTTACTGCTTCAAAGGCAGTAACAGAATTTTTTAGCAAGACAGACATTATAGCGAACTTATGTAAGTTAATCACATGCATGTAACCAAGTATATGCTGTCTTCTATGCTGTAGTCTACTGGTTAGCAGCAAGCCACAGGTCCTAGCCGCATTTAAAGAGAAGGTAATAAAAGGTGTGAATACCAGCAACCTGGGTTTGTGAGAACTACCTTAGAGTCTCTCCACTGCACAGTGATAATTACAAAAAACACAGATTTCAAAAATTATAATACAATCAAACATTGATGACAAACAAAAATATCCTTTCAAAATGAGGGAAATGCTCAAAACCTTATGTAAAGTAAAATATATATATATATATATAAATTCCCACTAAATAATTCTGTATTCCATGTAAAAAACACTTTGAAAGTGAGTATCAAAATATTATCAGATTTTCCTGTGTAGTGGCTATTTTTTACTTGCTTACTTTGTAATATTTTTCTGATTTTCTAATTAATATGTAAGATATTAATTATGTAATTATATACAATTATATTTGTGCACTTTCAGAAAACATAAATATAAATTTTATAAACAAAAAAATGCTCAAACTGTCTTATTCTCACTATATATTTTTTCTTCCCTTTCTGGATGGCAAAAGATTTACTGAAATCCTGAAACTTAGGAGTCAGCAAGTTTTTCATTTGTGTTTGTCAAATGTCAAGAAAAGCTGAGGACTTACAAGAAACTCAGTGACCCCTGACAAGTCTCTGCCACTGCAGTAAAATCTCAGCAGGACTGAAATAAACCACTCGGGGACAGACATCTGACTTCCACAGCAATTAAAATCACTGAATACAGAACCAAAATGTCTTTATATGTAAAACTCCATCCAGACCCAAGAAAACTTCTGAGTCATTAGTAGTTTAAGGTACATCATGTGGATGCATTTGAAACACCATTCTTTGAAATCTTCCCCAATTAACATGTATCTAAAAGCCATACATACGTTCACTAGATATATTCTTAGTTACCAGCTTTAAAGGAAATAAAAGCATAGAGAACACAATAGTTACATCTCCAAAATAAAGAAACTTGTAAGATGTGGAAAAGTTAAGAATTCATTTTCACTAACAATTATTCTCAAACTTTAGTGAGGATACTGAGGATATGGAAATTACAGAGCTAGTATCATGATGCTATAAAATACTGATATATTTAATAACCCAACAGAGACTGATTAGACTTCTATATTTAGAACATATTTAAGTTGCTTAGAAATTTTAAGTCAATCAAATTCACATACAATCATATGCATTATAAAATATAAAGTTTGGAATTTACTCATCAGACATTTCCAATTGCTGTTTGAAATGTTCTCATACACATGTTTTGTTTACTACATAGCAAAGTTTAAAAATGTATAAGTAAAAATATTAGAACTTGTGAAACCCTGTTTGTACACCCACACACACTTTTATATGTGTGTGTGTATATATATATATATATATATGGCAAAATACATTGCTAGAAGAAAGGAAATAAAGTCACATAGATTCTCAGCATCCATTCAGATTCAAAAATTCTAACAATCTAAATATGGGATTAAGGAATGCTAAAATTTTAAATCTCATATTAGCACTACATACTGTTTTAACAAGCAATCAACCAAGCAAAGGCATTTTCTTTTCTGTAAGAGCAAATCAGTGGGCAGGTCAGGATCTCTTTCTCTCTCTCTCTCTCTCTCTCTCTCTCTCTCTCTTTGTCTCTCTCTCTCTCTCTCGTGTGTGTGTGTGTGTGTGTGTGTGTGTATTTGTGTGTGTGTGTTTCTCTCTCTGTCTTAGTTCGTTGGGGCTACTATAACACAATGCCATAGACTGAGTGGGTTATTAACAATAGAAATCTATTTCTCAGTTCTGGAGGCTGAGAAGTCCACGATCAAGGCTTCAGATTTTGTGTCTAGTGAGGTTCTGTTTCCTGATTCCTAGATGATATTTACTTGCGGGACTTTCACATGGTAGATGTATGAAAAAGCTCCTTTGGGCCTCTCTTAGAAAGGCATTAATCCCATTCATCAGACCCTAACTTCTGGACCTAATCACTTTTGAGAGGCCCCATTTCCTAATACCATCACCTCGGATTATGATTTCAATGTATGAATTTCAGTGGGACACAAACATTGAAGACCATACCGGCTTCCTTCTTCCTTTTTCTACCCCTCCCACACCATGCCCATCCTTCCAAATGTGTTAATTGTTGTCATTTATAGTTTATTTTTTTCTTCATCCATTTTCCTTAGACTGAATAAATCTTTATGGGTTTCTCTTTTATGCTAACAAAAATTGGAAATATTGAATGGAGGTAACATACATCTCATTTAACTTTTCTGATCACAAAGAAGGAATTGCCAAGCAGAGCAGACATGTTGGGGCTTAATAACATTCATAGTCCTTATGGTGTAAAGCCTCAGTTTGAAAACCTACATTCTATTAAGCTTAATTATGCTTGCCATTTGCCACAGTTCAGTGCACTAAACTTAGGACTGAAAATGTGCATTTTGGATTCTTGGGGTAAGAGAAAGTTTTTGCTCATAGAAATCTGTTTATTTAGAGCTGAATGCAAGGAACTGATAATTTTGTCCTCAGAGGTTCTTATTACACAGTGTCATAGGAGAATGTCAGAAAACTGATGATAAGAAAAAATACTATCTGACTTCTCAGGAAATACATTAAAGTAAATTCCCAACAAGAAAAACTTGCATTAATCCGTTTGATAAGGAGTGTTAGAATTATTGTTCATTTCTACTAAGTGGGCTTTTCCTTGTGTTTGACCTGAAATATAGGACCTTAAATGCTATTTGGGGAGAAAGGTACGTTTGTGATTTTCTGCTTTTACTTTTCAACCAATTTATTTTATTTAATGATCTCTTGATATGTTCAACTACAGCAATTTTACTACCTTACCTAAAATTCTGATTACCCTGAGTAAATTCATAACTTTAAAACTGCCTCATTTTGATTATAACCAGTAAATATTTTTCATTTTTATTGTTACATTGTAAAAGATGTATCAAAAATAATAATTCATAAATATTTTTAAAGTTTATAAATAATTTTTGAGTTATTATATCTGTAGAAAAGCAGTATAAATTCCTGACATGCATATGCCACATAGACATGCTCAGAAATTACTATTACCTCCATTTCACACATGTTGTTTTTACGCATACTTAAAGTGAGTAGAAACTTACTGGATCTTAATACCTGAGTGATATTAGATATTGTCTGTGATTTCCTATACACTTTGCTAGGTTATTATATGTCACATTTAATCACTAAAGCAGCCTCCACGAGGGTTGTTTCATATCATTATAAAGTGAGTAATTGGAAAGCTAAAAAGGCCACAGAGTTAGCAAATGGTAGACATGGCATTCTAAACTACGTGTGTCTGACTTCAAGATACATGACTAAAATTTTCAGATTTTATGCCCTCTATTCAGAATCTCTTCACATTTCTTTTTCCTTTTTTTTTTTTTTTCAGACATGGGGTCTTGCTTATTGCTCAGCCTGGAGTGTAGTGGCACAATCGTCACTCACTGAAGGATCAACCCAACCCCTGGGCTCAAGTGATCCTCCCACCTCAGTCTCCCAGTAGCTCTGACCACAGGCACACACCATCAAGCTCAGTTAATATTTTATAATATTTGTAGAGATGAGGCCTCACACTCACACGTTGCCCAGGCTGGTCTTGAACTCCTGGGCTCAAGTGACCATTCTCCCTTGGCCTCCCAAAGTGCTGGGATTACAGACGTGAGCCACCATGGCTTCCTCTTCATTTCTTAAACAGAATATTTTGACTGAGTGAAGCCTTAAGTACACTAATAAAGTGTACTTTTAAGCTTCTACACTGTGCTTGTAAGTTAGGCTTACACTGTGCTTGTAAGTCATGCACCTAGCTGGGAACAAAAACATCTCATCATATCATTTCTGGCTAAAACATTCATTGCTTTCCAACAACCTTAGTATAAAACCCCAAGTCTTGGTATAAAACCCCATAAGCCCTTGCATAATCAGCTTCCTATCTATCACTCCAGCTTTGTTTTCTCCATTTTCAGATCACCTTCACTACACAGCCTCAGTGAACACCTTGTTCAGAGTAAGCCATAGTCTCTCTTACCTTTCTTATTTTTCAAATGCTGCTTATTGTCTTAAATTCATGGCCTTGGTTCATGTCCCCATCCACTGCAGATCCTACACACATGCATATTTTGTCCAGTGAAATATGAAATATTCCATATGAATCTGAAATATAAAAACTGAAAAATGCCACACTTTGGCAAACTGCTTATAGTCACATATACTGTGACTTTGACAGATTATTTATCAAACTATCGTATTAAAATTTTATATGGAGGTATTATATATTATGCAATGATTAAATATACTGATAACAAAAACAATGAAAAGCTATCCTATTAGCCTGGTGATATGGTTTGGCTGTGTCCCTACCCAAATCTCATCTTGCTTTGCAGTTCCCATCAATTTCATTAATTGGCAGAGATTGGGGCAGTCATAGTTAAATCTAAAATCGGAACTATCTAAAATTGTCGTTTTGATCATACTCTTACCTTTGGAAAGGTAAGTACTCCACACAGTTTGGGTTTCTTTTCGGAGTTTAGTTTCCTCTTCTCAGTTTCTGCTACACTTGCCCTAGCTCAGACCTGATTGTTTCTTTTCTCATTGATTTCACTCTACTGTTTGTTAATTCCTCTCCAAGTTTCCAACCTTTCTCTCCCCAAAGTCTCCTCCACATCCATATTGTTCAGCCCTGTCACAGTAAGACTATGTAACACATAACCCAAAACACAACGGTTGAAACGATAATCATTTATTTTCACTGATCTGTAGATTACTTGAGGTCATTCATATCACTTTGTCTATGAAACCTTTCTTCCTAACCCCCACAACTTGACAACCACCAGCTCTCCACAAATGCCCCCATATGTCTCAAGCACATTTTTTCACAGCATATATTTATCCAAAAATGTTTATTAAATACCTACTGAAATAGACTTTTGGAATAAATTGATAAACAGAATAAAGATTGTTACTTGTCACTCTATTTACTGAATTTTCTGTCTCCTGCAATTACACTAAAATCTCCTTCAGATTAATTAATTATCTCTGTATCTACAGGGCTTAGCAGAGTGCTTGGTGTATATTCGGTGCTCAGTGATTGAATGAACAAATCAATGAATAGATGAATGATTAAGCTAATGTGCTGTGGGGTACTAAACTTTTGTGGCTGAGTCCCTTTGCATAGCGTCTCTGACCTGCCTAATCTATAATGTACTAGTGCGTTGAACAGAGGAATGAATCGTTTATTAACCATTTATCCTATGTGAAAAAAAATTGTTTTCAATAATAATCATGCCAGAAAAAAGTAAAATCAGTTAGTAAAATACATATTATATAGAGAATAAAAGAATAAAACTAATAAAGTAAGAGTTAAATTACATTAATAGACCAGGTGCAGTGACTGACACCTGTAATTCCAGCACTTTGGGAGGCCAAGAAAGGAGGACTGCTTGAGCTCAGGAGTTTGAGACCAGTATAAAGAGCAAAGCAAAACTCTGTCTCTACAAAAAAAAAAAAAAAAAAAAAAAAATTAAAGTTATCCAGGCACAGTGGCACAGACCTGTAGTCTCAGCTACTCAAGAGTCTGAGGAAAGGAGCCCATGAGTTCCATGTTACGATGAGCTATGATTATACCACTGCAGTCTAGCCCAGGTGACTGAGAGAGACCCTGTCTCTTAAAATATAAATATATTTTATTAAACATATTTGAGAGAATATTAAATATTATCTTTATGTATATATATTCTTCAAAAGAAAGAAAATATGTATTAGTCTGTCACAATAATAAACACAATACAGTTTCTGCTTTCTTGTTCTTTGGTTTTCAAACAAGTAGTTAATACTTTTACAAAGAATGTTTTTCTATGTAACACATGTTTAAATTCAGTAAAGTATTTCAATATACATGAAAATTTGTACTTAGCAAATGTGTCTCACAGTTTGCATGTTATATGATTGTAAATTATATAACATACGTATAAACTCTAGCTTGGTTTTACTATGATTTTTAAAACTTTTTATAGGCCTTGCCTTCATTGGTACACCTGGAGTGGAGAATTCTCACCACCTCTGCTGTCTTGTTATATCACTCTGTTTACATAGGCATGAAAATATAGATAATCATAGACAAATATGTGTGTGTGTCTGTCCTACTATAGTCAGAGCACAAAGAAACGATAAAGATCTTCTAGAATAATGGCTCAAAGTTAACCTCTAAAAAGATAATTCATCAAAAAACCTACAAAATAGAAAGAAGATGGCCCTCCAATGAAGCAGTATATTTTGAAGGACAAACTGTGAAGCCTTCATGAGAATAACCATGCCCTGTTGCATAGAGACCAGCTTAGTCAATTCTATCAGACTCCTCTCTTTATAATTTTAAAATATTCAATCGAAAGATAAGAATTATATACATTTAAGGTTTACGATGTGATAAGTGGATATACATATATATTACATAATGATTATCACAATCAAATTGACTGATACATCCGTCATCACTCATGCTGTACTGTATGAGCTTATTTGAGGGTTATTGGCAGAGGAGGAAGCTGATTAACCATTTTTTAATCATTTATTAAACATGGTCACAATACCTTGGAAAAATTTTCAGTAGAATAGAAGAAAGGAATTTGTCACCCTGCCTAACTTATTGGGCACATTCATTTTAAGACTTTTGATTGACTTTTAAACTATTAGTTGGACCACCATACCAAAATGGAGTGAACTAATCAAATGAACAATGCTGGCTTCCATTTATTGACTATCTTATTTATGATTATTTTTTCCGTGAGGCCCTTTCCTTCACCCTTGAGACCCTGAGTCCCAGAGATGAATGTGACATAATCCCTACTAGCAAAAGTGTAGCAACAGAAAGACTTGTTCGTGTCACTTGCCTTCCCAGGATAAGTTTTCTGTAAAATGTCACTTCCCTTATTGAATACAGGGCACTATTCTTGTTCATTGAAAAAGGAACTAAGTTTTAATTGTAGTAGGTTTCTGAGAAGAGAAGATATCTGTATCAAGAACAAGTACAATAAAACTGGACAAAATATGCATGTGTGTAGGATCTGCAGTGGATGGGGACATGAACCAAGGCCATGAATTTAAGACAATAAGCAGCATTTGAAAAATAAGAAAGGTAAGAGAGACTATGGCTTACTCTGAACAAGGTGTTCACTGAGGCTGTGTAGTGAAGGTGATCTGAAAATGGAGAAAACAAAGCTGGAGTGATAGATAGGAAGCTGATTATGCAAGGGCTTATGGGGTTTTATACCAAGACTTGGGGTTTTATACTAAGGTTGTTGGAAAGCAATGAATGTTTTAGCCAGAAATGATATGATGAGATGTTTTTGTTCCCAGCTAGGTGCATTACTAAATGTCAACCATTTGACATTCTGGTTTTTAAATGAGCAAAGATTGATAATGAATGGCATAAATCAGTCATGAAGAGCCTGGCTCATCTCTGGGATTGCAGAGGGAATAACGTTATGTTTCTGATTATACTCCCTGGTGCCATACCTGTCTCTGACAGCTCTGTGGCTCTAAAGTTACGTATTTCAAAATCATTCAGTCACTGTAAAATTTTCTGCATGGAAATCACTAAGATCCAGGTGTTTACTACAATGATTTGTGAGAGAGTTTAACATCAAATTTAACTTAACTGTGCAATGTCTTGATCACCTTACTTACCTTTTTTCCGATAAAGCATTGGTGATCACAGCTGTGTGAAAAAATTTTTAAAACAACTTTTTTGTTAAAGAAATTTACTTGAGGGCTGAGTGTGATGGCTTGTGGCTGTGATTCCAGCATTTTTGGAGGCTGAGACAGGAGCATGATTTGAGCCCAGAAGTTCAAGACCAGCCTGGGAAACATAAGGAGACACTATCTCTACAAAAACAACAAAAGCAAAAAACTCTCCATAACTTTACTTGAAGATCCTTGTTGAGTTGGTCAACCTTATGGAGAGCTTACAATAGGACTGGTTAGCAGAGATTCATAGAAATTGTACTTGTCTACAAAAATGAATTAAGAAAGAGATGAGGTATGAAGGGTTTCCTTTTCATATGTTATTAATAAATTCTGCATTCTTCACATTTTACCATCAAGTGAAATGACCTTGGATCCAGTATCCTCAGGCATCAGCCCTCTTCCAGTTCTTTCAAATACAATTTTTCTAGGTCCCACAGCTCCTTGCAATGTAATTTCTTTCTTTTTAAGTAGGCTTATCAGAAGCCTGGTCAGATTATGTTGTAACTTAATCATTGTTATGGATAGTAGCCAGAAGAGGATCATGATGAGGTCATGTGTTGAGTCACATTGTAGTGGCCTTTTCAACATCTTCATCAAATGGGTGAGTTTTAGCCCCCTAACAGGAGGGTGTAGGCCAGATCAAGAGGATTTAGAGGGATGTCAGTTTTCAATGATTTCAAGTTTATCAACCCATTTTTTCTTTTTTTTTTTTTTTTTTTTTTTTTTGAGACGGAGTCTCACTCTGTAGCCCAGGCTGGAGTGCAGTGGTGTGATCTCGGCTCATTGCAATTTCCGTCTCCCAGGTTCAAGAAATTCTCCTGCCTCAGCCTTCTGAGTAGCTGGAATTATAGGTATCCACCACCACGCCCAGTTAATTTTTGTATTTTTAGTAGAGACAGGGTTTCACTATGTTGGCCAGGCTTGTCTCGAACTTCTGACCTCAGATGATCCACCTGCCTTGGCCTCCCAAAGTACTGGGATTACAGGAGTGAGTCACCGCTCCTGGCCTCAACCCAGTTTTGCTAATTTAACATCTCAAATTCATTTCTTCCCAACTAGGACCCTAAACTTGGCATTGCACAAGACTACCCAACCTTCTCTGGAACTCTCTGCTACTCATATAATTAGCCTGTCCCTCGTCATTAGCATTTCTTGCTCTCTTACATCACATATAGCTCTGTCTATATTCTGCTAAAGAGGTCCTTTGACTTTCCCACTTTGCCTTTAACTATTAAATATGCTTTTAGTTTTGTCTTGTCTTTTTTAAGTGTGTTAATAGGACTCAGTAATTGCCATCAAATTCCATTTTCCTTATGATTAGTACTTAGCCCTAATCTCTCAAATCCCTGAGACATTGCTCTAGCCAGTGTCTCCTCATTCATCACTGGTATTAACTAACAATTGCAGTGCGACAAGGTACCAGGGATTGTCAATGCTTCTCCTACCAGCAGTTAAGGGATCCTCAATGCCAGTGAGAGATCAGCTCTGAAATATTATTTTCGACACTGTTTCCTCAGATAAATTCTGGAACCAACTACTGTAGGTTTGGTTTCCTGGGAAACAGACTCATTTTGAAATTGCTATAATGGACATTTGTTTATTGTTAAGGAGCAAAGAAGTAGAATTAATCAGATAGAAGTTGAACTGTGATGCATTTGCAGTGCAGACTGTAGCTGATCCCAGAGGAACCCTGGAGCTGTGACTGACCTTGAAAACTATCCCATTTTAAACAAGTGGCTGTTACTGTGTACTACCCCCTGCCCTCCACTACCATGAACTAGTCAGTGTTTTCAGTATGTCCTCAGGAAAGGATCTTGATCTTGGGTGAGGTGGTATCTTGGGGAGAAGACAATTCCCAGAGAGGGCTTTAGCTGACAGCTGTTATGTAGTCAACATTCCCAGAAGCTGGGAGAATGAGTGTCTCCATTTTAAAATAGAGAATTAGGTGGTTCACTTTAGCATTCTTTCTCTGAAACTTTCTCAGAATTTTGTCCACTTTGGTCAGTGCGATTTTTCCTTTGACAATCTGTGAAATGTCCTAATTGTTCTCATAATTTCATATGGCTTATCTATATCTTCCTCTTCTTTTTATTTTTATAAAATTCAAAGTAATTAAATTATCTTTGTCATTAATTTAATCTAATTTAGTTGTACTAATTTCCATTTTAAATGAATAGCAATATTAATGAGTTTATGGAATGGATTCAAACACTAATAGATTGTAACACAATTTTAATAAAAACTTCTTGAATTCTTTGTAAGTTTAAATCATAAATCATTCTATCCATTAAGTCATACCTGTGGAATTTTTATACTAACACAGAAAAATCAGCAGATGGCTTTATATTCTTTTATTTAGATATTTATATCCAGATTTTTATCCAAAAAATTAGAAATAAATATAACTAAAACTTAATCCTAGAAAGAACAGCATTAATATACAAAACTCTAGATTTTCAGGGTTGACTAGACTAGAGATGGAAACAATTAAAATTATGGGATTTTAATTTTGAAAGAACATGATCTGGGGAGGGAATGCATCAGGATAAATAACTAACACATGTGGGGCTTAATACCTCGGTAATGGGTTGCTAGGTGCAGCAAACCACCATGGCACATGTTTACCTATGTAGCAAACCTGCATGTCCTCCACATGTATCCCAGAACATAAAATTAAATTAAAAAGAAAAAGCAAGAACATAAAAAATCTGGTTAATGGCTATCTTCACTTTGCACATAAAAAAGATGAAATTGAGATCATCTAATTATGATTGCCCCAGTATCTGCCAATTAAGGAAATTGATGGGAACAAAACTATGACTCTGAAGCCTATAATCATTGCACCAATTTTTTTCTCCTCAAACACATCTTACGAAGCAGCTTTAATAAAATTAATACAAATGTACATGCTTTCTAAAACTTCAAACCAAATTAGGACCAGTAGAAACATTCAAATATAATGTGATTATTGTCACTGTTCATTCTCTGGAAAGATCACTATCATTCTCAGGCAGTTTCAATAAACACAATGGATTCATCCACCCATATCCCTATTGTCTTTCTTAAATAGACATCTGGAAGCTCACCACCTGGGTCCTATCTCTTTAATCCCTCCTCTTTAATCAATTATTGACATTATATGGGAATGGTTGTTGGTTTCTCCTTCTGTCTTGTGTGTGGATTTCACACTATTGGGCACTTATTATGTTCAAAGCACTGTACTAAGTATTGCATGGAAACGAGTGAATTAGATACAGATCCAGCCCTCATGGACCTGTCCATCTCACAGGGCAAATGGTATTTATGCAGATAATTATATAAGTAATTATTTAGCCATAATTCTAATAAGATTTATAACATAAGAGTCCAAAGTAAAACCAGAGCTTGCAATTTAAGGGTGAACAATATCTTAGTAAGTAGTGAAAAAAATACTAAGAGGGAGAGGCATTTGAAAAACTTAAAAGTTGTCAGGAGTGTAGAGGAATCATGCAGGAGAAGCCCACAGAAAACCTGGGGTTCAAGGTCCTTCAGAAGGGAGACGGGGCCGGGCGCGGTGGCTCAAGCCTGTAATCCCAGCACTTTGGGAGGCCGAGACGGGCGGATCACGAGGTCAGGAGATCGAGACCATCCTGGCTAACACGGTGAAACCCCGTCTCTACTAAAAATACAAAAAAAAAAAACTAGCCGGGCGAGGTGGCGGGCTTCTGTAGTCCCAGCTACTCGGGAGGCTGAGGCAGGAGAATGGCGTAAACCCAGGAGGCGGAGCTTGCAGTGAGCTGAGATCTGGCCACTGCACTCCAGTCCGGGCGACAGAGCGAGACTCTGCCTCAAAAAAAAAAAAAAAAAAAAAAAAAAGAAGGGAGACGGTTTTTGATGCGCCAAATTAAGAAGTCAACAAAACCAGGCTTGACCAGTGTGAGGTAGGGAGGTGTGCTGAGTGAAAGTAGTCAGAAGGAGGAAAAAGATTATGGAGTTTTGAGTGCCTAAAAGGTAATGGATTTGATATAAGAGAAGTCGAAGGCTTTGATTGAGAGTAATGTGTGAATTGTTGGGCTGGAGAACGCATGATCAGATTTTCTTCTTCCTTTTAACACTTTTGTTTCCACCTATGTTACAGATTAGATCTGGGGAGAAACAAATGGGAAGGAGATTTTGATTATGGGAAAATTGTAGTGCTCTAAATAAGGCATAATTTTTGCTTTTAAATTATTAAAGTGTTATGTTATGGAAATTAGAAAAAAATTAACTCTCAAGAACTCACTATTTTGGCTTTTTTATCCAAAATTTTTTTGGCCACATATCTTTATAATTTTTACATTTTCATAAGTTTATCGTACTTACTACACTTATTTAATTTACTTGAGTCAATTAAATTATGTCGTAAGTATTTTATAATGTGAGTAAATAAATGCCACAATTATTATTTTGATTTCTCTATAATCTTGGAATTATACCACTCTAGGCACATATACTTACTGATTACTGAATGTTTCTACTTAGATATATAAAAGACCTTTCAAAACAACTGTATTCAAAACTAAACTCTTGATTTCTTCCCTCACTCCAAAGCCATTTTTTCCATGTTTCCCCATCTCAGAAAATACTAAGTCCATTCCACTCTTTGTTCAAACTAAGTATCTTGTGGTTATCATCTAGAATCTGATCATTTCTCACCATCAATACCACTACTACCTATATGTCCTGCTTGACTGGTTTATTGCAGTAATCTCCGTAACAGTCTTCCCTTGAAGGTGGATGAATAAATAGGACAATTATTTACTGACAGAAAACTACTATGTAACATTCTTCTCTTTGCTCTCTCAGACACACTACCTGTGGCAAGGGTCTAACCAATTTGCTCGTCATACATAGAAATTTAGTATCAGGAATAAGACTGAAAAGAGTACTCTATTTCTTATTTCTACTATTGTGCTCTTTGAGCTTTATCATCTTCACAATTTAAAATGAAACAAAGAAAAGCTTAGACACATTACTAGTGACACCTAGGCACAGTAATATGAAGTGAAGCCATTATCTAGTGCTTATTTTTCAATCTAATGGAAGTCAAGAGTTACTAATTCCCTGTTTAATTTTTCTTTCTCATCTGGCTGCACTATTCAGTTGGGTTAGGTGACCTATTAGGTCTTTGCCATTTATTATAACTTTCTGTGATTTACAATAATTCTCAACTGCATCTGATCCATTTTCCTTTAAATTTTTGATTAATATAGGCCAAATAATGTGACATTGAAATTAGTGGAATGACATTGAAATTTTATTAAATGCTTCTAGACTTCAAAAGGCTTTTTTTTTTTTTTTTTCTTGTAAAATAGTTAGATTTATTTAGGATCTAGGAGCACGGTGTGAAGAAATGAACTTTTTCCATAATATTGCCAGCAAAGGAGAGTTATATTTATCTCTTCCATCTTAATTCTACCCAATTTCAGATGTCCATCATCAACTAAACCTTGTATTGAATGGTGACATCTAAATTATCAACGTTAATTTTTTATGGGAAGATAGATTTTAATGGATCATATATTTTTAAGCTAAGGATCATCAGAGATTTTAAATCTGACAGTTCTTAGCTGTTTCCTATACAAGCATAGTCTTAGTAAAACTTTTTAATGTCTAAATCATGTTTATTTGCTGAGAACCTGTATCCTAACGTGTTCTGTGAATTCAATAGACACTCTATGTAAATTGCATCATGCAGTGGAATTGCTCAATTCATGGAAATTACTAACAGTATTTGTATTAGGAGGTAAATAAAATCAAAGCTTTCCTGAAGAAAAAATTGAAAAGGTTTTTTGCTGTGAGTCAAAAAATTATAATGGATTCAATAGTGAGTTTGTCCTTTTCTCTATATTTTTCCTTTTCTGTTTACATTGCATAATTTCACTCTTGGAGCCACCTCACTTATTCAGCGGCCTTCTGACTCAAAGGTAGACTTCAACATCTAGCCAAGTGCCCGGTATGCGATAGGTGACAAAGACATGTTTTTAAATGAAAAATGTCAAACCATACACCATATACTCCTTTTCAAAGTGTTTCTCTTTAAGTCATTTCACTGGATTTAAATCCTACTAACCCTACTTTCATATTATGCTTTCTATATTTCCTTAGGGATGTAGGATTTTTCTTGTCAGTCACTTTGCAAGCCAGGGACCCTTGATCGATAATGCCTTGCCCTGGCCTTGCCCTGGCTGCATGCCCCAGCTTGCTTCTGTTATAGCTTGTACCCACGTTCAGCGGTTCCTGAGCTTTTGCACCCTGTCCAAGAAGAATGAGGATATGCTGGACATTGAAGGGTAAGGAGAGTGGAGAAGAATTTTACTGAGCGACGGAACAGCTCTCAGCAGACAGGGAATGCAGAGGGTGGTTCCCCTAACTGAAGGTGGGTAGGTCCCCTGTGTGGCTGGGTTCAGGGCCTTTTATGGACTCAGAATGGGGAGTGCATGCTGATTGGTTTGTGAGTATGCTAAAAAGATTAAAGCAAAGATACCATTCAAAGGTGGGCGCGACAGTGTAGAAAAACCAATTAGGAAAGGGTAGCTATACGTAAAGTAAGTGAAGGATGGAGACCCATCAGAGGAAAGTGCTCTGAATGGGAAGAATTTTCTCAATCCTGTCCAAGGACTTAACCTGTAGCGTTGCTTTCAGGCTTTAAACTGTCTTTGGCTTGACGGTGGGGTTTCACAGGGGACCCGCCTCTACCTAGATATTTGGCTGCCGCCTACTGCTCTGGCTGCCGCCTACTGCTCTCATTACTTCCTTTCTTACTTACATCCACACTTTCTTTCTATTTAAATTCCTCTATGTCTCTTAATGCAAAGGATGATGAAATGCATAGTAGTGACTTTCCTAGACCATGAAACCAAAGGGTCTTCAAATGAAAGTCCTATCAATTTCAAGTCAAGTGAGTTATTCAACAATTTTGTGTTACAGTTTCCTCACCAACAAATGAGGATAATCATTATGCCTTTATCATGAGTATGTTTTGTGGAGTAAATACATATAAATTAATTTTTTCAAACAACCTTACATAAAACTAGCACTCAAAAATTATAGCTATTTCTGTTATTAAATTACACCATTGTAATATTTTATCTCCCTGATTCTTAGTCTTCTTGAAAGATTCAATCGCAGTAGCAATGTATTCATTCTTTCCTTCAGAACATATTTACTTATATTTACTTATTACTACTTATAGTGCTGCAATGAGCACTATATCTACAGAATTGAATAGTTCACGATTCCTCATACTTAAAGGCTTCACAGTCTTAGGCAAGGGTAAATTTGTTGGAGAGAGACGATAATTCAATATCATAACCACTTCCTTAAAAACAAAAACCAACAAACAATACAAGAAACTTTAATGACAAATCTACAAAATAATTGCAAAACTAGCATACCAATTTATATAATTGCAGATTTTATAAGGAGTGGAATTATATTTATCATGTTTTTAAAGTTTGTGTATTTTTCTATAGTAAGCTCAATTTCATTTATCACCAGCAATAAATTATCCAAATGATTCTTCATAGAATTCTGCAAACAAATTTTCCTCCCTTTTCACCCTCTCCCTTGTTACTCTACACATAAGACACCCATTCCTATGATTTTCAGGTATTTCTCTCCACCTTAAATGATTCTCATGTCCCTTCTTTTTCTCTCTTCAAAACCCAGGTCATTATTTTTTAATCATTCTCAAAATAATGTCAGTTTGTTCCTTTTCACCCACATAGCCACTGTGTATTCTGAGACATTATGTAACATCATGAATAATCCTTTTGTTCATGTGTTTAGCCCAATCAGATTGTGAGATCCTACAAGTCAGAAACATTGTACCCTTCAATTTTATTTGCCTGCTCGCCCTGCTTCCCATTCTCCACCACAGAGCCTAGCATAATGAGCAGTCCACAACTACTTGTAGATGAAAAATTTTAAAAAGTAATTTACAAAACAGACAAATGAATGAAAAGAGTAGTCACTGTGCTTCAATTTTTTTCCTATAAAATGCTAGCACCACACAAAATCCCGTAACAGGAAGTGAGTGGGGAGATGGAGTACAGGAAGAAATGTTAGACAGTTTTTGAAAGCACATTGCCTTGCATTCCTGCCCTTTATATTTATAATGAACCTGAGCAAGCTAAAGGCTCTGAGAAATACTCAGTTCAAGGACCTAGCATTTTCTTTCTTTATTGGATTATTGACTCTTCCTCAATAATATACATTTAATTATGCATAAAGGTAATGTATAATTCAGGTATAATAATTATTGCAAAATGTATAATTAATATATATTTAATTAAATGTATTCATTTAATATACACTAATAGAACCAAATTTGAGAAACATGAGTATAGCCCTTTAAAATATTCTTTATTTGGTTTATTTTGATAATGGGTACATAGTAATAGAATTAAAAAATTATTTAAAATAATGTCTTACTTTTAATAAATTAGAAAGATACATATAGGCAATTATATGTATATTAAGCTGTATATGCTTATGTAGATATATACACATACATATGTTATGCATGTATATATTATATATATATATACACATACACACAATTTTAATTGTGAGAAATATAAAATTGCATAGTCTGGATCAGTATGATAATGTGACTGCATGTCTTTAAACAGGACTATACCAAAGCTTATGTAAGCTGTCCTTTCAGATTTGACATTCTGATTGAAGAACATCAATAGTCTTTAATTATGTTTTGTAATCATGAAGCCTTAGGATTTTTTGAATTTCACGTTATCACATATTTAATTAATGAACATCACAGCATTTTAAGTTATGTTAATTTAAACTTTATTTTATTTCTCAGTTGTATTATCTAAAGTATAGGTAAAATAAAAACAAAAACAGAATGTTGTAATAGATACATCATTGCTTTGGGTGATTAAAACACACACACACACACACACACACACACACACCACACATACACATTTATAATCTTAGTTCAGTCACTAACCACTATGTGAACTTTATGAAGTCCCTTTATCCAGTAACAAGAAGCACAAGTGCCACAGTAGTAGTATTAAAAGGGATGGTCATGTTTCCTTTAGTATCTCCTTCCTTCAAACTTACAAACATACCACAGCTTTGTTGATGCCCATTAGTCAAAGATTGCCAGAAACGGCCAGGTAGGGTGGATCACGCCTGTAATCCCAGCACTTTGGGAGACCGAGGCGGGCAGATCACGAGGTCAGGAAATCAAGACCATCCTGGCTAACACGGTGAAACTCCATCTGTACTAAAAATACAAAAAGTGAGCTGGGCATGGTGGCGGGCGCCTGTAATCCCAGCTACTCCGGAGGCTGAGGCAGGAGAATGGCGGGAACCCGGGAGGCGGAGCTTGCAGTGAGCCAAGATGGAGCCACTGCACTCCAGCCTGGGCGACAGAGCAGGACTCCGTCTCAAAAGAAAAAAAAAAGATTGCCAGAAACACAGATATAGTCAAACTAAGGTGAGGTTATTGACTTGCTGCAATGAGGGAGAATACACCATTGGAAACTTGGACTTTCTCAGAAAAAAGAAATAAATAATTACTAATGGTTAGAGGAAAGTGTTAGATGGTCTTTGAGAGAGTTTAACAAAAAGAGAGTTTTGTTCTTAATTAGGTGTGCTCTAGAAGCCCAGGGTTTTTTGTGCTTCCACATTTTTAATAATCGTATCTAAATGGCAAGAAGAACAAGACATCAAAAGCTATACATGTTTTAAAAAGCAGCAATATTTTTACAATGATTAGTGATTACATGTATTTTTGTTGTTGTTGTTTTGGTCACTTGTATATCTTCCTTTGAGAAGTATCTGTTATGTCCTTTGCCTATTTTTAATGGACTTATTTGGTTTTTCCTTGTTGATTTCTTTAAGTTCCTTATAAATTCTGAATATTGACCTTGGTGGGATACACAGTTTGCAAATATCTTCTTCCATTGTGTAGGTTGTCTGTTTACTCTCTCTCTCCCCACATATATATATACACACACACATATATATTTAATATATATATTTTATATATATATATATATAAACACACACATATATATGTGCAGAAGCTCCTTAATTTAATTAGGTCACACTTGTCAATTTTTGTTTTTGTTGCAATTTGCTTTGGGGGACTTAGCCAAGTATTCCTTGTCAAGGCCGACATTAAGAAGGGTATTTCCTATGTTGTCTCTAAGAATGTTATAGTTTTCAGAACTTATGTTTAAATCTTTAATCCATTCTTGAATTAATGTTTGTATATGCTGAAAGGTAGGGATCCGGTTTCATTCTTCTACATATGGCTAACCTGTTGTCCCCACATATTTATTGAATAGAAACTCCTTTCCCTATTGCTTCTTTTGTTAGTATTGTCAAAAATCAAGATACTTCCAGGTATACCATTTTATTTCCAGGTTTTCTACTCTGTTCCATTGGTCTATGTGTCTGATTTTCTACCAGTACCATGCAGTTTTGGTTACTGTATTTTTGTAGTATAGTTTGAAGTCAAGTAGTTTCATGCCTCTGTCTTTGCTTGTTTTTCTTAAGATCGCTTTAGCTATTCAGGCTCCTTTTTGGTTCTATATGAATTTTAGAATGGTCTTTTTCTAATTATGTGAAAAATGTCATTGTAGTTTGATAGGAATAACATCAAATCCGTCAAGAAAATGCAAGTCATAACCACAATGAAATATCACCTCACACCAGTCAGAATGGCTATTATTAAGGCAAAATGTAATAGATGCTGCAGATACTGTAGAGAAAAGGGAACACACATGCTTTTGGTGGGAATGTAAATTAGCTCAGCCACTATGGAAAGCAGTTTGGAGGTTTCTAAAAGACCTTAAAACAGATACCATTTGACTCATCAACTCTATTACTGGGTACATACCCACAGGAAAATAAATTGCTGCACCCAAAAGACACATGAACTTGCATGTTTATCACAGCAATATTCACAATACCAAAGACATAGAATTAGCTCAAGTGCTCATCAGTGGTGGGTTGGATATAGAAAATGTGGTACGTATACACTGTACAACACTATGCAGCCAGAAAAAGAATAAAATCATGTATTTTGCAGCCATATGGATGCAGCTAGAGGCTGTAATCCTAAGCTAATTAAAACAGAAACAGAAAACCAAATATCACATGTTGTCATTTATAAGTGGAAGCAAACATTGAGTACACACAGACATAAAGATGGGAGAAAGCAACACTGTGGACTATTAGAAGGGGAAAGAAAGGAGAAGAGCTTGGGTTAAAAGCCTGGGTGCCCAGTTCTTTGCTCACTACTTGGGTGACAGGATTCACACCTCAAATGTCAGCATTACACAGATACCTATGTAGAAAACTGCACACGTACCCTTGAGTTTAAAATAAAAGTTGAAATTATTATTTAAAAAACAACATTTAACAAAATTATGGCCGTACAATATGTATGTGCATGTGTGTGTGTGTGTGTGTGTGTGTATACACACACACCTACACAATTGCATAGGTAGCTTCTATTTTGAATCCTGTGTCTTCAAAAGCAGAAGAAATTAATGAACATGTTTATATTAACAACAACTACAACAACAACAAAAAGTCAGATTTGGTTGCTCGTATTAGCAATGAAAAGAAATGTTTGATCATTAGGGAGTTTAGGGTAATGCTTTGACATTTATCAAAAATGATTACAGAATGGTCTGTTTAGTTTTATCATGTCACAGGGTGGTCTTGTTTCATGTTGCTGCTTTATGAAATTACACTATCCATGTACAACATAAGGAAAATGTGAACTAGCTGAGAGCGCCAGACCAGATTCTGGCACCACCAATGTCTGGATGTCAGTGCCAAACCAGCTCCCTGATGTCAGGCTCTGCTTTTTTTTTTTTTTTTCTTCCTGTTTTTCTGTTTCAACACATCACACTACCTTATATCTTGCACTAAAATTGCAATGTATGCCTGCCTCTTTCACTAGACTGAGACCCTAGAGAGCTGTTAGCTATATTTTTTCTCCTTTATATTACCTATAACATATAGTCTTATAACTTCTGGTAGTAGGTGCTAAGAAATTGTTTATTCGACTAGAAATGAACTCAAAGATAGCTCTTTCTTTTATGGTCCCGAAAAAGTGTAGAACAACTGTGATAATTAAACCACCATCAAGTTTAAAGTGACCATAGTAATCTGCATGAGACCATGCTCATTCTGATACCAAGTGTAAATTCTAGGGATTTCCAAAACTACCCTTAGGTCTGCAAATTTACTAGAAAGACTCACAGAATTCACTGAAAGCTGTTATTTTCATAGATATAGCTTATTGCGGGGAAATGATACAGAAATAAAATCAGTCAATGGAAGAGACACATGGGGCAGAGTCCAACAGACATGCTAGACACTGAACTTCTGATGTGCTCTCCCTGCTAGCATGCTGGTAACTATGTGTGACGAAACTCACAGAGTATTATCAGCCAAGAACACTCTCTTGAATGTTGAGTTGATAGTTTTTACTGTGACTTCATTATCTAGGCATTAGTGATTAGTTGATTGATTGATGTACATATGGTTGATATTAGTCTTTAGATCAGTTGATAGTTGATTATTCAAAGCCTGCACCCTAATCATATTTTTGGTATTTCTGGCATTTCTAGTCCTTACCCTACAGTATGGTCAACTCTGGTTCTATATTACAGTTACTGTCTGGCTACTCCAAGACCCTCAGGCAAACAAAGATCATCTTCCAGGAGCCAAGAGCAAAATCTAACTCCTTTGGGGGCAAGGTTAAATTTCTTACTACACAGGTTCACATATCAAATTCTTACCATTAACATTATTCTGTCAGAACAGGTCTATCTATATTGTGAAGTATCTTATCCTAACAGTATGCCAAAATAATGCCTATTTTAGCAAAATCACAGTTCATAGATAAATTGATCAGGAATAGTTCTGAAAAGTATACTGCAGATGAAGAAAGCACTATCTAGACAGATGAAGACAATCATTCAAGTTTGAACATTTCTACTGTATGTCATTCTCGCTCGCTCTCTTTCATTTTCCTCTTCTGCCCATAATATCAACTTTTAGCCATTCATCTTCTTTCTTTATTGAGAAAAAAATTATGAGAAGAATTTATCCCTTATTAATAGTGACTGTCTTTCTTTTTAAATTTTTAATCTGTATGAGTACATAGTAGGTGTATATATTTCTGGGGTGCATGAAATATTGTGATACAGATACACACTGTGGAAGAATCACCTCAGTGTAAATGGGTTATCCATCACCTCAAATATTTATCATTTCTTTTTGCTACAAACATTCCAAGTATACTCTTTTAGTTATTTTTAAATGTACAGTAATATTTAACTGTAGTCACCCTGTTGTGCTATCAAATACTAGATCTTATTCATTCTATCTAACTCTAATTTTGTACGCATTTGAAACCTGCATTTCCCCCACACCAGTCTCTAGTAAACCATCATTTTACTGTCTATATTCATGAGTTCAATTGTTTTAATGCTTAGTTCACAGAAATGAGTAAGAATATATGAAATCTGTCTTTCTGTATCTGTCATATTTCATTTAACACAATGCCGTCTAGTTCAGTCCACAGTGCTGCAAGTCACAGGATCTCATTCTTTTTTACGGCTGAATAGTACTTCATAGGGTATATGTACCACGTTTTCTTTATTTGTTCATCTGTTGATGGACACCTATGCTGCTTCTAAATTTTGGCTATTGTGAATAGTGCTGCAATAAACAGGGGAATGCAGATACCTCTTTGATATACTAATTGTCTTACTTTCGGGTATATACCTAACAGTGGGATTGCAGGCTACTACGGTAGTTTGATTTTTCGTTTTCAGAGGAACCTCTATACTGTTCTCCCTAGTGGCTGTACTAATTTACATTCTCATCAAAAGTGTACTAGGGTTCTCTTTTCTTCACATCCTTACCAGCATTTATTATTGCCTGTCTTTTGGATAAAAGCTATTTTAACTGGAAGAAGATGATATGTCACTATAGTTTTTATTTGCATTTCTCTGATGATCAATGATGTTGAGCACCTTTTCGTATACCTGTTTGTCATGTCTTTGTCTTTTGAGAAATGTCCGTTTAGGTTTTGGCCCATTTTTAAATTGGATTATTAGATTTTACTCTATAGAGTTGTTTGAGCTCCTTATATAATCTGGGCATTAAGACCTTATCAGATGGAGAGTTTGCAAATATTTTCTCCCATTCTTTGGTTGCCTTTATGCTTTGTTGATTGTTTCCTTTGCTGTGTAGCTTTTTAACTTGATGGGATTCCATTTGTCCATTTTTGCTTTGGTTGCCTGTGCTTGTGGGATATTACTTAATAAATCATTGCCCAGACTAATGTCTTAGAGAGTTTCCCTAATGTTTTATTTTAATAGTTTCATAACTTGAGGTCTTAGATTTAAGTCACTAGACTATTTTTATTTGATTTTTGTACACAGCAAGGATAGGGATCTAGTTTTATTTTTCCGCGTACGGATAGTTTTCCCTCCCCAAAGTATGCTCTTGTCAACTTTATTGAAAATGAGTTCCTTGTAGATGTATGGATTTGTTTCCGGTTTCTCTATTCTGTTCCATTGCTCTATGTGTCTAGTGCCTGGAATGTGGCTTCAGGACTCTACTTGGTGGTTTATTTTCCTGTGACTGAACTGGTATCCAAATTGCAAGACAAAGTTCTCTTTACTCTCTTCTCTCCTTTACTCACGAAAAAAACGTCTCTGCTGAAACTGCAAGTCATGTTACCTGAAGTTGGGGAAAGGGTGATGCAGGCACTCCCTTAGCCACCCCAGCTGGAATTTTACTGGATCATGTGCACCCTAAGCTCACTGGCTCTGGGCCCAGCACAGCAACAGGATTTGCCCAGCAATTGCAGTGTTTGTGGCCTATGCTGCCTTTCAAGTTTATCTGAGACTGTAGGGCACTTTAGCCTGCAGTGGTGGGGCTAGTCAGAATTAACTTTCTGACTGCTGGGATAGCTGAGTTCCCTCTGGCTAGGGCTTGTCTAAATCCTACCTCCATGGGTGCCATTTGAATTCTGCCTCGTATTTGTTTTCCACTGTGCTGGCAACATTAGGTTCCAATGCAAAGCCTCACAGTCACTGCACTGTCACTCCCCAAAGAACACAGATTCTCTCTTTCAGCCACGAGGCCACTGCAGGGGAAAGGGAGAGTGGTGATGCAGGCAATTCAAGACTGTCTTTTCTACTGTCTTCAGTGCCTCTTCCCTTATATGATGTGAAAACCAGGTAGTTACCATTTACCTGATTTTTAGTTCTTATGAAGGTGATTTCTTGTGTGAATGGTTGTTTAATTGGTGTTTCTGTGGGGGGTGAGAGATGGGAGGGGATGATCCCTGGAGGTTTCTATTCAGCCATCTTGCCCTAATTCCTCCTTGACTGTTTTTCTTGAAAGTGATGCTTTTTTTGAAAAGCATACGTGGTCATTCCATAGCATTAAAACAGCCCGAGTGCATTCTGGGTTTTTTTCTTAGTCTTGATCAAGCATATTTGGCTACATTAGCGTGAGATTGGTGGCTGCCCTTATTTGTAGTTGTTCCTTGTTTTCTCTGTATACCTCCGTCATGGCATTCTAATCTCTGAGTGGAAGGTTTCCATGTAGCTAGACTGGACATGAGCTTTTGGATGTGTCTGTGCAATGCATTGTCTTTCATTAATGAGACTGGGTACTACTGTCTGTTGTGTTTGGGTGTGAATGTGTATGTAGGAGGTAGAATGGGAAAGTAGTTGCTCCTAAAACCTGGAAGTAGTAGAACATTATTTCATTGACTGTTTGTTAATATGTAGTAATTTCCAGATGCTGTCGTGCTACTGTGGTTGAGATAGAAATACACGAGGCATAATCTTTAGTTCAAGATACTGTGGTTATAGATCTACAATTTGAAAGTACCATTATTTACTTAAAACCAAGTTTACCAGGCTTTATTTCTGCAAAAGATTTTTAATTTTTCATGACTCAATCAAGTTTTAGACATTATTTTTAAAATTAGTAGATTTTAAATGTAAGGGCAAAAATTGGGCAGTGGAAAAATGAAACTCTGTCTCCTGAGCACTTCTGTGTTTTTCTAAAATAAGAACAGATTTTTAGATAAACTGTCCTTTCCTGAGGCCAATTCAGAGATTTTTTTTTTTTTTTTTTGGCACCCAACATTACTTAGTATTGCACGTCCATGGCAGTTTCTCTCAAACTTTTCTCAAATTCTTACTGAAATACTGCTACACTTTGGTGATTTTAAAACTCCAATATGTACTTCATGTCAAATTATATCAATGCAATGAAGTTAGACACATTAATCAAAAGTTTTAAGAATATCAGCACAGTAAAGATAAGTCATGAATTTAAATTTGTGATTAAATATTATCAGAGGAGCCAAGTGGTATTTCCAGTTAGTAATCCTCAGGCAGAATTTTCAGTAGACAAGTTGTCTCTACTAAGAGGCTACGTGATGAATGAAAAGAACAGAATATAGAACTTGGGTCTGTTTGAGTTCAAGGTCCTACAATTACCAAGTGTATGAATTGAGCAAAGGAATCATTAAACTCTCAGAGTTACCTCTAGTAGGAAATAATCTTTTTTTATAATACTTATATGTTACTTTAAAGTTCATGATAAAAGTGAACAAATATTTGTGAAGTACTTTCACAAACGCTAAATATTTTATTGCTATTTTAGTTGCCTCAGTATAATTTTCATTGATTTTAAAGTGATGAATCCTATGTATAAAGGTGGATTTAAATGAGAGGGAGGTCTGACTGGTTTAGTTAGAATAAAATTATCATTGCTTATAAAATTAGCATGTGATATAAATTGTCATTGAATGAAATGGTGAATAACAGTGAATGTGTTCTTAAAGTAGTAAAAGAAGTGATTAACTTAATTGTTCTCTACTATTCCCCAAAAGAAGCATATCAGAAATGATTTCAGGAAGCATTATTTTTTACCTTAATTAGATATGTTGAGGATGCAAAAATTTCTGAGAGAAGATCTTATGTTTTCTCACCACAAAAATGACAACTATGCAAGGTAATGCTTATGTTGATTAGCTTGATATAGCCGTTCCACAACATATATATATTTCAAAACATTATGGTGTTGATTATATATATATATATATAAAATTATATTTTATCTGTACAATTATATATAATTTTATATGTTAGTTAAAAATAAACTCAATGACAAGAAAATATTTTTTATTTTTTCACTTTCTAAATTCTAAAGAAAATTTATTTGGGTGGTCTTACACAACAACAGGAGAGTTAAGATTTAAAAACCTTAAAAATTAATGAGATTCATTTTATTCCTTAAGAGTATCATGTGTTTTGTGTTATTGATGACACAGATAGGGTGCAGAAAATTCACCTGGTATATAATTTCATTTGAAAACCATTTCTGTCGGGGGCTGGCCATAAAGAGACCAGTTGTCACCAAAAGATTATTTAGTTGGAGAGTACAATGATGTACAATAGATGAATGTTGGTCTTCAGGTAAAGAGGGTAAAGGAAATTTAAAAAAAGGAAATTAAAAAAAAAAAACTAGAAGGATAAAGGGCAGGTTGGTGGAACAGAATTTGAGCATTAAAGAAAGTGGTCTCTTTTATAACTGTGTAATAAACCATCACTTATATGTGAGTGACCCTATAGGTGTAGTCCAGTTCTGTCTGGAGTGCTCCATGTCTGTATGGAATTACTTGCGAGGCATCTACAACAGGAAGCCAAGGGCACTTCATTCATTTCCAGAACTGACATCATTATCTCACTCCCATAACCTGCTCTGCATCCTGCATTAACTAGCTCTGTAAATTTCACCAGTTATTCATTCAATAAATAGTTATTGATCACTAAATTATGCTAGGCACTCTGGTAACCTTACAGATAGTAGGATATTAAGATAAGTGAATTTGCAAGTTCACTTAAGAGCTTAAGAGGTTCCATACACCATGCAGTACTTGGAAAGTCAGAAAACAGAAAGTCATTTTATTTGATTTATTTTCATCATCCCAGGAATTTAATTAGGCTACAGGTTCTTTAATATTTGTTAATTAAATTTTAAAAACACTTATAATTTGATAGGTACCTATCTCCTTCTTTGTTTATGATTATTTCTTCAGTTCACCATTGACTCTCACCTAGGTGACTACAACAATCTCCACACTGATCACCCTGTTTTTATTATTATTATTATTATTATTATTTTTTGAGACGGAGTCTCGCTCTGTCACCCAGGCTGGAGTGCAGTGGCCGGATCTCAGCTCACTGCAAGCTCCACCTCCCAGGTTCACGCCATTCTCCTGCCTCAGCCTCCCGAGTAGCTGGGACTACAGGCGCCCGCCACCTCGCCCGGCTAGTTTTTTGTATTTTTTTTAGTAGAGACGGGGTTTCACCGTGTTAGCCAGGATGGTCTCGATCTCCTGACCTCGTGATCCGCCCATCTCGGCCTCCCAAAGTGCTGGGATTACAGGCTTGAGCCACCGCGCCCGGCCCTTACAGTAGCTACTTCATAGTGTTGTTGGAGAAAATAAAGGAATTACACGTTGTAGATCAGAGGCTGGGAAACATTGTTTTGTAAAGGGCCAGAGGGTAATACTTTGGGATTTGCAGGTGATACCATCTCTGTAACATGTATTCAGTTCTGCTGCTGTAGCACAAGATAAGCAATAGACAGTCTGCCTATTGGGTGTTGTTATATTGTAATGAAACTTTATTTGCAAAAACAAGTAGGGGGCCGAATTTAGCTTTTGGGTCTTAGTTTGCCATATCCTGCTATAAAGTATATGCTGAATAAGTATTAGCTAATATTATTATTACTAATATTAATTTTAAGCCAGAAAAATTGAGATGCTAAGTGCCTTATCCAGAGTCAAACATATCGTGTATTTATAAGGGCGGAAGCTAACATCCAGTCTTCCAAATTCAAATCCAGTGGGTATCTCCTTAAAAGATCCCTCCAGGAGTATTTGCTAACTCCAGTGACCTTTCTTATTTGTCTGTTGAGTGTATCTCATCACCACAGTATGTTTCACAAGGAATAAGTGCACCTTTTCCTTTTCAGGCCCCAAGTGCTTACTCACTGAGGCAGAAGAATAGGGTGTTTAGATGGAATAACTAGCATATTGATAATGAAAGTAGGATCATTGAATTTTGCTGTCTCTGGAGATTGCTATTCAGAAGAACTATAAACAAAGTTATTGTCATAGCTTTACTTTCATTTTCAATTAAACTTCAATTAATATATCATCAAGTAAGCCATAACCTGGCCATTCTGACCTTTCCTACTTCTACGCCTCTAAACTTTGTGGGAAATGCTTGAAACCTCCATTGATCTTTTGTTATTTTACCCTCTTTCAAGATGTGTTACAAACCCCACTACTGCAGGCACGCCTGGCCATTCCTGGGAGCACAGATGTCAATTATTGCTCTGATATTCTTGACTCTTTCACATTTAGTTTTACTATTTACAAAGCCCCTAAGGCCTTTTAAGTACTTTATCTCTTAGACATAGCTCACTCTGTCAAGGTTAGTTATTTTATGCAGATTCCAGGGCCTCAAATACTATAATGGAACAGGGTCTGGATTTGCCTCTCAAGATTTCTGGGATCAAATCCAGACTCTGCATGCAATTAACTCTATAACCATGGGCAATTTGGAGGACTTCTTTGATCTTGCTTCTTTATCTATAAAGTTGAAATAATATCTATGCTTTAGTGTTAAGAATGCATAAGACGAATGCTAAGAAACTCCAGTATGCTTGCAGCCTACGTTTTTTCTCACCATATATTCCTTTTGTTTTCTACTTTGTTTTCTTATCCTGCCTTGCTGAGAGTAAGCCTTTGGAATTTGTTCATTGATGAATACATTGCCAGAGAATTGGTCATCATTTGAAGAATTGGTATACTTCTTGATGTTCATTTAAAAGTCAGTTTTAAAAAAACATCTTTTTATATACTTTGTCTATTTTAGCCAAAATAACATGGTTTTGTTTTCTATATATTTTAAGATACATTTTAAAATTTATTCTATTTTCTTGAAATAGAATGTACATTTTATGTACAGCAAACCTGTATTGTTTGGGTCTTTATGACTAAATAAATAGATTCCTCAAGTTTATCTATTCTATTTATTGTTGCACATTTTCAAAGTAGTTTTCCATCTGCCTTCAGAAAGACTCATGAACCAAGACAGGGACTTATCAATCAGATTTTGTCACAAGGAAATACACTGATGGAATTATAGTGATTATGGAACGACGCACTGTAAAAGTAGAACTTGGGTCTTCTGACTCTCAGTTCTTAAAATATGCCACTATCTGTTGTCACTGTAGGCGCAAGTCAAGGAAAACCAAAAGAAGGGAAAGCAGGAGATATGCGTTGCAAAGATAAGAGCTGGGCTAAGTGATATATATGATGAAATTCTGTTTTCAAGCCCCGCCCCATACTGAGCAGCTTCAGTTTTCCTGAGGTGATACGTTTTGAGGAGATCAAAGATAGGAATATTTGGTGAAAGCACAACTAAGAAATACAGATTTTAGACAGGTAGATCATTTTGTTACAGTTTACTACAAATTATGTAACTGCTTCGCTTTAGAAACACAAACATCAATTCCCACTGACACCTGAGAGCTACTTCTAATATGAAGAAATTTTGCTATCATGTGAACTATATGCCAACATTGTCTTACTTCTTGAGACAGGTATATTATGATCCCCCTTTATAGATAATCAAATGGAGACATAAATAGTTTAAATGAGCTTTCCAGGATTATATCTGGATCTGGTAACTGATATAACCGGGATTTAAACATAAACATTCTATGTCTAGGACCAGTGGCCTTAACTACTAAAATACTCTAATCTCTATTAAGGTCCTTTGTTATTCAGAATATTTAAATTAATTCTCTGTTGCTGGATGTTTGACTTGTTAAATTACTTTGTAGACAGTGAGTCTCTAAACTTTGCTCTCTTTTTCCAAATAACTGAGAGTCTCCCAGTTAGCTCAGGTTTCTGTGAAGAGATAATGGTCTCTCGCAGGGGAAGTGGTGTTAAATGTAGTAAGCTAGCATTTATAAGTTGGGAGGAAAGTGTTCATGTTACTTCCAAATCCTTCTAAAAATGATCAAACTACTTGAATGGGTATGACTGAAGGCACTGAAAGAAAAATGACAGGTAGGAAAACAACCTAGCTTCATAGGACGTGGCTTCATCAGGGGTTTTAGCTTTGTGACTTCACGATGTTATGTGACCCTAGGCCTCAGAGCAGAAATGGGGCTGTGGAAGACGATTGGGTGGGGGTGTCTATTCTGGGTTTCAATGACTTCTCTTTCAGTCCTAAAAATTTTGAAATAACAGAGTTCATTTCTCCAAACATATAATGGTGATAATAATGGAGTGTTCGAATTGATAAAAGAAAATCATCTGTTACAGATGTCTGTGCCTGGCATTTATCAGGTGGTTGATAATGTTGTATGTATGTGCATAGATATAATATACACATATTCTCAAGCTTCTGCAGGAGGTAAAACAGGTTCCACTCAATTGATGTTTAAAACTAGAAGCACTAGCATCAAACTAACCTGGTTTTGGAGCTTGGTCCTTCCACTGCCTGTTTGTGTGACCTTGGGTCAGTTGTTCATCCACTCTTATTTAAAGATGAGGAAATTAATATCACTTACCACCATCAACATCAAATGAGAATGTCTGTAATGGTTTGGAATAGTTTGTAATGCACAGAAAGTGAAATGTGTAGTCTCTATATATCACTTATAATTTTTTTAAGAAAAATATATCACATTCTAGAGTTGCGGGTTCCCGTCCATTGGTTTGTGTGTTTCACATATTCCTCTCCCAAAAATGTCTGAAAATTCCCAGATGTCCTAGGTAAGATGAAGATAGTTCATTTGGAAATCTATAGGATCAACAGGGAGGAGAGGGCATGGTGCTGCTCATCTCATGGGCAGTCAACCTTTAGTCAGATCTCAGTCTCTCTGTTTCTCTATCCCTTACTAAAAGAGATCCCCGGGTTCATTGCCTTTCTTATTGTACTGCTTTTGTTCATTTTCTTTAGGCTCGGTTTATCTCTGGGTCTTTTATGGCCCATCTGTGCCACTGCTGAACTCTGAGTTAATGTATCACCTCATCTAGGGTAGAAATTCTCAAACTATCTATGGTGTAGGGCCAGTGAGTTTGCTTTCTAGTTCATAGCTATCATTGTTTCCTTTATTGTCTCATAGTTATAGAGACTAAAAATCTGAAATTCAAGTGTGGTCAGGGCCCTGCTCCCTCTCAAACGGAGTGGGGAGTCTTCCTTGCTCTCCAGCATCTGGTGTCCTATTGGCAGTCCCTGGCATTCTTTGATTACAGCTGCAGCATTTCAATGTCTGCCTCTTTCATTGCTTTGCATTCTCCCTGTGTACCTTTGTATTCACATGACATACATCTCTGTGTTCAGTTTCCCCTGTTCTTAGAAGAACACTGATATGGATTGGCTGTCCCCACCCAAATCTCACATTGAATTGTAATCTCTATAATCCCCACGTGTCGAAGGTAGGACCAGGTGGAGGTGATTGGATCATGGGGGCAGTGTACCCCGTGCTGTTCTGGTGATAATGAGTGAGTCTCATGAGATCTGATTATTTTACAAGCATCTTGCATTTCCCCTGCTTGCACTCACTCCACCCTGCTACATTGAGAAGAAGATGCCGACTTCTCCTTTGCTTTCCACCATGATTGGAAATTTCCTGAGGCCTCCCCAGCCATGCAGAAGTGTGAGTCAATTAAACCTCTTTCCTTTATACATTACCCAGTCTCATCTACCTCTTAATAGCAGCATGACAATGAACTAATACAAACATGAATCCTATTGGATGAAGGTACACCCTGATGACCTAATCTTATGTTGATTACATCTGCAAAGATCCTATTTCCAAATAAGATCACGTTATGAGGTACTAGAGTCAGGACTGGAATAAATCTTTTGTGGGGGGAAATTCAACTTCTGAGTAGCACACAGATCATGTTTTTCTATATCCTATGCAAGGAGATGAGGCTAGTGATCAGGTGCTTGAATATCACAGCAATGAAAATGATTATTCAAAGCTTAAACATTGTCTATTTCTGCCTTATATCACCGCTATTCATAGTTTGTAGACAAACACCTCAACTACACTATAGGGAGCTCTGCTTAGAGTGACAAACTGATAGGAATGTGAATGTAAGTTGGTGAATTCTGCCTTGCAGCCATGAGGTTGGATACTTTTAAAGGTTGTGCCTATTCAATGTATGCCAGCAGGACCAATGGGACTCTGATAAGTCCTTCTACCTTACTGTTCCATCTCGGCATTGCTCTTCCCTTTATTTTCATCTAGGTAACTCTTGTTTATCTTTTATAACTCAAATTTGATTTCCCCTAATGCCCAACTCAGTCTAATTAAGATATGTTTCCTCCCTATTCCCAGAGCAGCCTAGCATGCTTCTATGCTAGCAAAGCACTACATTTATTGATCAACGTGTCCCTTTTCCCCTTAACACAATGAATTAATGCCCCCTGAAGAGAAGATTGATTTCTTGTTCTACCTGTTCTCACTAGTGTCCTTCTAGTGCCTGCTTCATGTTGTGTGTATTTGTTTACGTTAATACCTGAATAAATAAATGAACGTATTCGCTATCCTGGCAAAAGTGCTGTTTTTCACATTGGAGTCTCCTCTTCACCAGATGTTAGAGCTCTCATGACAATACCAAATTTAGTATAGTTCATTGTTAGAGTCTTACTGAACTTGAGACTTCCAACCAAACAATACTGACCACTGAACACCTTCCAAGTGATGTCTAAATAGATCCTATTTCTCAAGGTTGATTATCTTTCTGTCCTGTAAGATGTACTAGTGTTCATATCGTATTTGAGAGATATACTATACTCAGTTGTAAATGTCCAATTACATATTGTGAAAACAACCACTTATTTCATGTACTTTATTTAGTATTTAAACAATAATCATAACAGGAAAGCAACGATTTCTAAATCTGTCCACAATTTTGGAGGGGATGTATTGTTGAGGTTTTTCATTTTTAGTGCAATGACTAGAGATCAATTTACCTTTATCATAGGAAATAATTCTAAAACCCCATTGAAACTTTGAATTCACTTATAGATATGATAATTTCTCACATCAGTGTTCTTAACCCACAAGTCTCTGTAGAATTGTCCAGAGGGCAAGAACTTGAAATCATGGTGGCTTGAAAACAATTGGCATTTAATTAATATCTATAGAGTAGTGCTGAACTGAATGTAATAGACTCGCCTACACCCTCATTAGACTTTCCTTTTTCTAAAATCAATTTGTCATCATTTTTGATAAAGAGGTTCTTTTCATAAAGCTGCATTCTAAATTTGTATGTTACCGAAATCATTCTATTCATTCTTTTCAAGGGGCAATTACGAGTCATTAAGGGACTAAAGAATGTACTATTAATCAAGTCAGGGATTGGTTGATTTATCATTGTCAGTTTCAGGTCCATGTTCATCAAGTTTTCCTTTCAAAGATCACTGGGAATAGTGATCTTCTGGTTGTAAACGGCACAGTAAAACTTTTGCCTAGGGGTCAAAGGGAATTAGCTTCTACTGATGGGTTTCATCTCAGCAGGACATACGATGGACATGCATGAGTATCAGCAGACATTTTATAGGTTCAGTTGTCTTCTCTGCAGAATATAGGGATTAGAGAAAAAGAAGCTTGATGGGGGAAAGAATGAAAGTAAAATTATGTTCTTTTGTCAAGAAGCTTGCTACTCTTCGTAATGCTAACAATTCTATTTTGCTTGTTGGGAATTTAGTGCTTTGCTACTCTTAATTTTGTATAATAACCATGTGAAATAAAATCAGTTGGAATGTACAGTCATTGTGGCTTCATTTGTATACTAATTCCATTCATGAATTTTTTTGTAATGCTCTTTAATAGGGGAACAAATGTTTGTAAATCACAAGGTAGATTATTGGTGGCTATTTTCTGAATTTTTCATAAATTCTTCGCCTACGTCCTCTTTTTTATCATTCACCTGCAAGTCTGAAGACCAATCGTTCTTTGCTTTCAGTAGTATAAGTAGTGCCAGTGGAATAATACTCTGCTGAGTAGCAGGGATTCGTTTTGAAATCCACTTTACTGTGAATTAAGAGGATTTCAAGAAAGCAATCACAAGAGAAGAGAAGCAATGCAGTTCTGCAAAACCTTCTTTTCATCTCCACTTCTAAAATGCTACTCAATATGTGAATCGTTTCTCCTTTCCAATATTGTACCCTCTGCTTTGCTTGCCCGCCTTCCTGCCAATTCTGGCTCTCCTGTCACTTGAAAATTGCTATGTGGGCTGGTCTCAGTGGCTCACGCCTGTAATTCCAAAACTTTGGGAGGCCGAGGTGGGCGGATCACTTGAGATCAGAAATTAGGGACCAGCCTGGCCAACATGGTGAAACCCCATCTCTACTAAAAATATAGAAATTAGTCCAGCGTGGTGGCAGGTGCCTGTAATCCCACCTACTCAGAAGGGTGACACAAGACAATCGCCTTAACCTGGGAGGTGAAGATCATGCCACTGCACTCCAGCCTGGGCAACAGAGCGAGACTTTGTCTCAAAAAAAAGAAAAAAATTGCCATGTGAAAATCAACTTTTACTGCTGCTAATTCACAATGTGAGTGTTTCTATGTGTGTGTGTGTGTATATGTGTGTGTGTACATGTCCCTTTTAGGATGATTCTGGCTTTTTTGGAAGTGAATGCTATTCCTCTGTAATTATGTGCTCTCACTTGCTCTGTTTGTCTTCCCGCTTCCTTTGGAATAGATAGAGAAGGGCATGATCAGGGAAAGCATTAGGCTCCACAAGTCTAGCCTGACTCATGCAGATGGAGGCTCCTGTGAGAAAGCTTGGTCATGAGCACAAACAGTGCTTAGATTCAACCTACCTTTCTCTTGTCAAATTTTACACCTGGGATTGTTTCCAAGAATCATGTGTGCATTCATATATCTGAAAAGGTCCACCCAGAATAGATACCCCTTTTTTATTCTAATTGGTGTAAAGGCACCATATAAGATAGCAGTGAACCTCAGTGAGGGTCTAAGATGAAATTCTAAATGATGCAAGTTAAATACTTTCAGTCTCCTGATTCTATTTGTATAATGCTTTAAATAATCTTCCCTGTGCCCTATTTACAGTTTTTTTGTGATAGTAAAATATCATTTTTATTATCTGTTAATATCCTCAAGTAATTCATATTTTTATTTGATTTTTATCATTTATATATTTCAATATAGGCACCTAGAATTTAGTAAACAGATTCTGTCACCTGAAATGAACAAACACTATGTATGTTAGGCATGTAATTAGAGCATTGTTCAGTTTCAATTAATGAAGATATTCCTTTTTTAATGTCATCAAATGTAAAGATTGCTTTAACTACACTTCAAGATATATTTACCAAGAACATTTTTGATTTGACCTCTCTAAAAATGATAGTATTCAGTCCAGTTGACTCTAAAAATACGACTTCAAAATAAACTCCTAAAAGAATAAAAATGTTTGGATTCTTACGTTATGTGGCTTATACACTCACAGTTACATATATGAAGAAGTTTGGATACAATCAGTTGCAAGAGGCAATTTTGTTTTGTTTTGTTTTTCTTTCATTAGTTCAAAATCCCTACTTGTTTTAACATAATATAAATACTTAGGTTGAAATTTAGGTTCTGTCTCTTGCTAGTTGTGTGATATTGTCTTATTTAACTTCATCAAGCCTTCGGTTCATCATTACAAGTAAGTCTCAGTTATGGCATGGGACATAAAGATACCAATATGAAAAAAAATTCATTGTTTATTTGAAATATAAGTTTAACTTTCCCTTCTGTATTTTTCTCATGCAAATGACAGCACTTTATTTATTTATTTATTTGCAGTGTACATGTGCACAGTTTGCAGGTTTGCTATATAGTGTCATTGTGGCTTGCTGCATGTATCAACCCATCACCTAGGTATTAAGCCCAGCATGCATTAGCTCTTTTCCCTCATGCTCTCCTCACCCCAGTCCTCTACAGACAGGCCCCAGTGTGTGTTGTTCCCCTCTCTGTGTCCAAGGGTTCTCATTGTTCAGTTCCCACTTATAAGTGAGAACAAGCAGTGTTTTGTTTTCTGTTCCTGTGTTACTTCGCCGAGGCTAATGGCATCCAGCTTCCTCCGCCTCCCTGCAAAGGACATGATCTCATTCCTTTTTATGGCTGCACACATTTTCTTTATCCAGTCTATCATTAATGGGCATTTGGGTTGATTTCACGTCTTTGCTATTGTGAATAGTGCTGCAATGAACATACACATGCACGTATCTTTATAATAGAATGATTTATATTCCTTTGAGTATACATCCAGTAACGGGATTGCTGGGTCAAATGGTATTTCTGGTTCTAAATCTCTGAGGAATCACTACACTGCTTCCACAATGGTTGAACTAATTTACAATCCCACCAAAAGAGTAAAGGGGTCTCTATTTCTGTGCTCCCTTGCCATCGTCTGTTGTTTCTTGATATTTAATAATTGCCATTCTGACTGGTGTGAGATGGTATCTCATTGTGGTTTTGATTTGCATTTCTCTAATGCTCAGTGATGTTGAGCTGTTTTTATAGGTTTTTTGGCCGCACATATGTCTTTTTTTGAAAAATGTCTGTTCATGTCCTTTGCCTACTTTATAATGGAGTTGTTTTTTGTTTTTTTGGTTTTTTTTTCCTTGTAAATTTGCTTTAGTTCCTTGTAGATTCTGGATATTAAACCTTTCTCAGATGGGTAGATTGCAAAATTTTCTCCCATTCTGTACATTGCTTGTTCACTCTGATGACAGTTTCTTTTGCTGTGCAGAAGCTCTTTAATTTAACTAGATCCTGTTTGTCAATTCTGACTTTTGTTGCAATTTGTTTTGGTGATTTCATCATAAAATCTTTGCCCATGTCTATGTCCCGAATGGTATTGCCTAGATTTTCTTCTAGGGTTTTTATAGTTTTGGGTTTTACATTTAAGTCTTTCTTCCATCTTAAGTTGATTTTTGTATAAGTTGTAAGGAAGGGGTCCAGTTTCAATTTTCTACATATAGCTAGCCAGTTCTTCTAGCATAATTTATTAAATAGGGAATCCTTTCCCCATCACTTGTTTTTGTCAGGTTTGTAGAAGATCAAATGGTTTTAACTGTGAGGTTTTGTTTCTCAGTTCTCTATTTTGTTCCATGGGTCTGTGTGCCTGTTTTTGTACCAGTACCATGCTGCTTTGATTACTGAAGACTTGTAGTATAGTTTCAATTCAGGTAGCGTGATATCTCCAGCTTTGTTCTCTTTGCTTAGGATTGTGTTGGCTATGCAGGCTGCTTTTTGGTTCCATATGAATTTTAAAATAGTTTCTTCTAATTATGTGAAGAATGTCAAGAGGTTGCCCCTCTTCCCCGCCCCAGGAACTTGGTAATCTTAGCTGACTCCAGGCCGCTGTGTTGGCCGGCAGGGATTCCAAGGCAGTGGGTCTTAGCTTGCAGGGTTCTGTGGGAGCAGAAACCACTGAGCGAGGCTATTTGGCTTCAGCTCTCTTTTCACAGGAGTGGACAATTCTCCTGTCTCCCTGGAGTTCCAGGTGCTGCCAGAGTATGTGAAAACAGCTGCAGCTCATGCCTGCCTGAACGACCAGAGCAGCTGCCATGGGTCTGGTTAGTTTTGTGCTTGAGACCCAAGGCCCTGGTGGTGTGGGCTCATGGGTGAATCTCCTGATCTGCAGGTAGCAAAAATCCATGGGAAAAGAGTAGTACCCCAGGAGGGTGGCAGTCTCTCAATGCCTCCCTTGGCTGGGGGAGGGAGGTCCCTTTGCCCCAAGCAGCTGCTGAGTGAACCCTCACCTCACCCTGCTTTTCCTTGCTCTCCACTGGTCACACCAACTGCCTAGTCAGTCCCAGTGAGACAAACTGGGTACCTCAATTGGAAATGCAGAAATCACTCGCCTTTTGCATTTGTCTTGGGGACTGCAGACCGGAGCTATTTTTACTCACCCATCTTGATCCCTGCACCCTTCCTTCTGTATTTTTTTCTGATAAAATTACTTAAAACTTATGTTCTCCATGGGACCCTTTCAGATGCAAAGTTAATGAATTAGCCAACATTAATTTATTCTCTTCTCCCTTCCAGCAAACAAAATATTCTTATGATTCTTTTCATAGCCTGGTGCTGGTATTGTTGCTTATGTACGTGTCTATGTCTTCACATATTTTGTGAACCACTGAAAGGTGAGTGCCACGCCCTATTCATCCTTATTCCTCTTCCGAAGGAGCAGTTTCCCTCAGTTTCCCTTCTCAAACACAACACCGTACCTATCCATAAAAGTGACTCTCAAATAATAAATTTACATTCTTTCCTTTGGTGTTCCAGAGTGAATTATTGAAAACAAAAAGGTTTTTGAGTAATGATGTTCGATGCTTCTTAAAAACTTTGTAAATTTTAATTCACAAAGCACACGCCATGTGTTGTAATTTATACTACAAAGGGATTCTTTCCATCATAGCAAATGTTCATCCCTTTATAAAACTATTTCTTGGGTGAATTATAATTGTTGATTTATTAAAATTCAATGTACCCTCACTTTCCAACTTCAGAGCAAAAATTAAATACAGCTAAGTGCCTTCCTTTGCTTAAAGATAATTTATTTGTAGCAGTCGCTAAAAAAAAAATCAAGATATTTTTCTGTCCAAAAAATCTCAAAGCGTGTCTCTAAAGATTTTCAGAGCGAAGAAAAAAATATTAGGATGCTTCTCTAGCTGAGGTATATATGTATATATACATATATGTATATATATTTTATGTGTATATATGTATCTCTTTTAAAATTTTCAAGAAAAAGAGAAGTTTAGGGTAGGTCATTCCTCTGATATAACTGCTCATCTGTCCACCTGACTCAGTTCTCTTTCTTTTTATCTTCTACAGACTATAGGTATCTTTCCAAATCTGGAAAGTTATTGAGCAATACCCTGTACAGAACTTTCCAATGGCTTCCTATTGCCTATTCTAAACTCTTCAGTATTGCATAGCAAGAAGATTATGCAATTTATTCTCAATACTAGAACATTTTGAGAATGAAAGGAATAATAAAAGTAATTTAAATGTTTTATTTACTGATTGACAAATTGTTGTTACTCTATTGGTGAACCTAAAAACAGCTATATTTAAATTAAATTTTTGAAACAAATTTAAATAAATAAAAATGTAGCCACAGTGAAGCAAGTTAAAAAATACACATCATATTGTCTATTAAGTAACATAAAAGTAATCATGGAACATATTTAAACATATTTTAATTGTTTTCTTAGGTATATCTTTCATTATTAATTTCATGTTATTGGTATTTTATGAACAAGAAACTTTTTCCATTTGGTTTTAGTACTATAATCCTGTTCAAAAATTATCCTGCAATCTCTATGAAAAATGGTTGCACTTAATAATTAAAAATAATTAATATTTTTCCTTCTTTAGTTTTCTATCTAGACTACATTTCTGATTGAGAAAATGTTTTCTGTATAAGTACTGATATAATTGGTAAGTTCAAAGAAAACTGTGTCAAATAAAAGATATCCTCAATTCTTTTAAATTTTGTAAGAAATATAAAACTGTTTAGTTCATAGTGTATTTATAAAAACTATCCTGTTGGTTATAATTTCTGTGTCTTTCTTTAAAAAATATTTTTACAAGACAATGTCAAATTATTTGTGTCTATGTTTTTTAATATTTAGCTAAATTAGATATTGAAAAATTATTTTTTCAGTTTCATTTAATACCTATACAGAATATTCATTTTAAATTTAACTATTAGAAATAAGAGTTTTAGTAGAAGATTCATTCCAAAAATAAATACATATAAAACTTTAATTATAAAATTTCATAATTAAAACCTCTGTGTCATTTTTGGCTCACAAAATCTAATTTTTTCAACTTATTACTCGATTGATTTGTAGAAAGAATTTTCAATGTCTTCTTGCTTACAAGCTTTATTTTCTGTAATTACAATTTGCTAAAAGCATAAACGTTGAAGTTTTCTGGTTCTTAAAGTTGGTACAATTTGCTTTTTCATTAAACAAACAAACAAACAAAAAACAACTCAAGTCAGTTTGTCTCTGCTTGATTTTTCCGTGTTCATGAAGCCTTTTCTTGTTGCTGCGGCTGTTTTAAATTAGCTCCCTAATCTGTATCCCCACCCAAACCTCATCTCGAATAGTAATCCAAATTGTAATCTCTACATGTTGAAGGAGGGAACTGGTGGGAGGTGATTGGATCATGGGGAAGTTTCCTCCATGCTTTCTCGTGATAGTCAGTGAGTTCTCAGGAGATCTGATACCTTAAAAGTGTTTGACGGCTCTCTTTGTCCTCTCTCTCTCTCTCTCTCTCTCTCTCTTTCTCTCTCTCTCTCTCTCTCTCTCCTGCCACCATGTAAGATGTCCCTTGCTTACCCTCACCTTCAGCCATGACTATAAATTTCCTGAGACCTCCCCAGCCATGGGGAACTGTGAGTCAACTAAACCTCTTTTCTTTATAAATTACCCAGTTTGGGGCAGTTCTTTATAGTAGTGTGAAAATGAACTAATACACTCCCTTAACTTTTTAAAGAATTTTATAGTAATAATAAAAATAGAGAATACGAATGTTTTGATGTCTACGATTAATGCAGCAAAAATAACTAGACAGCATTAACTGCTACCTGCCTCCTCTCATAAACTTAAATGTAATTTAGGGTTTTTTTCTCTCCTCCTGAAAGTGCATAATTTTCTCAATAAGTAAATGAGTACAGTTAGATACCAGAACTACATTACATAAAAGTATCAAATTTTAAGTCTAAGTAATACCAGAAGTTGGATGACTTTTTTTTTTTTTTTTTTTTTTTTTTTTAAATAGAGACAGGATCTCACTCTGTTGCCCAGGCTGAAATGCAGTGGCATGATCATAGCTCACTGTAGCCTTGAACTCCTGGGCTCGAGTGATCCTCCTGCCTCAGTCTCTCGAGTAGCTAGGGCTATAGCCACCAGCCCTGCCAGGCAAGATTTTTATTTTTCATTTTTTTTGTAGAGGAAGGATCTCTGTATGTTGCCCAGACTGATCTCAAGCTCCTGATCTCAAGTCATCCTGCCATGGTGGCCTTTCAAAATGCTGAGATTACAGACATGAGCCACCATGCTTCTCTCATTGAAATATTTTGAATGCACAAAGCTCATGATGAGTATTGAATAACACTCATAATTTCATATTATGCTTAAAGCTGAAATTAATCTTAACATCATCCAACCCCATATTTTATAGATAAAAACACTGAGGATAAGAATTTGAATGACTTAAATGAGTTGAATGCCTTCCAACAGCAAGCAAGGTAAGGATATTTTAAATGCATGTGTCAGTATAATAATGGTGAGAGACAATGTCATAAAACAGAAGCAACCTTTGAGGAAATACAGAAATATATTCAAAAGTGTTCATATTTAGTCCAGTTATTATTACTTTTTGGCCTCTGGCCAGTTAACTGATTTAGGACACAATTTTTTAATAAAAATATTAGTATTAAATACTAAATAAATATTGTTGGTCTCATGCCTAATACGTAATTTGGATCAAATCACTGAAATATTTATTACTCAACTAATATTTGTAGTATTTATTGGGCACTGGAGTTTAGAGTTGACATAGAGATGAGATAAATAAAATATACTTTAATGCTAAAGTGTTATTCTTACATATACATGAAAAAGTGCTTTCCCATTTAAGCCAGTATTAGGATAATGAGGAAATGCCAGCCTTCATGGAGAACTAGGATAAGAGGGTTCGAGGAAATCTCTGAGTTACTAAAGGGCTTATAGTTTTAAATAAATTCAAATAAGTTCAGTATGTATAGAAAACATTGAGAAGAAGGATAGGGAGTGAAAGATGCTGTGTTGTTATTACAGGAAAAAGCAGAACATGTAAGACTCCTTAGGTGAAAGAGTTGAGATGTATTCCAAGTTGACATCAGATATAAGGTCCATTAAGTGCCTTGTCTCACAGACTATATCTATGACAACTTTCTTCTCAATTCCACTTTCTCCACTCATTTTTATGGCCTCTGTCTGAGTCTTGACATCACTTAAACTGATCAAAGGTCTAAAGGTATAAAGTCTCATTGATCCTTTCTTCTACTGCCTTTACTCAACTGCAAATATCATGCCTGCTTTTCAATGTTATCAAGAATTTTTGACCTATGTTTTTCAGTTTCTTTTGCTTTACTTCTATTCCCATTCTGCTGAAATTATAGGAAATATTAAAACTGTTACCTGCTCTGACTGTATATCAGAATTACTTATTTTAAAAATTAAATAATTTTATGAGACGTTTTACTCCTGGAATAAGGACCCTCCTTCCATAAAGTTGATTATCGTTTAGGAATAGCTTGTCTATTTTTTTAGAAAAACATTTATAGGTGATTTAGATAAAAACTCATTATTTTCATTTATTTATCACCCTTGTATTATACTTATTTCTCATTTTACTTTGTTATTTCCCCTCTACCAAAACACTGACAAACAAAAAAACTTACCCCTGGGTACAGTGTCTCATGCCTGTAATCCCAGCACTTTGGGAGGCTGATACGGGTGGATCACCTGAGCTCCAGAGATCGAAACCAGCCTGGCCAAGATGATGAAACCCCATCGCCACTAAAAAATACAAAAATTAGCCAGGTATGGTGGTGTGCACCTGTAATCCCAGCTACTTGGGAGGCTGAGGTGGGAGAATCAGGTAGGAGAACCTGGGAGGTGGAGGCTGGAGTACAGTGGCAGAGACTGAAGTGAACTGAGATCATGCCACTGCACTCCAACCTGGGTGACAGAGCAAGACCCTGTCTCAACAAAACAAAACAAAATAAAAATAAAAATAAAAAACATACAAACAAAAAAACTCCAATCCCTGAGTGCTACACATCTGCAGAAACAATAAATCATATAACCACACCATTTGTTTTTATTAAAATTCTATACTCTTTACTCAAACATTGACTCTTTACTCAAACATTGAGATTTCTTCTTAATAAAAGAAGAACTCTAAGGGGTCTGGGGAGTCATGCCCTACAAACCATAAATTCTCACCAGATGGGTTTTATTTAACCTGATATATTGTTACTTACTTTTCAACCTACCTCTGGCATAACATTATAGGACAAAGAAGAAAATGAAATTACTTTACCCCAAAGCATGACAAACATTTCCACAAACCAATTATTTCTCTTTTCTCATAAATTTGCTCTTATGTTTTCTCAATCAGTTTCTTCAATTATGTAATCTCTACAAATGGCCTACCCAACATTCTTCCTTTGTTTAATCAGGGTTGTTTTCCTCTAATTTATAAGCAAGGATTTGCATATGCTTCGTTTTACTGTAGCAGTAGGAGAAAGATCCATTCTTCTATGTAGGACCTGTGCTCTGGTCCTCCTCCTATCCCATCTCCACCAGGAACTTCCCTTACCCATTATTAGCTCATCTGCTGTATTTGCATCTGTCTTCTACTTCTCGAAGTGCAGAGATTCCTTCTTATAGGACTTAAAGATCAGCACATCCATTTCTTCTTAAAACAGGGCCAATATTAACATGATGGCCACAACTATCAGGTTGGTGCAAAAGCAATTGTGACTTTTGCCATTACTTTTCATGTCAAAAACTGTGAATACTTTTGCACCAACCCAATACTTTTACCCAATGTCCCACTCTAGCTTCTGTCCTCTCTGTTCTTCATACATTTTTAAATTTCCAGTAAACTTATTCTGGTCAACTGCCCCAATACGCTTTTTGGTCTCAAACCCTCACCGTGGCATTTCACCCTGCTGTTTGCCATGCTCCCTTATAAAGCTCATTTGGCTCCCCATTATACCACTGTCTCCTGGCCTTTCATTTGAGATTCCTCTGTCATTTACCTATTGTTTATTCTACTTATTTTTTAAATCAGTGTTTCTCAGAATACACATACAGGCTCTCTTCTCATCTTTCTTTGTTTCTCATTCTTTCAATCACACTGTAATCCAGTTTATTGAGTCTTCATCAAATATGAGCATGCAATTACTCTAAAGTTAATGATAGTCATATCTTATTTTTACATGTCTTAGTTTGACAGTAACTAGCAGGCTTTCTAATAAATTGTGAGGACTAAGCTCTGATTTTTTTTTTTTTCATTATCTTGCTCAAATTCCTTTCTAAGGGGTCTGAGGAGTCATGCCCTACAAACCATAAATTCTCACCAGATGGGTTTTATTTAACCCTATATATTGTTACTTACTTTTCAACCTACCTCTGGCATAACATTATGAGACAAGGAAGAAAATAAAAATACTTTACCCCAAAACATGTTTCTTTGTCATATCTTGAAATGGCCCTGCAAAGCTGTCCTTTGTGGGAGAAAGTGTGCATCTGTAACGAATCTCTACTAACATGGCTAGAACTTTTTCTTCCAAGCCTTTTCAATCATGAAAAGATTAAGTAAGAGTCTAGCATCTTTTTAAGTGTCTGTATAGGAAATATTTGTCATCTGTTGTCTCTAAGAGCAGTCACTATATGACTTCAAAAGAACTTTGACAGTTGTAAGTTTGGTTTAATAAATACTTCAATAAATTAATGAATATTTGCTTTGAATACAGTGAAGCAACCTTGTTTACTATTTCTTTGCACTTTTCTTAAACTCTTTGACTGTCAGTTTCTCCACCTGGAAAATTTCCTCAGTTGTTTAATTCTTAAAGGTTTCTCATGAAGCTTCAATGAAATATTTTGTGTCATACTTGTGCCTGGCGTAGATCAAATGCAGAGCTGATTCTGTTAAGTTTGCACAATTCTTTTACTCACAACTGAGTAGCAACACAGTCCAGGAATGTTCAGCTTCATGGACATCAGGAGAAAAGGCAACTAGGGAGGTTGAACAGTCTCTAAAGTGAAAGACAGGGTGGAAACTATGTTGGAGACATTAACCTTTCACACAGTAAGGATATTTGCAGAAGCACCAAATTCCTCATACAACAATAGAGAACATAAACCATCATTTGTTTTGGACACATATTGAACAGCTTTTCTTATAAAACCTAGCCTGTTTTATGGAGTCATTTGGAAAGGACATTAACTATTGATGAGGTATTCAGAGCAGCAAGAAGGTGAATAAGATAAGATACTGGTGACAGGAGGTAGCCGCTGAGTACAATGGTTTTCTCCCTCAAGCAGTAAACAAGCTCAATCATAGAACAACTCAGAAATCCAGACTGATAGGAAGCAGACTCAATTTTAAGGGAGAAAAATTCTTAGCGGACTGAGCTGCTGCTCATTGTATGTTTTCCAGTGGAGCAGTAGAGATAAGAGAGGAAATAGCACTGACCTGGAAAGTGGGGAAATAGTCTACGATTTCTCTGAATCTAACTTCCAGTATATAAAGTACTGAGATTGAACCATATAACTCCAAATATCCCTTTGGGCTCTGAAATCCCACAATTGTATCACTGCAATTAACCTCTTCCCAAAGTGTAACTCTTGATAAGACAGGCATGGCACTCTCCTTCACACCTATGTGACTACCAAAGAAATCAATTAGACATCAAAAAATGTATGTTTTACTTAATACTAAGGATTCATGAGAATCTAATTATAAATGCCCAAATATATGGCTCCTAAGTTATACCCAGACCAGGTAACTTAATATATGAGCCATTTCTTCCTTAAATTTCTGATAACATATGCATTAATTTTTTCTAGCTTTAACTTCTTTGATGGTTACGAAATGTCACATAGTTTATGCATATACTCATGAGCAATTTCCTGTCTTTTTTTTTATAAAGTATCTTAATGTTTTTCTTTCTTGTTGTTGTTGTTATTTTTGTTCTTTTGTTTCCTAAAAATGGGAGTCTGGCTTTTCAACCTAGTTTCCAAAGAGAAGAACTTGGGTAATTTGATTAGTGATGATGATTAAATGAAATATTTTTAGTCTCAAGGGAAACCACTCTCTAATGCAGAATCCAAACACTAGCATCTTTCACTCGGTTTTGGAGAGATGGGATCTATCTAAAGGACACCTCAGAAGTCTCCTCCAGAACTTCAGTGAGCATGAAACCTAGGGCAACATCCTACTAGACACTGCACAAGGGCAGGGGCAGAGCCTTGTCATCTGCACTCTTCAGTTCATACTATAAATCCTCTTCATCATAGGTGCCAATGAAATGTTGAATGTGTATGTCCAAAAGACAGCCATCTCTTTCAGTGGATTTAATGAAGAAGACAGCTTTCCAGAGTAAGCAAGTCTGGAATCTTTAAGAGTCAGTATCCTAATTTGAGTCCAAAGGCTGCAAGCTTCTTTAGAACCAGGAAGAGCTGACATTCCAGTTTGAAGGGCATCCTGCAGAATTTTCTCTTACTCAGAGGATAATCACTCTTTTATTCTATGCAGGTCTTCAACTGATGAGACAAGGCTCATTCACATTAGGGAGGGCAATCTACTTTAAGCAGTCTATTGATTTAAATGCTGATTGCATCTAAAAACCTCCTCACAGAAACACCTGGGATGATGTTTGACCCAATATCTGGAATCCCGTGGCTCAGTCTTGACACATGGAATTAAGCATCACAGAGGCTAACAAACAAATAAAGCGCCAGAGAGGGAAGTAGAAAAGAGTGACAAGTCCATGACAAAAAATCAGTTGGAGGCAAGGCTAGGCCATGAATCTAGACTTTTATCTCTTAGTCCTAGGCAATTTTCATTACCCCATGACGCATCTTTTTTAGCTTGCTGTTGCCCAGTCTAAGATAAAGATAAAGTAGAGATGAAAAAGAATTTAAAAGTTGGATATCGCAAATACATAATAAGAAATTTAACATGCTTCTGTAGGTTTTTATTTGTAAAAAAAAAAAAAAAAATTCTCTGTGCTTCACATTCTTGAACTATTCTTAAAGCTGTTTTCTTTGTTTTTAGCTTTCATTTGTGTTAACTGTCAGGAATCATTTGCATCAAGTCTAGAAAGGATAATTTTTGAGCAATAAACTTTTATTTATGTGCAAGGTGTAGTTTTTGTTTTTGTTTTTTCATTGTCTCCTAAACCGACTGGCTCTGTAAACAATTACCTAGGAAAGAAGTGTTCAAATTAATTTGAATTATGCCAGACTTGGCCTTTAAGAGGATTACTTTAATGACTATACTTTATAATTTCTCAAAGTGTCTATAGAAATACTGAGGTTTAAACCTTTTATATAGGATATTTTTAGGAATTTGACTTGTGTGTATGTTTGCACAATATGGCTTTTCATTATAGAGAATGCAATTATTGTCTGATTAATTAGTAATCAAATACCAAATGAATATTTTTATTCATAGGTATTGTATGGAAAAGTCTGCACCTTCTTCCAAAATCATGTTAAAGTGGGAACTTTTTTAACAAACATATTTCATAGTGTAGCATAGCATAGCTTCTGACATCTGTACTCTTAGGCCATTTAGAAAGCATGAAAACTCAGGATCCTTCACATCTTTTTTCTCCACTTATGGCAGAAAGACAAGAAATAATAGTTGTTACAGAAAACACTTTCCTGATAAAAATTGACATAACTTTTTGGAAAAAGAATCAGCACCGAGCAGGTTATAAATTTCTTAAAGATAATTAAGGCATGAAACTAATTTTTAAACATATAACTATAACATATAACATATATCTAGATATGCTAGATATTTTTAATGCTAGTTTTTATTACTTAATACTTATGACAAGCCACTCAAGGTAGATATTACTCTCTTCATCCATCATTATAAAAAGGTAAACTTCTGAGAAATTTGGTGATGACTTGCACAATATAGTGCTATAACTCACAGAGAAAGAATACCAAGAAAATAATGATTGGTTCTAAAGCATATTTTTGGCAGATACATAGATATATACATATGATATATCTATATATTATATATCTGTATGTTGATATTTTTGTTTTTTGAGACAAGATCTTACTCTGTTGCTCTGGTTGGAGTGCAATGGCACAATCATAACCACAGCTCACTGCAGCCTCAACCTTCCAGGCTCAGGAAATCCTTCCACTTTAACCCACCAAGTAGCTGTGACTACAGGCATGCATCGCCACACCCAGATAACTTTTATTATTATCATTTTTCTGTGTGTGGAGATGGGGGTCTCACTATGTTGCCCAGACACTTCTCAAACTCCTGGGCTCAAGCAATTCTTTCTCCTTGGTCTCCCAAAGTGCTGTGATTACAAGTGTGAGCCACCATGCCGAGCCTTACCATTAATATCCTTTTAATATGAGATAATTGGAACTTGTGCAGAAAGTTTCATTACAGTACCAGGGGAATGATTGTATCACAGAACATATAAAGGTGAACTAGATCTACAATGATGGTGTCTAGAAAGAGTTTCTGGATTAGAGATGGTAGATGCCAGGTGGCAAATATAGACCGTAGGGCAATGAAAGCATGGCTATGTCCTCCAGGAAGAGTTTGTGTTCACTTGTCAGGACCTTTAAACCTACAAAGGCCAATGTTGTAAAGATGAAACACACAACGTGTACAAGATTAGGTGGGTTGTTTCCAATTACATAAGAACATCTCTGCTCTTATTCTCTGGGAACATTCATTCCACCTAGCAGGGTGCACTAATGTATACATTTATTTGATTCGGAGTATAGTAACTATATTCTGGAAGATGTTTCCCTTCCTCATAAGTATTGTTTATATACCAATGTTTTACTTGAGTCTTCAAGAGGCTGGTCCAACGTTCTACCAAACAATGAGTTTCTGGGTAGTATGATATGTAATATAACTAGTAGACTTCAAGTTATGGGCCCACTTCCACACCTCCACTGCTATACAATGCATCCTTTGGCCTAATGTAATACTGTGTAGGCTCACATACCATCACAACAAAACACTCTGTAAGTCATCGGACAGTGGTCCCTGAGGGTGAGGAAAGCAAAACTATGCCCAGAGTATATGTATATTTCTTTTAATATGAAATGCTGATTCCTCTGAGACAGGAGATGTCCTAGGTGAATCACTTACCAACAAGAGCCTGTTGGTTTCCTGGAGAGATAATCCCATCTTGGGGACTCAAGGTTACCTTCTGCTGAAGGTAAATTATATAATTAATGACACCAGTGGCTAATCCGTCTTGGCAAGTGGGAGCTCATCCTTTTGAATCCACAGCTTCCATCCCTGTTTGCATGGTCACTTAATAAATAGTTCCCTGTACCAACACTGGGGTGGCCATGGCAGAAACTGGCTGAAGTCCGGTAGCTGTGCCAGTTTATAATGTGGCTGCTGGCACCATCTGACCTTATTTCTCAGTAGGCCACACAAAACCCAGCCTATGATAGACATCTAGAGCTGCATGGTTATTTGCTAACTCATGGTCAACCTCTCAGACTCCAGCAGGTCATGACAGCATGCCAAGAGCTACTTTTAAAATATGATCAATTCTCTAATGTAGTTGGCAGTTTTGGTCCGGAATCATAGTAGTGTGTATTTTTATTCTCCCATTGGTGGCTGTAATGAACTCTTCAAAACATTTTTCCCACCAATGGTAATTGTGATATCATTATAATGTCATGGTGATTGTTGGAGCTTATGATCCTAGCCTCAGGGCTACTTATACTGCAGCTTAGATTTACTGCAAAATGGTTTTCCTCCCTTGGGCTCCTTTCAAAGCTTGCAAACTTTTGTGTTACTTAATATACAAATCAAAACGGCATTCCTGGGGTGAAATATAATATTCTACCTCAGGACTAAAAGTATGTTATTAGGAATTATGTCTCCTTCCTTCTTGGAGGATTGGCAAGGTACAATATGTTGTCCTTTACTTTGGGAGTGGGATATTCTAGCATACCCCAAACCTCTGGTCCCTCTGAAAATTCTACTGATGTGGCAGGACCTTGAGTCTTAGTAGCATTTATTTCCTGTATTGTGGAGGACAGATGTCCTACCAAAGCCTTCAACATGCTGGCCAATTCTTGCTCATTTGGTCTCAATACATAATGCACCACATTAAGGGACTACCAATCGATCTCTTCAGACTAAGTGCTGCAACAGAATGCAGGATCCCTAACAGAACCCAGGGGCAAAACTTGAAGTGTATAGCATTGTCAGTTCCATGTGAATGCAGACAGTTTCTAATCCTCTTCTAATAGGAATGGAACCCATTTGCCACATTATCTAAGGTCATATAATATCTTATCTAGCTAGGATACCCCATCTGGAGCAGCAGCAGCAGCAATAGAAACTACTAACAACTTCGTTAAGTGTGTAGGAATCGGCTATAATCTTCCAAGTCCTATTTGTGTGTGTGTGTGTGTGTGTGTGTGTGTGTGTGTGTGCAGGGTTTGTTGAAATTCAGAGATATTTAAGGAAACATATTCCTTCATCCTTCATGTCTCTAAAAGTAATACTAATTTCTACCATTGAACCTGAGATGTGATATTGTTTTTGACTATTTATTTTGGCAGAAATGAGGTGGATACATTTTAGAGGCTTCCACTTGACCTTCCCCAGTATGACAGCTATAAACCCATAGACTGAGCTTATGCTTTGGGTCTTGAGCTAATAAACACGTTTGTCTATATGAAGACTACATAAATGATCAGAGTGGGTCCAGGAGTCAACAGACCCAATTTCAGCCAGATATACACTAGAATTCATTTATGGCTTGACTCCAAAATACCCTTAGTCTAACAGGGAGGCAAGATAATACTTTGGTCCACTTTGTTCCTTTGTTAAATGGTGTTGAAAAGTTTGGAGTATTATCCTTTACTGAGTGGACAGTTGAGCAACTAAATATCCATAAGCATCGGTAAGTGAAGACCAAGAAGCAATGTCATGCACCATTGAAATGTTGTAGGCTCTTTGGTCCCAGTGACCCAGACTATTCTTTAATCTATCAATTCTGACTCTGAAAATTCACTCGGATTTTGACACTGAGAAAGAAATCTTTTTATCTGGGAGATGGCTTTCAGCCTCTAATTATGTACTTGATTTATTTTGATTATACCAATAGAGTTGTACCCTCTTGACTGCCTATATATTTTTCCCCTAAGGATGTCCTGTTTTGTAACCATCTCTGTAACTTTTGCAGGATGTCGAGCTGCTCCTCCATCTCTGCCACTCATTGCAATAATTGTGACCACTGGGCTTCTGATGGCCGAGTGATATCTCCTGTCCTCTTTGGCTGTGGAGGTCCCATCACACTCATTGCCAACAGTAGCCCAGTTCTTTGGCAACATCTATGTACTACAGTCAGGCCTGGCTCATACAGCACAGTCACCACTGAACTCCTAAGTAGTGTTTTGTGCTTCTCACCAGTGAGTTAGTTCGAAGCTGCTTTAGTAAATATTGTGTCCTTTGTGACCTCTCATGGAAGTCCGTCTTCTAGAGTTCTGCTAGCTGACATACTATGTTCACTATGGCATGTCACTTCTCTAAGCAGTTCAATCTGTTTTTTTCTGCCATCTGTCACTGCAACTCTGATGGCTCTACCACACTTAAAGTGTGCCATTGCTCTCTCCATGCTTCAATAATTCATCCTAACAGGGTACTTCACAATTACCCGGAGTCTGTGTTAGAGTGTTAAATCCTGTGTCCTAAAAAGAGTATTCTAAAGCCAGTAAACTCTCCCTTAGCTATTGCATGATATAATCCCTTCAAAATTCAGCACTATGCATACTTTCACAGTTTCTTCTAGTATACGTTGTAGTCTATAGTCCTTTTCTTCCCTTATCAGGCCCAGCCTGTCTTCACCTGGGTTATGTTCTAATAGAATCCTTACTACTGGCCTCATGACCAAATAGTGAGGGAGAGGTAGATCCTGAGAAGGGCCAAGTTGTCTGGTTGTCTCGTGGGAAAGAGGCCTCTGCATTGTCTGCAAACAAGAGGACTGTGTCACTGCTGTATGCTCAGAAGGGTCCAGGGAAATCAGATTAAATTATTTTCTGAAGACTCAACTCTGATGTCTGCATTGAGTATGTCAGGATCCCATTCCATTCCAACTAGGTCCTTCGCTTTGGCATAAGACTTGTCTGTATTAAGAGTTTAAACTTTTTAGAGGTTCAGCTCCTCTTAAAATTAACGCCTGGTTCTGGTCCTCAGCTTTGTCTATCCTATCACTGCAGGAAATGACGGTCCATTTATATGCTACCAAGGAAACCTTCTGAGTTTAACATTTAGATTTGGGTTGTCAAATAATCTATCTCAAATTTTTCCTATTATTGTTTCCTTAGCAATAGTCATCTGATTCTATTGTTCTTATAGTTAGTATTTTACTTACGTTTCTCAAGTCACTGATACACTGACTGATCCAGTGACTTTCTCAAGTCACTGATACATCAGCCCAGTAATTGGTTTTCACTGGTATATACAGTCTACCCCAGCTACCAAGGGGGAGTTTCAGCAATTGTATTATCACCTTGCCCAGGGCAATATACGCTTTAATTACCACCACTGATGGGGTCTTCTTTCCCAGATGGGGGCAAGTTATCCAGTTCCAAATCCCATCCTAATGTCTTCTTTCTTATACCTTTTCTAGTTCCATCCATTAAAGTCTGAGTTCCCTGAGAAACAGAATCAGAACTCTTGCAAATTGGACTGCAGGGTGTCTTCATCTATGTATGCTGTCATAAAAAAAACACCATAGACTGTGGGGCTAGAAAAACATAATATTTTTCTATCCTAGTTTTGGAGACTGGAAAGTTCAAGCATCCAGCAGGGTTCATTTTCTGGTGGGGGCTCTCTTTCTGGCATGCAGATGCTTCGTTCTCGCTGTGTTCTTGCATGGAGGCAAGAGAGCAACCTTAGCTGTCTATTTCTCTTTCAAAGGACACCAGTTCTCTCAGATAAGGGCTTCATGGTTATGATCTCATTTAATCTTAATCTCTCCTTCAAGGTCCTGTTTCCAACGTATTCACACGAAGTCTTGGGGCTTTTAACATAAACATATGAATTTGGGGGGCACAATTCAGTCCATAGCAAAAGACCAGCTTTCGATATTCCCACATCAGTCAGTGACTGGATATAGACCAATGGGAATGTGTGATGTCCTTGGATCATCTGAGGCAATCTCAAAAATGCTGAAAACCAAGGGCCGCCTACCACTGGCACTCTGAGCAGCATATACCACATGTCCCATCAGGGTTATTGCCCTCAGCTGGGGAGAACCCCCTCACATAAGGTTGTGATGCCTTCCTAGAGGCAACCTGCATTCAATGACAGCTTGAGAGGGGCGTAAAGGGCCAGCCATTCTGACCCGATTCAGGACAATTCCGCAAGGCTCTCCGAGCTCCAGAATTCTCATAGTGTTTCCTGAACCCTTGTTGTCACTGTTTCACATACTGCTTCTCTTTTCGTCCATCCTGTCCCTTTCCCTCTCCTACTACAGATGTTGGTCACTGGAGTACCCCCAGTACACGTCTATGAATGAATCTTTGTCTCAGAGATTGCTCCCCAAGGAACCCAGCCAATGCCATTGGAAATCAAAGCATTTATTTATTTAACTTAAAGTGAATAAAATTATCATTTTCACCATTTTTAATGTACAATTTAGTGATCATTACACATTACATACTTGTGTGAAATAATCACATTTACCCCATAAATATGGACAACTATTATGCATCTATTATAATTAAAAATAAAACATCTATAAACAAGAACGTGCAGGAAATGTGTACTCTTGGTGGTGGCACTATCTTATATTTTTAGATTAAGAACTTTGGAGCAAGAAAGGATTTCTGGCTCTACTAGGAAATTTCATAAAAGACTAGAATAAAAGTAGCCATACAAAATATAACCACAAAATATGTTTTAAATAGGCTACCAAAATGCCATGATATATCATTATAATCACTAGTAAATATGTATTATGCAACAGTATCATTTATGCAACAGGATTTTTTATAAACCAGCAATTTGCACTTGGAAATTCAATTTCAATGAATCACAAGCTTAAAAATTGAAATTCAAATTAAGCACGTTCTTTAGTTAAAGTCATATGTCATACTGAAAATAATCTGTATTTTTATTGCAAAAGAACACTTTAAGAAAACCCTGGAGAATTGTTTAACCTAATAATTGTAATTGTGTATATATTTCTTAATATTATTGATTAAATTTATATTTAGCTCTTTCTTTCAGCTATATATAGTCACAGCAAAGCTATTTTGCATCAACATATATGTCTCCCTAACTATGATAAGGAATATGATAATGATGTTGTAAATTGATTGGAAGAGATGATCTATCAATTCTTTTGCAGCTTCCAAATTCCAAAAGGTCATTGCATGCTACGCATTTATTTTTAGTCTTTCAAATCCTTCCCATTACACAGAAAGAATAAAATATTACCGGCAGCAACCAAACTCAGTGCCATTTACTTGAGACCCATATTCAGCTTTAATTCCATCAGATTTTTCAGCAGGTAGTATTGGTCAGTGCTTATAAACTCAGTCTCTGATTCACAAAGAGCTGTTGAATTCTGTCCTGACACTTGCTAATAACCTTCAGCAACCTAATGTCACTAAGTCTCAGTTTCTTTATGTCTATTAAATCAGGACTGATAATGTTCATACCAAAAAGTTATTTTTAGAATGAAATGAAGTAATGGATGCACAGTGATGAAACCAGGGCCCATCAGGTAGCAAGTGATCAGCCAAGGTGAGCTGTTTTGTGTCTTTTACCTTCCTTTTTAAAATAGATCTTGTATACAAAAAAAGTTTTGGAAAGTATAAAGCATTAGGTATAAATAAAGGTTCATTAAGCTACTGCCACCCAAGTCACACCTCCATGATTACTAATGAGAGGTAGGATCTGTCACATACCAAAGACTAATATAATTATATATTAATCGTCTGCATGAGTCCTAAATTAGGGTGCATTTTCTCCTTTCTACAGATGAGAGATTTGAAAATCAGTGGTAAACGATTTGTGCAAAGTCGAACACTTGGCACTTAATGAAACCTAGCATCAATTTTATGTTATTTTGAATTCAAAGTGTATAGTTCCTTCCTTATACTATTTTAGCTTTCCAAAGCAAATGCTGAGAATAATAGCAATTAATTACACTACTTATTATCTAAAATTTATTTCAATGTCAACATTCATATGCTTTAATTGGTGAATTTCTCATGCCTTACACTCTCACCTAATCTCAGAAATTTCCACAAAGAGAAGTTACAGCACGTTGGCTTTGTGAGTTTTTATGTAGTCCAATTTATGATGTCCATGTTCTTAATTTCAGAATTGCTGGCAATTTTATGATCCATAATAAGACACAAACTGTCCATTGGCAAAATACCAGAAACAATGAAACCTTTTCATTCATTCAATGGACTCCTTTTCTCACCAGAGATACTGTTATTTTGTGACTTGACATTATCGTTTGCTATTAATATAGCAAATGAGAATTAGAGAAGCAGTCATTAAGAAAATGACAATTCCCCCCCGCTTTATTTTCAAGATAAAGTCATTGACTAGGAAAGATAAATAATAAATGAAATATGTCCATTTTTAAAGGGAAGGCACAGATGGGAGAGTAAGAAAGAATAAACTTTTTGACACTATCTAGAAGCAAACTTACTGTAAGTCGGGCACAAGTGGATCCACAGCTTGCTTTAGGCCATGAGGGTATCTGGCACCTTTGTAGTGTTATGGGCTCTCAGTGCTCCTGGCAGCCTCAGACCCTGATTCATGTATTAATATTTCATAAAGCATTAGTACTTTTTTGATATCCTGGACTTAGCAGTCACAGTGGTTCCCATTTTTTTAAAGAGCATAGGCTAAAAGAGGTAATAGTTTTTGGAGTCACAGAAATAAATAAGAGGCTAAAAGTACAGGGTGCCTCTTTCACTCTCTTTCTTTCTCTCTCTGTGACCCATACTCTGGCTAAATCTTTGTTCTGAAAATAAGAACTATTTCCCCGAATATAATTACAGAAAGAATGGGTCATACTGGACATTTGTGTATTTGTATATCAAGTTCTGATCTACTTATTTGAAACAGTCCATGAAGACTTTGAAACTAACTTTCCCTGAATTCCTTACATCTCATTAAAGATTTTGTTTCATCTATTCTTTAATTCTGGATAAGTAGTGTAGTAAGATATAGCATAGCACTAGAGGAAAAACTCAATAATGACTAACAAAAATTATACATGAAATATATGAGTAGATATACCACATAGTTTATGTATATATTCATCATTGTATATGAGGGGGTGTGTGTTCGTGAGTGTGTGTGTGTGTGTGTGTGTGGCTGTGCATTTATATGGAAGGCATGGTATTAACTGTTAATTACTCCTTCCTAGGGCATAGGTGAAAGTCTTATCTGGGAGTAGTGAGTGGAGCTTCTCTCTCTTGATTTGTATTTGAAGACATTTAATTTTTTTGTTGCCCTCGTTCTGGGTCTATACTACATTTTATTTGCCTTTGTATAACACTTGGATCAAAATTGGTCTTTCATGTCTTGGTAAAAGTGTGATTTTCTTAAATTAAGTAAATTTGTAGCCTCTGAGACTATTAGTCTATGTCTACAAGTTCAAATTCAGGCTTTCATTTTAGTCCAGTAACTGTACTCCTAGGTCCAGCTTTTTTCGGCCACTTTCACTAAATATGCCTCTTTTGAGTTCAGCCCCAGTCAGCTCTTGAATCCCTCATGACTAAAGCAAGCACTATGTTAGGAGTGGGGTATCTTATATTGGGCTGGATCACAAATTAATGCTGTTTTCATGGGACTGGAAATATGCCCAGTCATGTTTCTTGTCATTATCCTCTATTATGAATCATCATTTTAGCAAGATTGATTGGATTTCTCTCCTGGTTATGTGCATAATCATTGCTATTTTAGCATATATTTTCTTATTGAGAATAATTCCAATTTCTTAGCTTAGATTTCTCCCTATGATCTATAAAGCCAAATACTTATCTTAGATAATCCCAGTTATTATCTGTACTTGTGCTGCCCTAGAGGCAGAGTCACCGTACAATTCAATCATGAACCTGAACACCTGTTGTTTTCTCTATTTCTACAAACACACCCCTCCTCGCACACCCTGTAGAATAGTGTACTTCACTTTCAATGTCATGCTAGATCATGGTTTCTCCAATCTTTTGGACAAAGATTTTAGATTTCTGATTCTCACTTTGGCACTAATCTCAAATGCACATTACGATTTGTATTCAAATGCTCTTTCTATTCATTTTCTTCCTGTTCCACATGGTTTGTAATACTGTGTACTGAGGGTTTTGGGTGGATGGCTAAGTTAAAGGTATAACTTTTATTACTATCTCTCCTGCTCTATTTTTGTTTTTAGTTTATTCTATAAATTTTGAAGTATAGAGTGATTTTTCTGAGTGCCTTCAAAAATAAAATATCTTTGCTCTGCACAGTGTAATGACAACTGTAATCAAAGTGAACTGATTTTGATCTCTCTGGTTTTGATGAAAAACTGGGTATTTATTTATTTAAAGACATTTCTTTTAAGCAGTGAAACGTATTCTAAAAGATGTGAATAGGCCATCCAGAAGACAGACAAACTTAACATCTAGCAGGTGTTTATCAATGGTCATATTCCTTGACAAGAGTTCCTTACATTTAAAGGTGATCAAGATAATCTGCAACTTCAATCTACTGTTGTGATGTTTAACTTCCATACCTGGAGCTCAGTACCCAGAGCTTCCTTTCCAATCTTTGTATTCCCACCCTGAAATCTCAGAACACTTTCTCTGCTCGCTAGGGGTCATACTCAAAGAGTTACTTCCACAGATTCTGTTTACAAAGTCCTTCACAAGCCTTTATTCCCTGAATAAACCTCACTTCTATGGGAACAATAACAAAAAGAAGAGTGCTCATCAAATTACTCTAATCAGAACACAATCACATTCATTCACTTAATAGCTTATTCACGTCACTATATGTCAGACACTGATGCATGCACTGGAGAATACAGCATAAACACAACTGGAAAAAGTTCCTTTCTTCATGGGATTCATAGTCTAGTAAAGGCATAAATAAGCAAAGAAACATCACAAGTTAAGATGACATCCAGTTGATCGTTTAAAAGCTGATACTGTTAATAATTAACCTCTAAATCTGAGCTGTTCCAGGAAAAATTAAAAGCTTGTTTCCTCTAGTACAAAGAAGTATGGTGTGGGTTAGATGATGCCAATATGAATAAAGAAACTGGAAGAGACTGAGGGGAGAGGGCGAGAGGTGGGCTGCCTCTTTATGAGGGTGTTCAAGAGGTGTCTACCTGGCCAGACGTTTGAAGGTAGTTATGGGGCTGAAGGACTTGAGGACATTTGGGGAAGGGAACTCCAAACTAAGGGCACAGCGAAAAGAAAGGTGGAAGCTTTGAAACGCTAGCCCAGTAAAAATTCTGCCTTTGAAAATCGTACCATGCCTCTTCCATATAGGTTAAATGAATACAATAAAGTTTAAGTGATAATTTTTCATTCACTGAATAGACAACACTGTGCCATCTGTTAGGCAATTGTAAAGGCTTTAGGTTCAAAACATATTTCTCTCATCACCTTCCCTGTATCCCCCATATCTCACCTGTGTTACTGTCCAAACCTTTTAATTGGTCTCCTTGCATCTCCCCTTTCCTCCCATCAGCCTGTTCATGATGCAGCATTCTCTCCGCTCCAGAGCCCTGGCCCTGCCCATCCCTTCTACAAGAACAGCTTACTTTTTTAACCTTCAATTTTTTATAATTTCAACTTTTATTTTACATTCAGGGGGTACATGTGCAGGTTTGTTACCTGGGTATATTGCATGATGCTGAGGTTTGGAGTATGGTTGATTTCATGCCCAAATACTGAGCATAGTACCCAATAATTAGTTTTTTTCAACCCTTGTCTCCTGCTTCCTCCTGATTTAGTCGTCCCCAGTGTCTGTTGCTGCCATCTTTATATCCATGTGTACCCAGTTTTTAGCTTTCACTCACAGGTAAAAACATGCCGTGTTTGGTTTCCTGTTTCTGCATTAATTTACTTAGGATAATGGTCTCCAGCAGCACCCATGTGGCTTCAAAGGACTTGAGCTCATTCTTTTTAATGGCTGTGTAGTATTCTGTGTAGTATTCTGGTATATTTTCTATATCCAGCCTACCACTGAGGGGCACCCAGATTGATTGCATGTATTTGTTATGGTGAATAGTGCTGCAATGAGCATACGGTTGCAAGTTTCTCTTTGGTAGAATGCTTTATTTTCTTTTGGATATATAACCAGTGATTGGGTTTCTGGGACAAATGCTAGTTTTATTTTCAGTTCTTTGAGAAATCCCCAAACTGCTTTCCACAATGGCTGAACTAATTTTCATTCCCACCAACAGTGTATAAGTGTTCCCTTTTCTTCATGTCTCCCCTGGCGTCTGTTATGTTTTGACTTTTAATAATAGCTATTCTTAATGGTGTGAGATGGTATCAAAGTGTGATTTTCATTTGAATTTCTCGGATAATTAGTGATAATGAGCACTTTTCCTATGTTAGTTGACACTTTGAATGTCTTTTAATAAGTATCTGTTCTTCTTTCCATTTTTAATAGGGTTATTCCTTTTTTTCTTGTTCAGTTGTTCAAGTTCCTTCTAGATTCTGGATATTAGACCTTTGCCACGTGGGTAGTTTGTGAATATTTTCTCGCATTCTGTAGGTTGTCTGTTTACTCTGTTGGTCGTTTATATTGTTGTGCAGAAGCACTTCAGTTTAATTAGGTCCCATCTATCCATTTTTGTTTTTGTTGAAATTTTGAGGAATTAGTCATATGATGTTTCCTAGATTTTCTTCCAGAGTTCTTATTGTTTGAGGTCTTACTTTTTAAATATTTAATCAACCTTGAGTTAAATTTTAATCTATAGCGAAATGTAGGGGTCCAATGTCATTCTTCAGCATATGACTAGCCAGTGATCCCAGCACCATTTATTGAATAGGGAGTCCTTTCCCCATTGCTTAGTTTTCTTAATTTTGTCAAAGATCAGACGACTTTAAGTGTGTGACTTAATTTTCAGTTTCTCTATTCTGTTATGTTAGTCTGTGGGTCTGTGTTTGTACTGACACCGTGATGTTTTGGTTATTATAGCCTTATAGTTTCAAGTCAGGTGATGTGATGCCTCAGGCTTTGTTCTTCTTGCTTAGGGTCGTTTTGCCCACTCGGGCTGTTGCTTGGTTTCATATGAATTTTGGAATAGATTTTTTCTAGTTCTGTGAAAAATGGCATTGCTAGTTTAATAGGAATAGCATTGAATCTGTAGATTGCTTTGGGCAGTTTGGGCATTTTAACAATATTGATTCTCCCAATCCATGAGCATGAGAGATTTTTCCATTTATTTGTGTCATCTCTGATTTCTTTCAGCAATGTTTTGTAGTTCTCCTTGCAAAGATAACCTATCTCCTTGGTTAGATGTATTCCTGCATACTGGTGTTTTTGTTTTTGTTTTTGTTTTTGCCTATTGTAGATGGCATTGCATTCTTGATTTAGCTCTAAGCTTGCACATTATTGGTGTATAGAAATGCTACTGATTTTGGAACATTGATTTTGTATCCTGAAACTTTACTGAAGTCATTTGTCAATTCCTGGAGCCTTTTGGAGTCTTTAGGGTTTTCTAAGTACAGAATCATATCATCAATGAATAGAGATATCTTGACTTATTTTCTTATTTTGATGCCTTTTATATCTTTCTCTTGACTGATTACTCTGAATAGAACTTCCTGCCAGGAAAACTTTTACAGGAGCTTTCCTACTTAATACTGCAAATTATTTCCTCCAACACTCAGCACTGTGAGTCTTTTTGTGTTTCTCTACTTTTCCTTTCCTAATAACAGTTATGGATATATAAGTACTAGAAACAATATTTGTCACCTAAAGAAATGAACATTATTTCCTGACACATGGCTGGTAACAATCCATGTATGTCATGTGTCAGTAAATAGTTCTCTCACTAGTATTCAGAAGCCTGAATACATCATCTATTATTAGTTTTCTAGGTGAGACAAATATTCCCTTTTTATTATCATTTATGACTTCAGTCTCAACTCTCTACCTCATTTTTAACTTTGTTACTAATTCCAAATGCATGTTCAATTTTGGTAATTTGGACAAAATCATATACAAAACATGGAAACTTATTGAGTCTTGTTAGATCCGATCTATTTGTGGAAGACAGAAGGACTTGGCTTGTTTCTTTTTCCCTGTACTCTCCAAGAACCAGCACAGTACTCCAATTCTTACTACTCTATTAGTAAAAGAATAGATAGAAAGATAGATAGATAGATAGATAGATAGATAGATGCATATATACATACACTGCTACATAAATACATACTTAGAAAAATATATGTATACAGAGAGACACAAAATTATCTTCCCGGATTCCATAAAAAACGCAAGCTTAGAAAACAAAACTAAATGAAATAATGTTATCATAACCCTTCATCTTTCAGAAAGTCATCCCTTTATATCATGAACCCATTAACCATTTTTCTATCATTTCATTTTACCTCTGAAACACAGTAAATATTATTCTCTGCAGGGATGAAGTGATTATCAGAACTTTGAAATTCTTTTGGAGAAAATCAAGCTAATGTATTAATAATACAAGAAAAAAATAAGGCCTGCTTCATATTCAGGGAATGTGAAATCTGTTGGGATAGACAAGCAGTAGACAGTGAAAGTAGAACTTTTCATTAATGCCAAGTAGACTTCAAATTTTTATGAAATCTACTTCATCATTCTTAAATTGTCATGTACTATTTTGTCCATAACACGCAAGGGACCAAAATTAACTGGACAAGTGCCTGCAAGGAGACATTCATCCCAGATCAGTGTCCCAGGGAATGGAATGTTTCCGGGTGAGGTTTTTACCTAAAGCAAAGTAGCCAGAGAATCATTTGTTTTTTAAAGAGAATGCAAGCTGAGTCTTTTGAGACAGATGAGTCCGACAATGGAAAATACAAACATGTTCTAAAATCTAATTCTTAAAAATGAGAGGCAATGAAAAAATTATAAAGGAGAGAAATGTTGAAATAGACTGGGAATTGCATGTGAATGTTAAAAGCAGAAGAAAAGACTCTGTAAAAATTATCTCCACAAAATCCAGGATGCCTCAAAGTTGCAATTAATTGCAACTTTTTTTCAGTTTCTAATCAGTTTAAAGTTCATATTATAGGTCAGAACTGTGTTTCTACTTCTTCTATACATCTTTGTCATATATATAGAAAGAGGTATGTCTTAGTCATGCCCAGAGAACTAGAGGTAACTTCCAGATGGTTTAGAATCAGTGTGCTGCTTGTATGTTAAAAGTTTAAGAGACTTGCAAGATTTAGCGTTAAAGGTTATTCAATCTGACTCCCATACTGTAGGTAAATTACTATCCTACAATGTATGGATAAATATGGAACATAAATCGAGATAGAAAAAGTTTCTATCTTGAAAATCACAGAATACCAGATTTAGAAATGAACTGAAAGTACTCAAAAATTCGATCTTTTTAAAACTGCAGAATCTTTGGATACATGATCTTGATTGATTTTTTGGTTATTCAGTTTCCATTTGATCATATCAAGGAGCAAAGGTAGCCGATTATTATTCACAACGTATTATCAACATTTGCCTCCTGTAATATATCTGAATTGCTCCATGGGAGATTTATGAGATGACACAGCATGTATTACCTGACAATAGCAATTCAGAGATCTGAACATGTATCTAATGTCTCCTTGGAGTCAGCAATGCACCCTGACATCCCAGTTCTATGATTCTACCGGTATGTAGGCTTCTCAATCAATTCTCTCTCCTAGGCATTCCCTCACAGGTTTTCAGTATGTCGGCTTCTGTAGCATTTTATCACTCATTCGCGTTATAAGATTTAATCTCCAAGAATGATATTCAAGATCATACACATTATTTTATGTGTGTATGCTTGTTTTGATAGTGTGAGAAAATGTAAAATCATTTGTTCTTAGGAGATAATGTCAGAAGTAGATATATATTCATCTTTCTAATCAAACCCATCAATTACACTGGAGCATAGGGAGGTAGGAAAATAAAATTCTAACAGTTGTTGAAAAAAATGATGTCATCTCAAAGTAGAGATACTTTGCCTTAGCTCTAGTATACCATATGAGAGAAAACTACTATGGACTTAAGTGATGAGTCACAAACTGTACTTACTAGTATGTTTTTATACCTAATAGTACTGCATACATATTTCGTTGAGATATAAAAACTAAACACCTGTTATCTTGGAGTACAGTAAAATGAGAACATCATGAATTGCAAAGTTAGGTAAGATTCAATTTGAGTCTCCACAATAATATTTTCTGGCTGTGTGAAAGTAGCCTAGTTAATTAGCCTTTCTGAATTTTGCATATTTAAAAGAGAAAAACAGCACTAGCCTAAGATTAGAAATATATAAATAGAGTTAATATTTAAATTAGCCACACATAGGAGAGAGCACATAGTACGGTTCTACTGTATCTGATATAATGTTTGCAACCCTAAATTCTCTTTTTTCATGTCTTTAATACTTCTTTAATACTTTAATACTTCTTTGAGCATTTATATATATGACTGTATACAGACACAGAAGTTATACGTGATGCCAGCATACAGCCTACAATGTAAGAAAAGTATAAAATACAATATTTTGTGTATAACTCCCCAAAAGTTGTGAATAACACTTTGCTTTAGACATGAATTTGGAATATATAAATTCACTATTTATTACCATTAAAAAATAATTTGAAAGTAACAGCCATTAACCATATTAGGGAACTGAGTTACCTAACTGACAAAATGATTCATATATATATATATATATACACACACACACACATATATATACACACACATATATATATATCTGTAATTCAATGAAATGATATAATGAAATGATATAATATTATGAGTATGCTAAACGAATAAGTGAAAAAAACTATGCCACAATGTAATAAACATATTATAAATCTTGGAAGTAAATTTCCCTCACAAAAAAAGAAATCTTTCTTGCTTTAAAGGTGTAAGCACACTTTTAAATCGTTTTACATTAAGTGAGACACCACTTCATCAACCAGATTAGGGGAATCATGCCTAGAGATTAATGGAGTGGCAAATGTTTTAGTCATAGTTCCGTCATATGAATTATATTCCAGATTCGGTCACTTAATTCTGTACAGTCTTGGACAAGTAGCCTAACCATGATGATCTTCAATTTTCTTAGATATTTTATGCAGAAAATAAACTCACCAGTACAACACCTCATTTAAATTTCCTTAAAGAATATAATAAAGTAATATACATGAATGGGTATTGAGAATTTAAATTGGCTATAAAATATCAGATGCCATGTAATCATGAGAACAGAATATTTAATAAATGTGCTCTGATGCCTATTTATTCACATGGAAAAATCATATTACATTTCTGCCTAACATCGTGAACAAAAATAAGTTTTAGTAAGGTTAAAACAAGTTAAAAGAAAAAAACCTTTAACATTTTAGTGTGATAAAATAAATTTAGACACGTACTTCTAGGAAAGATGAAGTAATGCAGATTTAACCACTTGAGACACACAAACGCACACAAACACACGCACACACTCAAAAACAAAATACAGGGCATGATTATTTTCAAAACACTGGACAGTAGGTAATACAGGACTTTGATCCTTGAGGAACAGGAAACAAATAAAGTGAGTCCCATGAATGCCCTAAATTATTGTCTTAATAGAGTTATCAGACTATGGTACAGGGAAGAAAAACGCAGGCAGAATCCATCAGATTCCTAGAGTTGAAGAGAAAGAGCAGAGAGTCTAGGAAGCTCTTAGTGGCTAAAATTGTTTTAATCCAGTGAAATATAAATATGTCAAAAGACACACTGTGTCCACTCATGTCCATAGAAGCATTATTCACAATAGCCAAAATGTGGAAGCAACCAAAGGGTTCATTGACAGGTGAATGAATAAGCAAATGTGGTAAAATGAAATATATATAAAATATTCAATTTCATTCAAATTATATATATTTGAATGAAAATATTTTATACATTTATATTATATATAATTAATATTTAAAATTCATTATATATAATATAAATATATAAAATGAATATACAATATTTATTTAAATATAAAATGAAACATACATAAAATGAATATCCACTTAAATAGTAAGGAAATTCTGACACATGCTACAATATGGATGAAGCTTGAAAACATGCTAAGTAAAACAAGTCAGCCATATATAAAAGGATAAATAGCATGTAATTCTACTTATTGGAGATTCTTAATAGAGTGAAAATAGAATGATGGTTCCCGGGGACAGAGCAGAGGAAGAAACAGGGTTTGTGTTTAACGGATACAGAGTTTGTTTTGTAAGAAGAAAAAATCCTGAAGACTAGTTGCACAGCAAGGTGAATGTAAGTGATACCATATGTATCAATCAATTCACAAGGTGAATGTAATTGATATTCACAAGGTGAATGTAATTGATACCATAACTTAAAGATGTTTAACATGGTCAATCTTATGTATATTTTACCAAAATAAAAATTTAAAAATGAGCCAACATAAAATATAGTATATCATTTCCTGTATAGCATTTAATATTTCCTTGAAAGCCAGGCTGGCTTGACAATAAAAAAAATCAACATATTCACAAAATAGAAATTAAATCCACCTAAATATTTATAGGCTTAAAAAACACCTAATTTCAGTAGAAACAGAAAAAAATGACAACATTCAACATTCGTTATTGATATTATTCAGCTGAGTGGAAATACAATGAACTTTTCTCAGCCTGATGTAAGGTATCAATGATCAGCCTACACCTAGCATCATATTTAATATAAAAGTTGATTTTTCTCCTCTAATGTCAGAAATAAGGTAAGGATGCCTGCTCTTAGCACTTCTATTCAATATTTTAGAGGAGTTTCTAGCCAGTATAATAAAACAACAAAAAGAAACATACTGTATCCAGGTTTAAAAGTAAGTTGAAAAATTATCTTTATTTGTAGATGTCATGATCATGTATATGAAAATACAAAAAAACTACAAAAACTTCCAGAACTTATAAATGAGTTTAACAAGATTACAAGATAAAAATTAATATATAAATTAAAAAGTTGTTTTTTTATATACTAGCAATAAAAAGGAATAGAATGTAAAGAAAATATGGTTTTTAATAACATCAACATAAAATATTTAAGTATAAATATTACAATATATGTGAATATTACAAAACATTAAGTGAATCATATGGAGACTTTTAATAATATGGAGACTGAATAAATGGAGACTTCTACCACATTCATGAGATAGAAGGCTAATTATTGCTAAGATGTCAAGTCCCCCCAATAGATCTATTGATGTAGTTCAATTCTGACCAAAATCTCAGCAGAAATTTTGTAGGAATTGACAAACTGATTGTGAAATTCAAATGGAAATGTAAAATAGCCCGAATAGCTAAATTAGCTTTGAAAAATAAGAATAAAGTTGGAGAACTAACATGTCTTTATTCCATGGTTTATTACAAAGCCACAGTTATCAAGATAAAATGATACTGGCTTAAGTTATACTAACAAATCAATGGAATGGAATGCAGCATCCCAAAATATTGCCACACATATATGGCCAACTCATTTAATTGGAGAACGTATAATCTTATCAACAAATTGTGCTAGAATAATTAGATACACGTTTGAAAATAAAACATTGAACTAGCAATTTCAATCTATGTGTAACACTGTATAGAAAAATTATTTCAAAAGAGATCCTGTACCTAAATGTAAAATTTAAAACTTGAAGAAAATATAGAAAAGAATTTTTTGAGTTCAGTAAGCATTTCCTATTTATGATGCCAAAAATCATGATCCATAAAATTAAAAATTACATACATATATGTGTGTATGTATGTAAAGACATGTATTTATATATGTGTACACATATATATTAAACTCTTTAAGAATAAAATCTCTTGCCTTTTGAAAAGCTTTAAGAGAAGGAAAAGTCAAGCCACAAAGTAAAATAAGCAACTTTTAAGTCACATGTTTAATAAATATTTTGTATTTAGGTTTCATAAAATGCTTAACCTGATAAAATGATGGGCAAAATGTTAACAGAGACGTCACTAAATCAGATATAAATAAAGATGACAAGTAAGCACATGAGAAGATGCTTCATCTCATTAGTCATTAGGGAAATAGAAATTAAATTACAGTATATAATTTATTAGATGTAAAATTTACAAATGTATCACTACACACTTACTACAATGTTTAAAGTTCAAGACTGATCACACCAAGCATTGCCAATGATGTGGAATTTCTGCAATTTTATACACTGTGGTTGGTTATGTGAAATATTACTACTATTTCAAAAGCAGTTTGATCGCTTCTTTAAAAATTAGACATGTATGTACTATCTGATCCAGCCATTTCACACTTAGGCGTTCAAGCAAAGGAAAACAAAGCATATGTCCATACAAAAACTTGTACATTGTTCATGAATATTCACAGCAGCTTCATTCAAAATACCTCCAATCCAGGAACAGTCCAAATGTCTATCAAAATATGAATGAATGAGCCAATGGTGTTATATTTATATAAGTGAATACTATTCACCAATGGCAATAAATCACTATTGACACACAACACAATATCATAGACCTCTAAATAATTATTCTGAGTAAAAAAAGACAAATGACATATAATACATGATTTCATTTAAATGAAGTACTTTTGAAAAAGACATCCTAATTGACAATTTAAAGCAGATCAAAATTTGCCTGGAAACGTGGGTAAAGTTAGCGGAAAATCTAAACGGTCACAGTGAAACTTTTGGTGTGATATAGATGCTCATTATCTTGATTTTGATGGTGATTTTACGGGTGTGTACATATGTCCAAACTTATCAAATTGTACCCTTTACATATATGTACAGTTTATTTCATGTCAACTATATCCCAATAAAGCTCTTAAATAAAAAAATTAATGTCTGTGGAAGGAACATGATAATATATAAAATAGAAAATTATTGCAATCACAGCCCCATGAACCTAATCAGGGCAGGCAGTCAAGATTTCTTAAAATAATAAAGAAATTGCAAACAGTGAATGAAGGGCATTGTAGATGGAACTTATATGTAAACATCTAATCCAACCTCTAGTGTAGATCTGAACAGCAGTTTAAACACAAAATGATTGAGTAAAGCCACAGCCCTACTTATTTTTAGAAGCCATAAGCTTTTGAAGAAGTTCGTTACAGAGAAAATTTTTAAAAGAAATGACAGTAAAGAGAAACTGAAACGGATATAAACCTGAAATTTCAGAGAATTGCCCTCTGCAAAACTTATTTAGTATTTTAATTAGAATAACTTTTTACAAGAAATTTTTATCTTCAATGGAATGAAAGATGTTACAAATGCCATCAAAGAGAAACAGACATCTATAGTGACAGAAAAAAAAAAAAAAAAAAAAAACCGGAAAAAACCAGCAGTATCAAAAGCACGAAGAAACAGGTGAGATAAACATAAAATACAAAATAAGAGCAGAACCAAAAGTTTTAATGAAGGTTTAATGAGAAGAATTAAAATTTCAAAATACATCAAATTAATGATGTGGAGGACACATTTAATAAACTCATTAAGAACCAGAACAACATAAAAATTTGAAAATAGTGGGATGATCAATGAGGAGAACATAGAAAATAAATTTATCTAGTGACTAGAGTAATTCATCAAGAAGAAAAAATAGTGTGTATTCAAGGATCAAAATTAACACTATTTGTAAAAATTATGAAAATCAAAACATACCCAGGTATAGAGATCAAAACTATTGACTGTATTACTAACAAAATTATAAACAGAAAACCCCAGCAAAAATATTCTATGTATATTTTAAATTCTAGGTCAAAAATAAAATAATTTAATGTGCAGCAATTAAAAAGTAAAAGTCTGTCTTATAAAACCAAAATTGACTACAATTTCTCTGCAGTTAAACTTCTTTGCTGGAAATAAAATATTGGTAGCTGACTTAATGAATGGACCATTTCTGGATGAATATTAGGAGCTTTAAGCATTTGTTTGATGCTTGAGAGGAAAAGCTTGGAGAACAAAAGAAAAAAAGAAATATGCAATTTTTAAAATAAGTTTTACATAGCTTGATACAAGAAACTCTCAAGGATAGTAACGGGTAGGAAAATGCTCAAATTTATGAGCGCAGATACAAGTAATTCAAACAGAATATTAGCAAACTGGATTCAGCAGCACATAACAAATCTAATACTTACTGATCTCCCCCATCCCTAAAGATTCTATTTAGTGCTGAAAAAAAATCATTCTCCACATTAACAGATTAAAGATAAACACATCAAAAGCTTAAATCAATGCATACAGAAAGGACAAATAATATTAAAGATCTATTTATGATAAAAAAATTATCAATCCTAAAGAAATTTCCTTAATCTGATAAAATTTATTAAAAACTATAGCAAATATACTTACTGTAAAAATGCTAATAATTTTTCCTGTGAGAGCAAAAAGACAAAAATATGTGTTATTGCTTGTTTAATTTAATTTTGGGGCAGAGTTCCAAGTTAGCATGAAAGTATGCGATTAAAAATAATTTAAAAGGAATAAATAATACTGTGATTATTTGCAGATGGTGATTATACAAATAGAAATTTATAATACCTAAAATATATATTTTTAGAATTAAAAATTAGGGAAATTTTCTAGATAAAAATATCAATATATTAAAAGTCATTATATTTTGGTATATTAGAAACAATTGAAAAACAGTAATGACATTTTTGAAAAAGACTAAAATGTAAGGCCTTACCTTAGAATTTATGGAGTCTCACCATAAAGGTCTATAAATAATTATGATACTATAGTATTTGTGAAAGAATGCAGAAATTGACAAATCAAACATCTTATTCAGGCTTTAAAATTCACGCACACATACATGATATATGGAGGTGGCATTCTGGGGAAGGGAGAAATGTATGGTGCTGGGATCACTCAGATCATAATAAATGATTTTAAGTGAACTAAAGGCATAGATAAAACTGTAAATATTATTTTTTAATTTGGAAATTTATTTCTTATTTTTAAAATTGTTATTGTTTAGGCATTACCATAGGGCTTTAAAATTTAACTTTCTTCTTTTATGGTCCATAATTTTTTTAACTTTTATTTTAAGTCCAGGGTTACATGTGCAGGTTTGTTACATAGGTAAACTTGTGTCATGGGCTGAGGGGAGGTGGCGTTGTACAGATTATTTCATCACCCAGGTGTTAATCCAAAGACATATTGTTATTTTTCCAGATCTTCTCCCTCCACACCCTCCACCCTCCCATAAGTCCCAGTGTGTGTTGTTCCAAACTATGTGTCCATGTGTTCTCACCATTTAGCTCCCACTTATAAGTGAAAGCATGCAGGATTTGGTTTTCTGTTCCTGTGTTAGTTTGCTAAGGATAATGGCCTCTAGCTCCACCCATGTCCCTGCCAACGTCTCCTTCTTTTTTATGGCTGCATAGTATTCCATGCTATGTATGTAGCACATTTTCTTTATCCAGTCTATCATGGATGGGCATTTAGGTTGATTCTATGTCTTTGCTGTTGTGAATAGTGCTGCAATGAACATACAACTGCATGTGTCTTTATAGTAGGGTGATTTATATACCCTTGGGGATGTACCCAGTAACGGGATTGCTGGTTTGAATGGTGTTTGACATATTTAGGAATTGCCACGCTGTCATTCACAATGTATAAGCATTCCTTTTTCTCCACAGCCTCACCAGTATTCGTTATTTTTTGACTGTTTAGTAATAGCCATTCTTACTGGTGTGAGATAGTATTTCATTGTGGTTCTGACTTGCACTTCTCTAATGATAGTGATGTTGAGCTTTTATCCATATGATGGTTGGCGGCAAGTATGTCTTTCTTTGAAAAGTGTCTGTTTATGACCTTTTCATACTTTTTAATGGGGTTTGTTTTTTTCTTATAAATTTGTTTAAGTTCCTTGTAGACACTGTTTATTAGACCTTTGTCTGATGCATAGTTTTCACAAATTTTCTTCCATTCTTTATGTTATCTGTGTACTCTCACACTCTCTCTCTCTCTCTTTTCTTTTTCTTTTTTTTTTTTAGAACGCATCTAGCTCTCTCTCCCAAGCTGGAGTGCAGTGGCACAATCTTGGCTCGCTGTAACTTCCACCTCTGTGGTTTACGTGATTCTCATGCCTCAGCTTCACGAGTAGCTGAGATTACAAGCATGCACCACCATTCCCAGCTAATTTTTTGTAATTTTAGTAGAGATGGAGATTCACTGTGCTGCCCAGGCTAGTCTCAAACATCTGGCCTCAACTGATTCATTTGC
>NW_012118821.1:248245-252252 GCF_000951035.1 Colobus angolensis palliatus | reverse complement strand
TTTAATTTTGGGGCAGAGTTCCAAGTTAGCATGAAAGTATGCGATTAAAAATAATTTAAAAGGAATAAATAATACTGTGATTATTTGCAGATGGTGATTATACAAATAGAAATTTATAATACCTAAAATATATATTTTTAGAATTAAAAATTAGGGAAATTTTCTAGATAAAAATATCAATATATTAAAAGTCATTATATTTTGGTATATTAGAAACAATTGAAAAACAGTAATGACATTTTTGAAAAAGACTAAAATGTAAGGCCTTACCTTAGAATTTATGGAGTCTCACCATAAAGGTCTATAAATAATTATGATACTATAGTATTTGTGAAAGAATGCAGAAACTGACAAATCAAACATCTTATTCAGGCTTTAAAATTCACGCACACATACATGATATATGGAGGTGGCATTCTGGGGAAGGGAGAAATGTATGGTGCTGGGATCACTCAGATCATAATAAATGATTTTAAGTGAACTAAAGGCATAGATAAAACTGTAAATATTATTTTTTAATTTGGAAATTTATTTCTTATTTTTAAAATTGTTATTGTTTAGGCATTACCATAGGGCTTTAAAATTTAACTTTCTTCTTTTATGGTCCATAATTTTTTTAACTTTTATTTTAAGTCCAGGGTTACATGTGCAGGTTTGTTACATAGGTAAACTTGTGTCATGGGCTGAGGGGAGGTGGCGTTGTACAGATTATTTCATCACCCAGGTGTTAATCCAAAGACATATGGTTATTTTTCCAGATCTTCTCCCTCCACACCCTCCACCCTCCCATAAGTCCCAGTGTGTGTTGTTCCAAACTATGTGTCCATGTGTTCTCACCATTTAGCTCCCACTTATAAGTGAAAGCATGCAGGATTTGGTTTTCTGTTCCTGTGTTAGTTTGCTAAGGATAATGGCCTCTAGCTCCACCCATGTCCCTGCCAACGTCTCCTTCTTTTTTATGGCTGCATAGTATTCCATGCTATGTATGTAGCACATTTTCTTTATCCAGTCTATCATGGATGGGCATTTAGGTTGATTCTATGTCTTTGCTGTTGTGAATAGTGCTGCAATGAACATACAACTGCATGTGTCTTTATAGTAGGGTGATTTATATACCCTTGGGGATGTACCCAGTAACGGGATTGCTGGTTTGAATGGTGTTTGACATATTTAGGAATTGCCACGCTGTCATTCACAATGTATAAGCATTCCTTTTTCTCCACAGCCTCACCAGTATTCGTTATTTTTTGACTGTTTAGTAATAGCCATTCTGACTGGTGTGAGATAGTATTTCATTGTGGTTCTGACTTGCACTTCTCTAATGATAGTGATGTTGAGCTTTTATCCATATGATGGTTGGCGGCAAGTATGTCTTTCTTTGAAAAGTGTCTGTTTATGACCTTTTCATACTTTTTAATGGGGTTTGTTTTTTTCTTATAAATTTGTTTAAGTTCCTTGTAGACACTGTTTATTAGACCTTTGTCTGATGCATAGTTTTCACAAATTTTCTTCCATTCTTTATGTTATCTGTGTACTCTCACACTCTCTCTCTCTCTCTTTTCTTTTTCTTTTTTTTTTTTAGAACGCATCTAGCTCTCTCTCCCAAGCTGGAGTGCAGTGGCACAATCTTGGCTCGCTGTAACTTCCACCTCTGTGGTTTACGTGATTCTCATGCCTCAGCTTCACGAGTAGCTGAGATTACAAGCATGCACCACCATTCCCAGCTAATTTTTTGTAATTTTAGTAGAGATGGAGATTCACTGTGCTGCCCAGGCTAGTCTCAAACATCTGGCCTCAACTGATTCATTTGCCTCAGACTCCCAAAGTGCGAGGATTATAGGTATGAGCCACTGCGCCTGGCCCTGTTTACCTGTTGATAATTTCCTTTGCTGTTCAGAAGCTCTTTAGTTTCATTAGGTCCCGTTTGTCAATTTCTCAAGTTTTACTTCTGTTGCAATTGCTTTTGGTGTCTTTGTCGTGAAATCTTTCCCATGCCTATCTCCTGAATGGCATTGCCTAGGTTGTCTTCCAGGGTTTTTATAGATCAGAGTTTTACATGTAAGTATTTAGTCTATATTGACTTAATTTTGTTTGTGGTATAAGAAAGGGGTCCACTTTCAATCTAGCCAGTTATCCCAGCAGTATTTATTGAATAGATAACCTTTTCCCCATTTCTTGTTTTTGTCCGCTTTGTCAAAGATTAGATAGTTGTAGGTATGCAGTCTTATTTCAGGGGTTCTCTATTCTGTTCCATTGGTCTAGGTGTCTGTTTCTATGCCAGTACCATGCTGTTTTGGTTACTGTAGCCCTGTAGTATAGTTGGAGGTGAGTTAGCATGATGCCTCCAGCTTGCCTCTTTTTGCTTAGGATTGCACTGGTTATGTGAGCTTTTTCTTGTTACATATATTTTACAAATTAATATAATTGAATATTATTATAATATTAAATACATTACAAAAATTATTAACCATGAAAGAAAAGACATATATTTAACTATATTTAAATTAAATTAGTTCATCCTTAGATGCCATACACCCAGTGAAAGTCACAGTGATCTGCAACAAATATAACCAACAAAGTTTCAGCATCCAGATGCGTAAAGACCTCCAACAATTAAATAAGAAAAAGCTCTAAAAAATTCAAAAGAAAATTGAGAAATTTAAATTTAATTGGCATTTCATAGTAAAAAGAAATACATTCCAGATATCAGTTGTTCATAAATCTACAGTAACTACAAGGCTGTGTTTTTCACGTAAGACAAAAATGCTATGTGAACAGGAGAGTGTCCAAGGGAAAGACTCATTTACCTGAGGACTCTTGACTTATGACATAGGCTGCACTGCAAAGTAATTAGGCAAGGACAGACTTTTCTACAAAAGAAACTGAGACAACTGTGTGTGAACAGAAAGAAAACAACAAAACTTGACTCTAAATGTGAAAGACAAAAGGAATTACTTTCTGATGGTATTACTACAGAGTAGCTTAAGTAATTCAGTGTGGGGAAAGCTTTCTTAAACATTACAAAAATACTAACTGTAACAACAAATGTTGATAATTTGACTAGATTAAAATTGTGAACTTCTATTAATCAATAGGATCATTTAAGAAAGTAAGGAAGTCAGCCTTCAGAGTGAGGGAAGACATGTGCAACACATTTGTCTGACAATGAACTCAAATTTAGACTTATAAAACATCTCAACAGAAAGCTAAATGATCAAAAATGTGCAAAAAGAGGGAGGAAACACAATTCGCAGAACAAGGGGATAAAGTCTACCAAACAGAAGGGTAAAATCTCACTGTACTAACATTAATTGTAAATCACTCTCATAACTTCTTCTGTTCAGATCCATACACTGATAGTCATAAGTATAGAGAAATTCACAGGCAGACATGTGACATCACCCAAATACCATCTGAAATAAGTGTTACGGTTCTACTATCTTAAAAATGAACAGATAGCTAAGATTTGACAATAACCTGAAATGTGAAAGGCAGGGATCAAGGTAAAAATAATAATAATAATTACAAGTAAATCTACAATAAAAGATACAATATAGGCACAGGAAAAAGCTTTTAAAAATGATATGCCATTATGTTCAGAGAGAGAAAATCTATAACACCTATACATCTCAAAGGTAGAGTAAGCTGTAACAAGTAAAAAATACAAAAAATAAAATACATAAAAGCTTTTGAAAATTAAGAAATACAATTGCTAAAAGAAAATAAGTCAGTAAGAAGAATTGGAAGTTCAGTATATTTATTGGAAGAAATAGCCAAACTGATCAAAACGGAGGCCTCTGGGGTGGAGGACTTCCCACAGAAACGCTCCATGCTGGAAGGCAATGAGGCAGTGACTGCAAAATTCTGACAGAAAGGAACTTGACCCTAGAATTCTGAAGCCAGTCATGTGCTCTTGCAAGTGTAACGGAAGAAAACACCCATGAGCTTTAATTCTCACTCCTGACTTGAAAACACGTCAAGCCAGACGGAAATTAAAATAACAGACT
>NW_012118821.1:245918-247289 GCF_000951035.1 Colobus angolensis palliatus | reverse complement strand
TGCCCTGGAATATGATCATTTGCTAATCCTGCCAGGCTAGTCTCGAACTCCTGACCTCAGGTGATCCACCCGCCTTAGTCTCCCAAAGTGCTGGGATTACAGGCATGAGCCACCATGCCAGGCCAAATGTGAAGTTTTTACTTTTATTTTTTCAGAAGACATGTTGCTTAAACTCCTTTACAATCAGTCTTAGCAATTGCAAGAGCTAGCTGATGCAAGGGTAATGAAACAATCAGATTATTTAAATGGGATGGTAGCATGATGCCCTGGAATATGATCATTTGCTAATCCTGCCACACTAGCGTTCATGTCAGGTAATCTCTAGAAAGACATTTGTCTGTCCTTATGCCCTAAAAATGTTATGAATAGAGAACACAGAAAAACTCTGTAGATGTCAAATGTTTAGCGATAATACCGTTTTCACAGCCTAACTCATTGTATGGTAGGCGTGCTGGCCCACTCAGGTAGCCTCTGCTTCTCTTTTGACAGTATTACACCTGAAGTTGGAAGTCATCAGAGTCTCCAGCACTGCAGAGCTGAGTAGAGGAGGCTAATTATTTTACCTCCTCTTGGGCCATATTGGACTCTTATCTAGGATTTATGTATCGATAAGCTTTTTTCACTTCTACCACTGTATTCTGTTCTTTAGATGACCTTCATCTTTGTTTTGGTATAAAGTCTAATCACACCATGCAAGCAACAACTTTCTGCTGAATGCTGCCCCCTTACTCAGGCAACTGCCCACCTCACTCCCAGCTTGTGTTAAATAGTGCCTTCTCTCATTACAACCTGTGTTTAAGGTGACTACTTGTTAAATGAAAATGTACATCAGCTGCCTTTTTAATGTCTTTCTCCTCAATTAGATTTTGAAACCCCAGAGAAAAATAGGTCTTATTTTCAACTTTCACCTCTGTTTATTGCCCTAGTCTATACATCTGACTGCTTCAATGTTTGCCCAACACACAATCCAAACTAACCTATTAATAGATGTGGAATTCTACTACACTACCAGTGAGTTTAATGAGTTGCAAAGAAAAGGATCATGTTGCTGCTTCTTCCACCTTAAATATCATCCTTTATAGCTGTTTTGGCTATCACTGATTTTTATGGTTCAAATTCAGATGTTTGCATAGTAAAATGAAAATGTTCCACGAAAGGATTACTTTATTCTCAAGTGGCTGTTTCCAATTTAGTCAGAGATGAGTGAAGAGGCAATGCCCACTAAACTTTCTCTGTTATTGAAGAAGACAACTATCAAGGTTAAATCTAAAAAAGAGTGATAAGATCCTAAGATAAAATGGAATGTAATAGTGAGAGGAGTATTCTGGGAGTAAAACTGAATCTTACAAGTTTTCTGAAAACATAAAGACA
>NW_012118821.1:229483-244978 GCF_000951035.1 Colobus angolensis palliatus | reverse complement strand
CTGAGTGAATTATCATATATATGAAGAAAAATATAAACCAAAAGTGTTAAACTTGTCTGCTGATCACACACAAATAGATATATCAGTGAGCAATGCACTTCAGATTTGAAACTATAGAATTTAATATCTTTTCAAAATGTAAATACACCTATAGGCATCAAGTTTTTGCTTTTGTTATTATTGTTATTGGTCTCGTATTTTTTATAAAATTGCCCTCATTGGATAATGGAGTTAGTGGCTCATTTCAAACAATACTTTTGGAATCCATAATTATATCTAAAAGCTATCCATTTTTTCATTTTATTCTATAAAATATTCATGATCAATTTGCCATAAATCTATCTTAATGTCTTAAAATTATACAACTGTTGCTTCATGAAGATGATGTTGATTTATACTCTTGCTATAAGCAACTAACACACTTCTCCGCTGAAGATGCATGTATTCATTGATCAAAAAGCAAAGCAGCAGTACATCTATTAGCATTCAGAAAAATCCAGAATACTGTCATGACCAAATGCTGGAGTGGAGCTTTCATTTGTTGTTGGTGGAAATGCAAAATGGTATAGCCTCTTTAGAAGACAGTTTGGCAGTTTCTTACAAAACTAAACATATTCTTACCATACTAACCAGTAATCACATTCCTTGGTATCTACCCAAAGAAATGAAAAATATTTGTTCACACAAAAGCCTGCACGTGAATGCTTGAAGCACCTTTATTGCTAATTGCCTGAACTTGGAAAGCAACCAAGATATCCGTCCTTCAGTAGGTGAAAGGATAAATAGCCTGCGTTACATCCAAACAATAGAATGTCATTCAACACTAAAAAGAAATGAACTATCAAGCTATGAAAAAACATGTCAGAATTTTAAGTGCTATTTACTAAGTGACAGAAGCCGACCTATGAATTTCCAATGATATGACATTCCAGGAAAGGCAAAATTATGAAAACAGTAAAAAGATCAGTGGTTGCCAGGAGCTGGGGATGAAGAGGTTGAATACACTGAGAAGACACAATTTTTAGAGCAGAGAAAATACTCTGCATGGTACCTTAATGGTGGGCACATATCATTATAAATTTTTCCAACTTATGTAATGTACAGCAAGGAGGGTAAACCCTAATGTGAACTATGGAGTTTGGTGATTATGATATGTCATGTAGGTTCCTCATTTGTAACAACTGTCCCATGCTGGTTGCGGATATTGATAATGAAAGGTTCTGCGTGTGAGGGGACAGAGGGCATATGGGAAATCCCTGTTATATCCTTTCAATTTCGCTATGAACTGAAAACCGCTCTAAAATAATTAAGTCCTTAAAAATAAACAAACAAACAAGTGAGGGATTAGACCAATGATGATCATGGCAGAGATAATGCAGATATGCCAATCTTAAAATAATCAGAAAGCTGCAGTGCCCACAACCTCTCCTGACTTTAATGAATTAAGCAGATATCCAGGGATTTTTAATAGAGAGTGGAAGATAAAGCTATAGGAAAAAAAGACAAAGATGCAGTGGTTAAATGCTGAACTTTGGTCACATGCTCTGGTGTGAAAAATAAGACTTTGAAAGACTCTAGAATAAGAGCTAGATATCCCAAGTGACAGAGCATGAGAGAGGTCATAGGAACCACAGACAGAATACAGAAAAACAGTCTCACACCACAGAGACCTATCTCTACAGCCGCTATGGTTAACAATCATTATTTATTTCTTAACGTGGAGTAACCAGGAATTGTGATCAGAACTCATTTTAATCACTTAAATCATTCAATTTATGGAAGGAAAGAATATATATGTATTAAACTATGTATCTCTAATTCCAGAAAGCAAATTCAGTTATTGCCCAAAATCTTGCTGTTGTTTTAATGAAATCCTGAGTCAAAGAGCCCCTGCTGCTCTTGAATAGACGGATAACTCAGGTTTAGGAAGTCTACCTGTGTGGTACCCACAGTAGGCAAATGAGAAAAGTAGCCCAATTCAGAAAACCATATTAACTGGGGCTTAACTCTGGCTGAGTGTTACATATATCTCATTATTGCAAGATATTTTCCTTTTAGATGACTTTTTCATTTCTTTTTAAAAGAAAGAATGGATCCGCATGTGGTCAATTCACTTTTCAACAATCCTTTTTCTACTGACAGGCTGAAGTGATTTCACATTAAGAGAAAATGAGTTTTGCTGCTCTTCATAAATTAGTAATGAGCTTTTTGAACAATCATAGCCATAACCTGATTCACAAAAGAACCTTCTCAGATTTGCCATTAACATGTCTGTAACAATAAGCTGAGAAAAAAAATACCAAATAAGCTGATGCCGCTTGCTGGGAACTATTTTCTTCTCTTCATTTCAGCCCATTAGATTATTTCTCCCTGTGACACTATCAAGCAGCCTGGGTTCAGTTTGACAGTTAAGCATTGAGATCTCTCTACCACTACCCTGTTTCACTTTGCAAAAGGAAGAGAACTTCAGCGCTTTGCAGCAAGAAGGATGCCAGGAAAACTAGATTTTATTTTTAGCTCTGCTTCTCACCAGCTTGTGTGATATTGGGACATTTATTCTTCTGCTCTGGATTAGTTTCCAATATTTCAAATATGCGTGGACCTGTTTCCAAAGAGCTAAAAGACCCCCAGAGGTCCTCTCATTATTAAGATACGATGATGCTAATAAAAGCATAACATCTGAAATGCTGCCCATTACTTTTATGGAATGATTTCTCCCTGGATGCCTTCTTGTTGCTTACTTTCATTTCCTTCAAAGAAACCAACAACCCATAGAATGTTGCCTTTACACTACTGGAATAGATTGAGGCCATATCGAGGAAAAAAGAAAAAATTCCAACAGTTCCTCTTTTAGCTCATCTCACGTCTCACATTCTTTATTGTGGGCAATTAAAGGAACCAGTTGGTACGTTCACCACTCTGCCTGGAAATTTTCTTAGCCAGATTTGCAAGTTTATTAACCACATTTGCTATCTTCCACATAAGAAGGTGGCAGCTTCACTACTTTTTGTGCCAATATCATTAAGGTCCATTTGTTTTTAGCTCTTTCTAACAGTTTCCTCAAGGTTTTTAGGTCCATAACTTCCACCTGATCATAAAGTCCGTGCTGCATATTTTGATATTTTGTTTCTGAAGCACCCCTCTTCTTGGTGTCATTCTATTTGTTCATCTTCTTCCATGGAACAGACTACCTTTAAAATATTGTGGCTTAAAACAGCAATCCCTTGTGATTGCTCATGATTCTAAGGGTCAGGATTTTACAGAGGCAGTGGGCTTATCTACGCTCACTTCAATGCCTGCTCTCACTAGAAAGGCTGCAACAGCTTCTTTAGCTCTTTGGTGCCTCAGCAAGGGAGATTTGGGCGGTGGAGGGCTGGCTAGAAGAGCTAGATTAGAGTCATGTCTGGATTCTTCAGTTCTCAAGGTTCTTTCTCTCCACATGACCTCTTCATATTTTCTCTTTACACAGTTTCATCTGGAATTCTCATGTGAAACTTTAGGACTTCTAAGAGTTCATAAGTGGAAGTTTTACACGTTGTTAAAGCTTGGCTAGGACTGGCATAGCAATATTTTTGCTATTTTCTATTCTAAAGTCTTTGAGTCATAAGCTAAGCTTGGATTCAAGAGGAAATAAGTACAAAAGGGCATAAACACTGAAGCATAACCCATGGGGTCCTACTAGTGTTAACTAACTACCACAACGACAGAGGAAAAAGTAACACAGGAAAAGAATTATTTTTCAAAAGTTAGGAAAATTGACAAATACCCTGGAAGTTGAATTTATGTACTTTTTAATGTATTTATTTATTTTTATTTATTTTTTTCAAGATGGAGTTCTCACTCTGTCACCCAGGCTGGGGTGCGGTGGCACAGTCTTGGCTCAGTGCAACCTCTGTCTCCAGGTTCAAGCGATTCTCCTGAGTAGCTAGGATTACAGGCATGTGCCACCACACCGGGAATCCCAGCTTCTTGTGAGGCTGAGGCAGAAGAATTGCTTGAACCCAGGAGGCGGAGATTCCAGTGAGTTGAGATCATGCCACTGTACTCTAGTTACAGCTTGGGCAGGAGAGTGAGTGACACTCTGGAAAGAAACAAAAAACCCACCAACATATGTATAAATGAAATAATAAGATTCATGGGATTTAATTCAAAATAATATGGGTAATGCAGTTTCAAAATGAGTGGGAGTATAGATAAAATAACAAGATTGATCATGACTACTGTTATAGTAGATTTATGGGTATGTACAAAATTACTTTTTTATGTTTGAAATGTTTTAAAGAAAAAGTAAAATCAAATAACAAAGCAAAACATTCTCATATCACTAATGGAAACTGGGTAATTACTACAGATCTTTCTTACACATTAAAGATATAACAAGATTAAAAATATTTCAGGCCAATATATTTAACACTTTGTATGACATGTGCATATATCACGAAACGAAAAACTTGTGGAAACGGACTCAAGAAGAAATAGCCTAAATAGTTCTGTATCTATGTAAAACAATGAATTCATTAATACCCTCAACACAATTTGAGGTACACAGGATGTGCCCAATGAATTATTTCAAGATTTTAGAAAATAAACAGCACTGATATCAGAAAAAGTATTTTAGAGAACATAAAAAGCATGAGAACACTTCACAATTCCTCTTATAAAGCTATAATATTCTTTATAGAAAACTCTGGTAAGATCATTAGTAGAAAAAAATTCACAGAATAATGTGTTACCAACACTGATGAAATCATTTTACAACTGACGCTTGAACAATGTAAAGGTTAGGGATGCTGACCCATCCATGCAATTGAAAATTTGTGCATAACTTTTGACTTCCCCAAAACTTAACTATTAATAGCACATTGTTGACGAGAAGCCTTACTGATAATATAAACAGTTGATTAACACATAGTTTGTATGTTATGTGTATTATATACTATATTCTTACAATAAATCAAGCTAGAGAAAATTCTATTAAAAAGAATCATAAGGAACATAAAATATATTTGTTATTCATTAAGTGGCAGTGGAATCATTTAAAAGGCCTTTATCCTTGTTGTCTTCATGTTGACGAGGCTGAGAAGGAAAAGGCAGAGGAGGCGTTGGTTTTGCTGTCTCAGGAGTGGCTGTAGCAGAAGAAAATCTGTATACAAGTGAACACATGCAGCTCAAACCTGTGCTGTTCAAGGGTCAACTATATTCATTTATTTATGAAAACTGATAATATATCTCAAAGTCAATTAGGGTTTATTACAAGAATGTGAGAGTGGCTTAATATTCTTCAATCAATCTATGTAATTTATTATATATTAATAAAAAAGAGAAAATGACAGCATATCATTGATATATCTAATAATTCCTAATAATCTAGGAATAATTTAGGAAGAATATTTGATAAAATTAATCACCCATCAACAATAAAAGTTTCGTGATAATGTGTAAGTAGATGGAAATTTATACAATATGACATAGAATATTAACCAAAAACATACTGTAAATTTTACAGTTATGAGTGAATTACTGAATGTATTTCCTATGACATGAGAAATGTCATGTGTCCCTGATTTTACAAATTCTATTAATGACATTACAAGTTATAGAAGAAAAAGAAATAAAGACCACAAGATTAAAAAGAAAGAAATAACTGTCATTATTCAGAGATCATACAATGACATATATAGAAAATCCAAAAGCATCCATTGGCAAACTATAGGAATCAATAAATAAATTTAACGTGTTGGTTGTATGAAAGTCAATATATAGATTAATTTTTCTTATATATAATAAAAACAATTAGAAAATAAAATTTTAAAATATTCATAATAAAAAGAATATCAAATAACTGAGAATAATTATGATAAAATATATTTGAATTGACACCAAATGCCGCAAAACTGTGCTATAAGACATTGCAGATTATATTTTTGTGTATATACATACATGATATACATATGTACAACAAACCTGTACACATACGGATATACAATGTGATTTTATGAAAATACATAATATTATAAAAATCACAGTTCTTTCCAAATATTTAGATCCAATGTGATGTCAATCAAAACTAAGTATAATTTTCTGTTTTGTTGAAGTTGGCAAATTCTTTCCAATATTAATTTAGAAATATGAAGGGTCTTACATAGCCAAACTATGTTCAAGAAGAAAAAGAAAGCTAAATGATTCATTCCAATTTATATCAAGACTTATTGCAATACTCTAGTAATCAGTACAGTGTAAAACTGGTAAAAGTATAGGCAAGCTGATCAAAAGAATGTAAAAGTGTATTTAAAAGCAGTTGCACATACATACATTTCACTGATATATAAAAGTGAAACGTTAAGAGTACAATAGGGGAAAAATGGCCCTTTCAATAATTGCTTGTATGTTGACTGACATTTTCAAAAAAGAATCTATTAATAGATTCCTATATTATACTATATACAAAATAAATATAAATTGCGTGGAAATATAAATGTACAAATTAACACTACTAGAAGACAGTACAGAAAAATATCTTCATGAACTTGGGCTAGCAAAAAAAAATTAACACAGATAGAAAAGGATTAATCACAATGAAAAGAGATTAAAAATTCTACTCTAATACAACTAAGAATTTCAAAAGTCACCATTAAGAGAATAAGAAATTAAGCCGCAAAAGGCTCTTATCCAATATATGTAAACAAATTAGCTTTTCACATTTGGAAAGATAGACAAATGCTAGAACATGCACTTCATAAAATAGGACATCCAAATGTCCAATAAACTTTTGAAAGGGTACTGACCTTCACAGTAAATATAATTGTACATTTAAATACAAATTATAACCAAAGTATAAAACCCTTAGATAACAGAAGAATAAAAACACAGACAACAGTACATCTTTATGAGAATGTGGAATAATTGAAACACTCATAATTACCGCTGGCTTCAACAAATGGTGCTACAATAACTGAGCTTCCACATGCAGAAATAAAAAGTTAAACTATATTAAAAAATTAACTCAAAATGGGTCAAGGACTTAAATATAAGAGACAAAAACCATAAAACTCTTAAAGGAAATCTTCTTAACCTTGGATTTGTCAAGGAAATCTTAGATATGACACTAAAAATATAGGAACCAAAAAAAAAAAAAACAAATTATTTAACAAAATTAGAATCTTTTGTGCAACAAAAGACATTATCAAGAAAGTGAAAAGACTACCTACAAGATGGGAGAAAATTTTTGAAAATCATGTATCTGATAAAGTTTCAATATCCAGAATATATAAAAAATTACAATTCAATAACAAAGAGAGAATCCAATAAAAATTTTGTAATTGGCTTATTTACATTTCTTCATATAATATTCATAAATGGCCAATAAGTACATGAAAGGATGCTCAACATCATTAATCATTAGGGAAATGGAAATCAAAATCACAATGAGATACTACTTCACACCTACTAATATGGTTATAATAAAAAATATTTAATTAATTAAGAAATGGAAACTAACAAATGTCCAGGATGTGCAGAAATTAGAGCACTCATTAATTGCTGATGAAAATGTAAATAGTGCAGTTGCTGTGAAAAGTAGCTTGATGGTTTCTCAAAAAGCTGAATACCTCTACACAATTACCATATAACTTCATAATTCTGCTTTCAGGTATATGCTCAGGGACTCAAACAGATACTTGTACACCAATGTTCATTGCAGCATTATTTATAATAGCCAAAAGGCTAAAATAACTCAAATGTCTGTCAACAGAAGAATGTATAAAGAAAATGTGGTATATGAATGCAATGGAATATTATTCAGTCCACGAAAGAAATGATGTTCTGATACATGCTACAGCATGAATGAACCCTGAAAATATTATGCTAAGTGATGTAAATTGCCTGGGAAAATATTATGTGATACCACTTATATGAATTATACAGACACAGCAAATTCATTGAAAAAGAATGTACAAGAGATTACCAGGGGAAAGGCAGAAATGGAAAGATATTGTTTAATGGGTACAGTGTTTCTGTTTAGGTGAGGAAATTTTGGAAAAAGATAGTAGTAATGATTCCACAACATTGTATGTGTAATTAATGCCAATAAATTGTATACATAAAATAGTTGAACATAAGAAATTTTATATTATGTATATTTTACCACAATTTAAAAAATTAAAACTGTTGAGAGTTTAAGAAAAAAAATTACATCTGAATACTTTTTGATGGTATCTATTGAATGTATTTATACCCTATGTCTCATATTTGCACTCATACCTATCATAAATGTGTACATACCCTCAACAAAGGACATTTTCTACAATTATCACTTACATTCTGTATACAATAAAGTGAGTTTATAAATTGATGTATATTTGTATCCTATGGAAACGAAAACAAACAAAATACAACTATGCACATAAATTTGTATAAAATTCACAAACATTTTATGAAAGAAGTCAGTGGCAGAAAGCATGCATATTTTATGATGCCAATAATACAATATCAAGGAAAAGCAAAATCTATCTATGGTTTCAGGTAAGAATGTGGTTGTCTTTGGAGTTAATTACCTAAAAGGATCATGGGGTCAGGGGGAGGTTGTGATTTACTGTGACATTCTATGTTCTGATGTTTGTGAATTTTTCCAAATTCTTGTTATGCTTCAATAAAATATGTTACAAAGATAAAGAACTGAAAACTAAAAGTAGATTGAAAGTGACCAAAACTATTTGTTTCACTTTTTTAAATGTTACACTAGAGAGGCAAATGTGATTACACTGGTAAGTAGCAGCTATATATAAATTGCTTGCAGATTTCTCGGTAATGTTATAGGCAACTAATTGCAAACCTAATATAAAGTTTATTTTGTAAAATGCTGATAAGGGAGAAATGGGATTCTGGAGTAACTAGTAAATAGCTGGACCTTATGGGGAGGCTGAAAGGCATGATTGTCTTTGGCTAATAACCTATTCATGGGCACCAGGTCTATGATGAAGCTGCTACCTCCTCAGCTACAAAATAATGCACATTTCACCAGACCCTCTCTTGGACTTTAATCCCCAAGTCATAGACAATATAGGATCCTATTCACTGGATAATCATTTACAAAATATTTTTTCAATATAATACTATCCAGAAGTGCTCTGGGTCTTTAGGAAGTCTCCACCACAATGTCAAAATTTTAATTTTTCCCATAATGAAAAACTCATTAATATTAGAGCAATAAGAATGCCAACTCGAAATGATACATCTTTCTGGGCACAGAGGCTTATGCCTGTAATGCCAGCACTTTGGGAAGCCAAGGTGAGCAGATCACTTGAGTTCAAGACCAGCCCATGCAACATATTAAGCCTTATTATTATAAAGATATATGCATGTGTATGTTCTCTACTAAAAGTACAAAAATTTGCTGGGCATGGTAGCATGTGACTGTAGCCCCAGCTACTTGGCAGGCTGAGGATTGCTGGACCCTGGCAGGTCGAGGCTGCTGTGAGCCATGATTGTGCCACTGCACTCAGCCTGGGTGACAGAGTGATATCCTGTAAAAAAATATACATATATATATATATACTGTTATCCTAATGCGAGCTGGTTATTTTGCAGATGTGATGTGGTTGCTTCATAGTGTCACTGGCCTGTATACTTCAGTGTGTTTCTGTAGTGACTGGTAGCGGTTTTTCCTGTCCATATTTAGTGCTTCCTTCTGGGGCTCTGGTAAGGCAGGTATGGTGGTAATAAATTCTCTCAGCATTTGCTTGTCTGAAAAAGTTCTTACCATGAAGCTTACTTTGGCCATATGTGAAATTCTAGGCTGAAAATTCTTTTCTTTAAGGATGTTGAATATTAGCCCCCCAATCTTTTCTAGTTTATAGGGTTTCCCCCTAGAGGTCCTCTGTAGTCTGATGTGCTTCCGTTTGTAGGTGACCTGGCCTTTCTCTCTGGCTGCCATTTTTTCTTTCATTTCGATCTTAGAGAATTTGATAATTATGATCTTCTCATGGAGCATCTTACTGGGGTTTGCTGCCTTTTCTGAATTTGAATGTTGGCTTGTCTTGTTAGGTGGGGAAGATCTCTTTGATGATATCCTGAAGTATATTTTCCAAGTCACTTCCATTTCCCCCTCTCTTTCAAGTACCCAAATTAGTTGTAGATTCAGTCTCTTTACATAATCCCATATTTTCCAAACATTTTGTTCATTGTGTTTTATTCTTATGTCTCTATTCTTGTCTGTCTGTCTTATTGCAGGCAGATAGTCTTCAAGCTCTGAGGTTCTTGGTCTCATCTGCTATTAATACTTGTGATTGCACTGTGAAGTTCTTGCAGTGTGTCTTTCAGCTCTGTCAGGGTGGTCATGTTCCTCTATATTCCAGCTGTTTTTGTCTTTCAGCTCCTTCATTGTTTTATCATAATTCTTAACTTCTTTGCATTGGATTAAAATAGATTCCTTTAGCTCAGCAAAGTTTGTTTTTATCCACATTCTGAAGCCTGCTTCATTTCAACCATCTCAGCCTCACTTCAATTTTGAGTCTTTGCTGGAGAGGAGTTGCGGTCATTTGGAGGAAAAGGGGCACTCTGGCTTTAAAGTTCAACATCACTAATCTTTAGAGAAAGGCATATCAAAACCATAATAAGATACCACCTCATACCAGTCAGAATGGCGATTATGGAAAAGTCAAGAAACAACATATGCTGCCATGGTTGTGAAGAAAAAAGGAATGCTTTTACACTGTCAGTTGGAGTGTAAATTAGTTCAACCATTGTGGAGATGATGTGGTGATTCCTCAGAGACCTAGAAGCAGAAATGCCATTCAGCCAAGCAATTTCATTACTGGGTATATACCCAAAAGAATATAAATTTTCTATTATTATAAAGATATATGCATGTGTATATTCATTGCAGCACTATTGACAATCAAAGACATGGAATCAACCCAAATGCCCATCAGTAACAGACGGGATAAAAAATATATAGTACATATACACCATGGAATATTATGCAGCAATGAAAAGGAATGAGATAATGTCCTTTGCAGGAACATGGGTGGAAGTGGAGGACATTATCCTAAGCAAACTAACCCAGGAACAGAAAAAATAAATGTTCTAACTTGTAAGTGGGAGCTGAATGATGAGAATACATGGAAATATGTCAAGGAAAAACACAAACTAGGGCCTGTCAGAGGATGGGGCTGGGGGGAGGAAGAGTATCAGGAAGAATAGCTAGTGGACACTGGGCTTAATACCTGGTTGATGGGATGCGCTGTGCAGCAAACCACCATGGCACATGTTTACTTATGTAATAAACATGCACATCCTGCACATGTACCCCTGAACTTAAAATAAACATTTGAAAGAAAAAAGAGAAAAAGAAAAATAAATTATACATCTTTATAGTTAAAATAGAAAGTATATTATCATTAATCAATGCAGCTTAATACAAAAATATTGAATTATAAATAGGGAAAATATGTTTACACAAATTTTACAATACAGAAAATGTCTATTCATTTACAATATTCACTGTAAATAAAGATGGAGTTTCTCTCACATCCAGTACTTAAGCTCCTTGATAACTATTTCATCTGCACTCGCAATTTACTGTAACTAACTTACCCTGTGATATAAAATATGCTCTCTCTTACTTTATCATATATATATATATATATATTTTTTTTTTTTTTTTTTGAGATGGAGTCTCACTTTGCGGCCCAAGCTGGAGTGCAGTGGTGCGATACTGGCTCACTGCAACCTCTGCCTCCCTGGTTCAAGTGATTTTCCTGCCTCAGCCTCCCAAGTAGCTGGAATTACAGGTGCATACCACAACACCTGGCTAATTTTTGTATTTTTTAAATAGAGATGGGGTTTCACCATGTTGGCCAGGTTACTCTCAAATTCGGAACCTCAAGTGGTCCATCTGCCTTGGCCTCCCAAAGCACTGGGATAACAGATGTGAGCCAGTGCACCTGGTCTATTTTACCATAATTGTCCTGCCATTTTAGGAACAACTTTAAATTCTGCCTTGTCCATGATTTGTGTGTTTTTTTCTCTCTAATATATTTCAGCTCAATTAAACAAGGGAAAGTGCCCTCTAAGCTAAATATCAACAGGGCTGTCATTAGAGGTGACTAGAAGGGCAAACAAATTAGGACTCAGAGTTTTTGGACAATAGAGAATGAATGTCCCTTGAGCAAGTAATTTCTTACTACTTAAAAAAATTTTGTTTACCCTAAAAGACACACTGAACAAATGACAAGTTGATGATTGAATTAAGTTTCTTGGTCTATGAAAATGAGTGTTCTAGCTGAGTGGTGAAAGAATTTGTGGCAATATAAAAAGAGGAGGAAGGAAATTCCAGGGTTGTGAAAATAATTGTCAGGGAAAGTAGAGTGGTATCAGGCCCTGATAACTTTGAGAAAATGGTAGTTTATATGGATTTCATATCTCAGTCTGTTGAAAAGTGAATAGGAATTGAATAAGATGAAGACACTGAATGTGCATCATTCCTTTGAGAATCAGCTTCTGAAGAAAATAGAAGAGAAGGTATTAGCATATTAAGGGGTATTGATATTGAGAGACAATAAAAGAAGTAAGGAAAACACTAAATATTTTAGCAGACACATTGGAAAGCACTGTAAAAGGATAAATTGATGGAATAGTCTAAAAATTGTAAATAATAAGACCCAGCTAACTGATTGTCATTTTCAAATAGGAGGTTATTTATAGTTATTTACTACTCAAAAGGGTCTGGACTTTGAAACAAGACTGTTAAGGGCATCTTTTGTACACCACTATTGTCTCTCTTTGTACCTTTTATTCTTCCGTAGAGACACATTTATGAAAAATTTATTGCACTAACTTTACCATATCTCAGGTTTATTACTGGTAGTGTTGTATGCATATCTCATTATATTATTTCATGTATCTTAAAAGAATGTAGATTCATGATTAGACATTAGACGTTAGATTTTTAATTGAAAAAATAATCCATCATTATCTTCAGGTCTATATGAAAAAAAGATGTATTGACAAAAGCTAATTGCATGAGAACATCCCAGGCACTACAGGTGCTTGAAAGTAAAAGTCAATGAGATCATTCTAAATTAATATAAATGTTTTCTCACCTCCTCCACACACTGCAAATATCTATATAAATATAATTGCTAACTCTTATTTATATTGAAGTTTGAAAAGGTAGAGCAGCATCAGAAAGATGTAGAATAGACAGAACAGGTTTGGTTATCACCTCTGCAGTATATGAGCTCTTTAACTGAGAGAAATGTAACGAATCTTGTTGAGCCATTTTTTCACATGTAAAATGGGTTTATTAACATTTTCTTGCAAGTATTTTTTGTGAAGTAAAGATTATGTACATGTAATATACACAGTATGTGTGCATATTTGTGTATATATATATGTAATGCTTAGCTTGGCAAAAATTGGTGTTCGATAAAGCAGTTCTCATGATTTTCATTAATCTGAGAAAAGATAAAAAACAGTATTTCAAATCACAAAAGGTTCAATGAATTACCCCATCTTTGAGGTAAAATTTGGCAGATGTCTCAAATTGTGTTTAAACTTACATAAAATAATATACTTTGAATTCCTAACATAAATTATTTTGAAAGGCAAATCTCAATTATTAGCTGACTCCAAATCTAACTTTAAATTTATTTTGCTAAGGTAATTGGACCGCAGATCAATTTGTTTTCTTCTAAAGATAAGCAAAATGTATTTTTATCAGAAAGTCACAAATGATTCACTTTACTCTTGCATATTTTTTCAGTTGTAATGATGCTGCCTTATTAATAGGATATAATTGTTTGATAGAGTGTCAATTTACTATTAAAGCACTGGGAAATTTGGCTTAGGTTAATTCATAGTCTAGTAGCTAGTTGAATGTTGGCTTCCCAGACACTATCTTCCTAATCATTGTCTTATTTGACTCTTACTCATCTAGTACTAGACTAACTTTTTCACACTATAATGTAAGTAGAAAAGGAAACACTTTAATATTTGTGACCACTTATGTCCTACCCATATTTTTATGCCTAAAGAATATCCATACCTCTTTATTTCCATATTGGGATACAATTATCTCCATGATACATCATTTTCTCAAGTAATGGTAGAGATATTTTAATACATTGTAAAGTATTTATTAAATGATAAATATTGTATTATTTCTTTAGAAAAGAAATATAAAAATAATTCTGACTTGAAAACACTCAGATCAAGAACACTTTCATCTTTCTACAGGCAGTGTCAGAACTGCTATTCCTTACGTGCATAAGTTAAGCCATAGAGAAGATATAGTCAATACAAATATGAAAGCAAGATTTGTGTGATCAAGTGGAATTAAAATTGCAGCTAAAGATGGTAAAGTTAAGTTTCACATAGCATCTTCCTCCAAGAACTCATAACTTGAACAACTAATCTTTCATGGAGAGTGACAGCAAAAAAAGCACACCAGAAGCAATCAACAAAAAAGGCAATCACCTGCATAGGCAGAAATATCTAAGTATTCCCAAGATTTAGATTTTTGCAAACACATGTGGCACTTAGCTAAACCCTGAAGAGAAGTGCTAAAAAGAGGCAAAGGGAGAAAAGAGTGAGGGCAAGTCGAAGTGATGCAAGTGCTCACAAGTAAAAGACAAGCTTCAACTTAGAAAGGAAATTAAGAGTGGATACCGAGGAGTAATGATATCACACTCGGGTGCAGAGAAAAAACTTTCCATTCTGGCACAAGTATACATATGTAACAAACCTGCACGTTATGCACATGTACCCTAGAACTTAAAGTATAATAAAAAAACAAACAAACAAACAAAAAAACAAAAACAAAAAAACTTTCCATTCTAGTGAAATTCCCCACAATAAAAATCCATACAACATCAGATACAGGAATCATTACTGGGGTTAGCAAATTTTTGTGAAAATTTGGATTCAGTTTTTGCTTTGCAATAAGATGATATTTAGCCAAGCAAATACTAAAGAGCTAATTTAAAAAGAGAAATATGTATTAGAAAGCAAGCTTCAGATAATTAAAAAAAAAAAACAACGGAGGAACAGCAACATAAAAACTTAGTCATGGATAGTAAATTAACATGTTTTCTGGTAAACCGAAATAAAATAAAATGAACATTATAATGGAAAAGGTATAGTATGTGAATAGCATATGTCTCATAATGAAGATAGAGTTAAACTACAAAACTATGGGTATAAAAGATTTTTATTTCACATTAAATCTTGGAGGAAAAGGAGAAAAGGAGGAAGAAGAGTTAGCTGGTAAAGTTCATTATAGCTAATAGCAGGGAACCGATATACTGTATCCAAATTTGGGGAACAGAGATGAGAGCATTAGGTACAGAAGTAAGTATAGGCCGGGCGCGGTGGCTCAAGCCTGTAATCCCAGCACTTTGGGAGGCCGAGACGGGGGGATCACGAGGTCAGGAGATCGAGACCATCCTGGCTAACACGGTGAAACCCCGTCTCTACTAAAAATACAAAAAACTAGCC
>NW_012118821.1:224358-229384 GCF_000951035.1 Colobus angolensis palliatus | reverse complement strand
AAGTATAAAAATTTGAACATTTGAACCAAAGCATGAAATTTAAATGATAAAAAAGTGATAGAAAAAATAAAATAGAAATAAAACAACCACAAGAGAACTGAAGCCAAATGTACTGATAATATTTAAAAAGTTAGAAAGGCTCCCTCACCCTATGCAGAACACTCAAGACAAACATAAAACAATGAAATCAAGAAAGGCTAAACATAAAAAAGTGACAACGATGAACTATGGAAGAGTAAGTAGGAGGAGAGTGAAGGATAAAATATTAGTGTCTAGTGAGATTACTTTCAGAATAAAATCATAATAGATTCTAGTTCACTTTATAATATTAAAAGCTTTAATACTCAAAAAAATCAGCTATTAATGTCTATAGCCTCAAAAATACAGCAAAAATATTTATAAGGAAGAAAATACAGAGCTACAAGAAAAAATAAAAATCAGTTTGTAAGAGAAAATAAAACTAAAAATGCTTTAGAGAGAAGCATGCTAAAATGAAGAATCTAAAACACATTCTAAATCCAAGACAAATAAAGTCAACAAAAATTAGTAAAGATATAGAAGATTAAAAGAACATGATTAAGAAGGTAATAAACACACACACAAAGTCTTTTCAAATAAAAATAGAATATTCATTAAATTTGCAGTAGTTGACTACAAGGAAAAACTTGACACATAATAAGAAAATAATACAAATGTATCTAATCACAAATCACATATAACTAGAAATTAATGACAAAATTTAAAAAATGCTTTGCATTTAATAATAATACAATATTTTAAATACTCTGATCAAACAGGAAATAAAAAAGAAACATACAATCTTAAAAAATACAATAAAACCTATTGTCTAGATTTATCATATATTGGAGGAATTTTTTATCATTAAAACCCATATCAACTTCAGCTGATAAACAACTTCAGCAAAGTCACAGGATATAAGATCAACGTACAGAAAGCACTAGCATTCGTATACACCAACAGCAACTAAACTGAGAGCTAAATCAGAAAGGAAATCCCATTCACAATTGCCACACACACACAAACACACACGCACCACACACACATGCACTACCTAGGCATACAGTTAACCAGGAAGGTAAAAGAGCTCTACAATGAGAATTACAAAACACTGCTCAAAGAAGTCAGAGAAGACACAAACAAATGGAAAAACATCCCACGCTCATTCATAGGAAAAATCAGTGTCATTAAAAGGGCTATACCGCCCAAAGGGATTTACAGATTCAATGTTATTCCTATCCAACTACCAATGATATTCTTCACAGAACTAGAAAAAATATTTTGAAATTTATATGGAACCAAAAAAGAGCCCAAATAGCCATGGCATTGGTTTAGGGAGTGATTTATTTATTATGACCGCAAAAGCACAGGCAACAAAAACAAAAATAGATAAATGGGATTACATCAAACTAAACAGCTTCTGCACAGCAAATGAAACAAATGAGTAGAATGAAGAGACGATCCACAGATTGGGAGAAAAAATTACATATAACTCCTCTCATGAGGAGTTGATATCTAAAATATATAAGAGACTCAGATTACTCAATCACAAGAAAGCAAATAACCCTACTTAAAAATGAGCAAAGTCCACAAATAGACATTTCTCAGGAAAAGATGTACAAAAGGCAAACAGATATAGAAAAAATGCTTAAGTACAAACATTATCAGGGAAATACAATTTATAAAAACAATAATGAGATATCACCTTACCCTGTTAGAATGCCTATTACCACAAAGATGAAAGATGGCAAGTGTTGGCAAGGATGTGAAGCAAAGGGAACGCTTACACTCTGTTGGTGAGAATGTAAGTCAGTACGGCCATTTTGGAAAACATTATGAAGATTCCTCAAAAAAGAAAGAAAAGAACTACCATATGACCCAGCAATCCCACTTCTGGGTATATATCCCAACAAATTGAAATAAGTATGCTAAAGAGATATGTGCACACCTATGTCCATTGCAGTGTTATTCACAAAAGCCAAGATACAGAAACTACCTAAGTGTTCAATATGGATTAGTGGGTAAAAAATTTATATATACACAATGGAACCTTATTCAGCCCAAAAAGGAAAGGAAATTCTGTCGTTTGCATCAACCTAAATATATGTAGGGGACATTACACTAAGTAAAATAAGACAGGCACAGAAAGACAAATACCACATGATCTCACTTATATCTGGAATATAAAAATGTTGAACTCACAGAGGTTGGGAGTAGGATGATGGTTACCAGAGGCCAGGGAAGTGGGGTGAAAAGCAAAGGCGAGACATTGGTCAATGGGTACAAAGTTTTAGTTAGACTGGAGGAATAAGTACTGCTAATCTATTGCACAGCATAGTGACTGTAGTTAATAATAATGTATATTTGAAAAATTTGAAGGGAATAGATTTTAAGTTTTCTCACCACAAATAAGTATGTGAGGTGATAGACGTGTTAATTAGCTTGATTTCATCATTCCACAATGTACACATGCATATAGACATCATAGTGTATGTGATGTACACAATAATTTTTATTTATTGTCAATTAAATATAAAATACTGAAAAAAGTCATATAACCATCTTAATAAAATCTGAAAAAGCTTTAAACAGACAATTCCTGTAAAAAGCACTTAAATACTTCCTTGACACAGTAGATGTAGACATAGATGTAGATTAGACAGAGATGTAGGACTCCAGCAAACAAGAGTTCTGACTTAATTGTAACACACCAGCAGCTTCTTCATTACTTTTTCTCTTATTTTGCTTTGTCTGGAACTAGACAAGGAAGGCCACTATCTCTATAACTATTCAATGCCATTGTAGAGAAGTTAGGCAATGTGATTAGGCACCAAAAATGGAGTATAAAAATTGGAAAGGAAGAAGTAATGTCACCTTTGATGTAAATGGTATAAATGTGCACATAAATGTGCCAATAAAACTCAACAAAACTGGCAGATTTACGGGAAAAAATAAGGGGATCTAGTAAATTAGCTAGAGATATAAATAATATTCAAAAGATCAGTATCTTTTATGCACATTCAAAAAATAAATATATAAGGAAAGAAAATGAATAGAATAGAATAGAGATAAATAAAATAGAATAGAGATAAATAAAAGAACCACACACAAATTTAACAAGAAATAGCTTTAACACCCAAAAATCTTAAAAATATTCCTGAAAAAAAGGTGGTCTTGAACAAATGTCAACACATATCAAGAAAAATTCAACATATTAAATGTAATTTTTCTTAAATTAATTTAAAATTGTTAGAATTTCAATTAAAATACCATGCATTTTTACGGAGAAAAAAGTAAAACAATTTATAGACAAATTGATTATAGAAAACATTTGGAAGTACAAATAAGTGCTTTCTATATTCAATTGAAATTGGAGGGTGTTAATTCTAAGAAGACTATAAAAGTTTAGTTTGTAAACTTTTAATTCCTAGAACAACAGATTAGTGTAAAAAGACTAGTGTAAATAAATGAATAAATAATCTTGAAACTAGATGAATTATAGTGAAATGCTTTGTATACATGTTTAAATAACCCAAACAGAAGGCAGAAGGAGGAAGGGAAAAAAGAGAAATAAAAAGCAGAGGGAACTAACAGAAGGTAAATAAGAAAAAGTAGACTGAAATCTAAATATATCATTAATTACATTAAATGTAAGTGGTATTAAAGCACCAATAAAAGAGACTAGATTTGGATAATGGATTAAAAAATAATAACCCAATGCCATCGAAAATAAACCCACTTTAAGAACAAGATATGGATAGGCTACAATTAGAAACATGGAAAAAAGTTATACCATGCAAAAACAAATCAATAGTAAGCTGGAGACAAAACAGATATTAGAACAAAGAAAACTAACAAAACAAGAAGAGATAGTATATAAAGATAAAATGATCAATTCACCTAAAAGACACAACAATCTCAAATGGAGATATGTCTAACAAAGGGTTTTATAAATGGAAAAATCTAACAAAAGAGTAAGAAGAAACGTACAAATTCACAATAGAGAACTTCAACATTTATCTGTGAATGATAAAAGGATAGAAAACCAGCAAGAATTTAGAACATTGTCAACCAACTGGATTTAATGGGTATTTATAGAACATTCCACCCAAACACACAAATGTTATTTTTTTTTCAAGTAGATGTGGAACATTCACCAAAACAGACATATCCTAATGGAAACTTTAACAAATTTGAGTGATTCAAATTAATGTAATGTATTATTTATGTACATAATGTAATTAAACTAGAAATCAATAAGAGAGGGGAAATATCCAAATTCGTAGGTATTAAATAACACATTTCTGGATAATAAATCCACAATAAAACTACAAATACACAGAAGGATACTCAATATTGTACAGGTGTTCTTGCCAGTATTATAAGGCAAATCTATTAATGAAACAATCAATCCATCAATCAGAACAAACATTAATGTCATTCTACTAAGAAAGGAAGATGTAAAACTGTTTTTATTCCCTGATGATATCATTATGTAGAATATCCTAACAAATCTGCATTAAAAACTACTAGAACTAATAAAGAAGTTTAGCAAGGTTGCAAGATGTAAGATCAATAAATTGTATTTTATGTACTAACAACAAATAATTTAAATATGAAATTATGAAAATAATGTATTTTATAGTAACAAAATTATAGAATACTTAGGAATACATTTTATAAAATAACTTCAAGGCATATTCAATCAAAACTACAAAGTATTGGTGAGATAATTGTTCCAAATAAATGAACGCCATTCCATTTTCATTGATTGGAAGACTCAATATTATAAAGAGAGCAATTCACCCCTAAATTGATGTATAGATTCAATTCAGTGTGTGTCACAACCCAAGCAGAATTTTTTTGTTGTTAAAATTCATAAACTCAACTAAAATTTACCTGAAGATGCAAAAGCCTTTAAATAGCCAGAAAAACTCAGGAAAAAAGTAATACTGAAGGACTTACATTACCTGATTTTAAAACTCACTATAAAGTTACAGTAATCAAT
>NW_012118821.1:151270-223998 GCF_000951035.1 Colobus angolensis palliatus | reverse complement strand
TAGCCAGGATGGTCTCGATCTCCTGACCTCGTGATCCGCCTGTCTCGGCCTCCCAAAGTGCTGGGATTACAGGCTTGAGCCACCGCGCCTGGCCTTGGATGTCAGTTTTAAGTTGAGGTACATTTTTTTAATGTCAACCCAAAACTTCAAAATAGTGTTTTATTAATATAAAAGGTATAAGAACAGGCATGCCTGACTCTCAAACTAGAAATGTGGCTGATCAACCTCACAGGCATGAAATAAAGATAGCTGTGTGAGCACTTGTACTTACTTCATCAATGATAACAGTGTTAGTTCCCTGTGCTTTTACTCTTAGAAACATAGATTTTGGCCAGTGATACAAACTGACAGAGGAAAATTATGCATAGTACTATAGGTGGACTCCTGACAGGATCTGGATTAGCAATATGCTGCAATCATTTTTTTAAGTGTACATGCAAATACATGTGTCCCTCATGCACAAACACACAAAAACATATGTGCAGTGTTTTGAATCAGATAACTATGGATATTGATTCAACTTATCTCATTTATTAACTCTCATTTACAACAAACTACATAGGAAATATAATCCTTCCCATTGTTGTGAATTTTAAATTAGATGATACATGTCAACCAGTTCCCACAATCAACACGTGAACAAGTATGTTTGGATATGCACAGTCACACATGCACAATACTAAACAGCATACTCTTTTCTACGGAAGAAAAATACAGTCTTTCCAACTTAAAAGGTAAGAGGGGCTATCTGTATTATATTTCAAGAATTCAAAGTCTATTGTTGGTGTCTGCCACTGACAGGCAATAAATCAGAAAAATAACAGCCATGACAACCTCATTTCTAATTGGGACAAATTTTTCACTTTCAAGAAAATGATTACAGGCTGATTAACTCCTCCTTCATGCTTCCCATCCCAATGAAGTTGGGATAAAACCTCCTTAAGCTTGAAATCGTGTGTATTTATATGATTCATACTCTGTTCTGGATTTCCAACCCAGAAATGGGTCACCACAGAGTGTCTGAATATGAGATTGTGGCAGTAATTGTCATGATCAGGAAATTCATTCTTCAATGATACCTTACTCTTAGTGAAATGGTAGAAATATATAGGAATTCATTACACAGTCATTCAGGTTTCATTAAGACTAAAGCTATTCAGTTTTAAAGTTGTGTAAAGTTTTTCGGACAAAGGTCTAAAACCCAGACTTTCTAGATAGAAAAACAAATCTAAATAACCAATTGGGATGAAAAAGTTACTTACCTGCAATGTTGTGAGGCTCCACAAAAATTACACTTTCTACAGTCATGGGCAGATTATGTGGTAGAGGATGTTTCAAGTTGATGTCTGTTTATTAATCTAATTTGATAACTTTAATTTTCTTAATAGACTTATTTTTAATCTTTTCAAAATAACATGGTTTAGAAAATTTTGCACAAAAAATATAAAAAGCCCAATCTTGTGTTAGGCCCAAATGAATATCTGAGAGTCATTATACTAGAGAGCTGGGAATGTTGGGTGGAATAACCGGGAAAATTACACACACACAAAAAAACAGCCAACCAACCAATCAACCACTGAAATTCATGCCTGTGGTTAACATTTAAAAAGATCTTAGTCTTTGGATATCATAACACATACACATATATTTTTCATAGATTGGACAATGACTATTATTCAACTAACATTCACAAATCAATGGTTATGCTATGTCACTTTATCATTTTTACAGTGCTTTCACACATTACACTATGTTTCACACATCTTACCGATATGATAAGTGAAGTTCATAGAATTAGGGGAAAAAATTCCATTGCCAGAGCGCAAAGAAGCTTGTCTCAAATCCAGCTTCCCTAATGCTTTTTACTATACCTATGATGCTTCATGCAGCTGTTAGTTTGAAAATGAGATGTATCGACCAGTATTAAAATTATTAATGATCATAAAAATAGTACCATCAACATCCTATAAACAGTAGCATAATCCTTGGAATAGCTGTTCTCCTGTTAACACTAGCTACTTTATCACTAGTGTATTCCTAAATATTATAAATTATGAATTTGTCTACAGCTTCCTTCTGGAGGAAATAACCTCAACATGTGCACTAAGAGGAAACCATAAATCAGTCACTGCGGCAAATGATTGTTTTCTGCTTTCTAATCAACACTACCTAAATATCCACCCTCATTTTTCTTATACTATAATTGTACAGAATCATTACTCTTTTTTTAATTCTCAGCCCGTTGAAAGAAAGATTTATATTTTCTTGCCATACACCTTGATACTGATATTATTTCCCAGGAAAAATGATATTTTAGCATGGCTATAATGCTCTGCATGGTGCTTATATTACATAGAGTTTATCTGTAAAATGGTAATGTGATAACAGGATAATTCCATTTAAATAAGAATAGCGTGGGAGACATAAACCAGGGAATAGATTCAACGAGACATCTTACTCTTCTGCCAGGGCTGTCGATAACACTTTATGCCTGTTAACTTATGGAAGAAAATCACTTAAATATTACTAAGGCTGAGAAATAAGGAGGGGCTCATTGAACATTGGTTATGGACCAGTACCTGTCTCATACACTTTGCTTTTATGTTATAATGTTTATGAAACTGGCCCAATTGTCCCATAGAACTGATGTTTATGGTTTCTTTTGAAAAAAAAAATAAAGAAAAAAGTTGACCCTCCCAGTCTGAAAACTGAAGAAGCTCACATTTTTCTTATCTGAGTTCCTTTGTCAAGAAACCAACTATCAGGCTTCCAGGACAGTTTCAAGAAGTCAACTCACCAGATAACTACACCTGGACAATGAGATGTCAGACCCAGACCCCTTGCTGATTATGGTTGCATAAGTAACCTGCAGCTGCCTGTTGACCACCTTCTCTTCCTAATCCTCTCCTAATTCCTATTTTCCCATACTTAGTTACGTTTCTCCCCTTCTTTTTCTACCTCTAATTTTAGTCCATTGAGAAGATGGATTTTTGAGTGACGTCCCATTCTCCTTGGCTGCAGTATCCAAATAAAGCCGCTTTTCCTGGCAATACTCCTTGTTTCAATGATTGGCTTTCTGTGAAGCAAGCAACAGGACCTAGACTGAACTCTTGATGTTTCAGTAACATTTAGTTACACTCCTAGCAAATACGGTAGGTAAGTTATATAGATTGTAAAATAGAAAGATAGAATCTGGACTGGGATTTACATAATTATGGTATTATTATTAATTTACAAAACCATGCAAAGTAACAGACTAGAATAGAACACAACCCACAGATTTATCATTTCATAAAGGTAGAACCTGAGAGCAAGTGAGTTTGAATGTCATACAAGCAAGCAGAGGAGAAATATAGACTCCTATCCCAGGATGACTGAAACTATGGTCTATCTGGCTTGATGTAATGGGCTTCAAGTGTTTCATTCACACTGATTACACCCTAGTTTATGCAAATAATAGGACTGAAAAGCTACTTTAGGCTATAGCCTAAACTTTAGACAAGTACGTTCAATCAGGAAATATTTAGAGTACCTCTATTGGCAAGACATTGAGTGCTGAGGATGAATTGGTGAATTACAACAGCAAAATCTAATTTCTATCCTCATTGAACTTCAACTGTAGTTGAACTCTCTTGCCCACTCCTGTAAGAGTGCATGAAATTCCTCCATACAAGACATTTTCCATCGGTTTGAAGAGGCTGCTGCTCAAGCAATCCAGGCTGAAAATATTCCAAAACACCTTCCCCATACTCACTTCTCCACATGCAGTAAATAACACCAACATTAGCTAATTTTTACTGGATTTGTATAAGTGCTCTGCTCTTGTGCTTTAGATGTACTGACACATTAAATTGCCAGAGCTTCCTGTCTTTTTACATTTGAGTAATCGGAGGCACAAAGGGTTTGAATAATGATCCTAAACTGCCAACCTCTGGAAGTTATGGAACCAGGCAATCCAAAGCCTTCTGGCTCCAGCATCACCCTTGTGGCCACCAGGTGGTGACACCAGCCGCTGCTCTGGGCTGCTCCTCATGTCTTACTTACCCTGAACACAGGTTGAACAGCCTGGAGTGCCCTTTCTGTGCTGTGTCCACATGTGTGAACCTTTCCCTTCATGCAAGGCCAATGTCAGCTCTAACACCCCCCAGAAATATCACAGTTCTCAACACACATTTGGTGCTTATGCCTTGTTACATTCGTCATTCACCATTCAAAATGATTCTCTCTGCCATAGCGCATTTATTTTACTTTGACTGTGTACGGTAACCTTTAGCAGATCATTTAATGTTCACAGTGCCCCTGCAAAGTGTATATTATGGTCTCCATTAAACAGATAAAAACATTCAGTACAGTTTAGTGATTTGGCCGAGGTCACAAATGTCGTGTTGGGCTAGGATTCAGAGCCGTGCAATCTCTAAACTCAATGCATTTTCCTTACTAAACTTTCAAGAAGTACATTCAATCAGGAAATATTATGGTTATACTTCCTCTGATATTGAAAGATCCTGCCCATGACTTCACCATTGGCATCAGCAGAAAAGGAGGAAACAAACAAAAAAGTCTATATTATGGTATCTATACTGGTTTTCTATTGCTGCATAGCAAATTACCACACATTTGGGTATAACAATATAATTTGGGCCAGGTGCGGTGGCTGACGCCAGTAATTCCAGCACTTTGGGAGGCTGAGGCGGGCGGATCACGAGGTCAGGCGATCAAGACCATCCTGGCTAACATGTTGAAACCCCGTCTCTAGTAAAAATACAAAAATTAGCCTGTAGGCTCAGCAACTTGGGAGGCTGAGGCAGGAGAATCAGTTGAACCTGGGAGGTGGAGGGTGCAGTGAGACGAGATCGTGGGCCACTGCACTCCAGCCTGGCGACAGAGTGAGATTCTGTCTCAAGAAACAAAAAATGATCTCAACAATTCTAGAGAGCAGAAGCCTGAAACAGATCTCCCTGGGCTAAAATCAAGATGTTAGAAAGGCAGCATTGCTCTTGCACAACAAGCAAAATGTTTCCTTGTCTTTTCCAACTCCTAGAAGTTGCTTTCATTCTTGGCGCTTGCCCATCTTCCATTTTCTAAGCCAGTAACAGCCAGTAGGGTCTTTTGAATGCTGCATCATCACACTCTCTTGTGTCTTTCTTTCACTTATAAAACCCTTGAGATTACATTGGGTTCATACATAATCAGAGACAACATCACCATCTCAAGAGAAAACTTAATTCCACCTGCATTATTATTTCCCCCTTGCCAAGCAAACTAACATGTTTACAGGTTCTGGAGATTAGGATATAGACATACTGAGGAGGCGTTATTCTGCCTACCACAGTATTGTAAGCCCAATTCATTCATTTAACTAACGTATCAAAATTGCCTACCATATGCCAAGAACTATGCTAGGTGTGAACGATCATGAGTTGAGGAGTGGAAGTATAGTGGGAGGGAATCATGGAAAGATTCCTATAAGGTGTGACCTTTGGCTTCAGTTCAAAGAAATAAGCAGTGATCAGTAAGTATGATACATGGCAGTTGGGTTTTAAGGCAAAACAGAGACAGAGTTGACTGAAGAGAAGAGTATTTTCATTTAATTTGTATGCTTCATTTGCTTACATTCTAATTGCTACTTGTCACTTGTTGGAAAAATCAGCTCTGGCATCCAAGCTTACAGCAACACCACGTGCTTCCCAGTCTAGGAGATCAAGCTATGGTATTTCATCCTACTCTTTAATTTTACCTGATTTAAAACATTACATTTTTAGATGAAAAATATTCTCAGGAGAGGTATGCTGTGTATTTTTCAGCAAGGAATGTCCAGATGTACTTTTTGGAGAAGAAGAACTACAAAGTTAGAGCAAGTACTATTATTCATAAGAGGAATGAACTCACTGGGTGAGAAGGAGAATACAAACGCAACAGCCTCAAATTGGCGGTGGAAGCCTACTGGGCTCTTGCAACCCCTTGCCATTGGTGAACAAACTCTCAAAGCTTGAGCTGTTGTTCAGGTTTTCCCTAGGCAAGCATTGATGGTGTCCTGGGGGCACTGCACTGCAGTGATAGTCAGCAAGCCTTGTAAACACAAAGCATGGTACAGGATATGCATGATAAAACCACCTTGCTCAAATAAATGCAGCAGGAAAAATGGATTTTTATCTTCTAATTCCTTTAGATTCCACCAGATGGCTAGCTGGTACTGACCCAGACACCTCTGAGTAATCTCCCAGAAAGTCTGACAAATGTGTTGCAAACTTAGCCACATTTTAGAGTTTGCAATGCTCTCTTAAAAGCATGATCTTCTTTAATAGTGAGCACTTCCATTTTTAGGCACTTTATACATTGCTTTTGTCATTTGATACTGCTTCTTTTTTTCTGATCCTTGCAAAAACCCTGTCAAGGAAGCAAGAAAATAATTTTCCCCCTCAGGACCTGGACAACATCACACAGAACGTGTCACATAAATATGTATTCCATAATGAAAGTTTTATAGGTATTAATAAATGAAAGCTCAAAATGGCCAGGTGATATTCCTCAATTCATAGGAACATACATCAGTTACCTTTTTTCTTGATATTATGTTGAATATGTAAAGATATTTGAAATAGTTTATATATGAGTAGTTAAACCAGCTCATTTTCTTCTCTGTTGTCTTCTTTATTGCTTTAAATCTTACAAACCCGTTTACCAACCAAAAATAAATAGCCAACTATATTACTTTAAACTGTAAAATAGGTAAGTGTCCACACATAGACATACAGCAGTTAAAATCCCAAAGGGGAATACTTTCTACCGGACATAGAGGGAACCAGAATAGACATAAAGCGATAAGGACATCCTGAGTGTCAAAAAGAGATTTCAGCATTCTCTACAGTTTTATTACTCTTTCTAAAAATTTTCACTCATTCATAAGATTATATTGGTGGCAACCATTTAGCATGTTTAATTATGTCCCCAATCTGTCACAGTTGTGACAAAAGTTGACCAACCTAGTGCAATCAGAAAACTTATTCTTGGAGTCTGAAGCAAAAATGAGATTAAAATGTTTTTGGATGTGACTGGATCACGTTAGAGGTTATCTACAGGGCACAAAAGTCTAGCCTTTAGAAAGAAAGTATAGAAAAAATAGACAAAACTCTTAGAGGATAGGAGGAAAAAAAACAGAGAGAGAATATTGACTAATTCTCTCTTAGTGGGTTCCAGAAATTTTATCAGACCAAGTTGTACTTCAATCTTTTGGTTCCTTTAGTCACCACCCTCTTCTTTTTTGATTTTTCCAATTTGTGTTAACGCTTGCCTGTGTTGATTTCTTGCATTTGCAACCACATGAATGTGAAATCCATAAGGGCAGACAGTTTTTCTGGCTTTGTTCACTATCATGTCCCTTAACACCTAAAATAATGCTAGACATGTAGAAATCTCTCAATAAGTAGCTTTTGTATGAATGAATGAATGAATGAATGAATGAAGTTAAATGAATGAAAGAACAAAAGAATATTAACTAAATAAAGCCAAGGGTCAGGAATTAAACACATCACAAACATGCCCGGAATCTTTTACTACATAATTGCCTGCAGAATATCATTACTATACAGTAACACCTAGAGAGCATCCGTAAATAAAATAGTTTGATTTACTGAAGAAAACCTTAATAATAATTGTAATAATGCTCAGTAAAAATAATTCAATTCAATCTCAACAACTGAAGGACTAATTTTATATCAGCAAAAATGACTTTAGTAATTTTCACAGAAACATTTGTTAAACTTATAATCTTGAAACTATTTTCTTTATCTCTCCTTTCTATAAAGATAATAAACAAGTATTTAATAAAATAGTTTGTAACACAATTTGTAATGTTTACATCATTCATTCATGTTTTTAAGAATGTCTCCAAGCACCAATATCTTTCAGAGCCTATAGTAGTCATGAAGATAAGATAGTATGTCACATGCTGGTTTTCTGTCTGCTGCACATGGTCTGGCTTATACATCTTCGTTATGCAAAACTCATCTCCTTTGCTGACCTTCACAGGAGACAACTGGCACCAAGAATATGGCTATTTTTGTAATTTTACTAAACACTTACAACATAGTTGAGAGGTTTCTTCCTTTCTCTCTCTCTCTCTCTCTCACACACACACACACACACACACACACCATATACCATACTCCACATAGGCACATGTACACATACACCACACATAATACACCGCAGTCACACCACTTTCCCTCATCACATACAAACACCCACCCCACACATCACCTACCACACATTACACTACACACATGTGCACACATACCAAACCACACCCCCCAAGCACACATCTCATATATATAATCACACCCCCCCCACACACACACACACACAATAAGGCACACTTTTTTTTTTTAGGCTTCTGCTCAGTGCCCTGCCAGTTTTATCTCCCCCACAGCAGCCAGCAGTGCATGGTGTCTTCCTCTAGTCCAGGGCTGATAAGTACCTGCTCTTTTTTTACGGAGAACATTTCACAAATGTCACATTCTTTAAATTTCTATCGATCTCATTTTGGCACTAAACAACAAGATGTTCCCCTCCACACACATGCTCCAGTTAAGAGGACTTACATGCCTCACATTTTGTACAGAGAAATGGGGTAAAACAAAATAACAACAAAAACTACCCAAAGTTGCCGGGCGCAATGGCTCATGCCTGTAATCCCAGCACTTTGGGAGGCCAAGACAGGCGGATCACTTGAGGTCGAGAGTAGTTTGAGACCAGCCTGGCCAACATGGCAAAACCTTATCTCTATTAAAAATACAAAAATTAGCTGAGCGTGGTGGTGCAGACCTGTAATACTAGCTACTCAGGAGGCTGAGGCTGGAGAATTGCTTGAACCTGGGAGATGGAGGTTGCAGTGAGCCCACATCGTGCCACTGCACTCCAGACTGGGCAACAAAGTAAGACTCTGTTCAAAAAAAATAAAAAATCTACCTAAAGTCTTATAGAATGCATTTCTTTCTTCAGAGGTGTTTTGGAAGACTTATATATATATATGTAAACAAGTCTATATATATGTATAGACTATATATATATAGAGAGAGACAGTGAGAGAGAGAGAGAGACTCTCAAATAAAAAGAGGAAAGCATGTGATTATATGAACTTTCAGAAAGTGAAATAAGTAACTCTTTAGAATCTGGGCCAATCAGTGATGTCCTTACAGACCAGCAATCTGGACCAAAGGCTAAAATATGTTATAAAAATAAATAAGGTTGTGAATCAGGTTGTCCAGATCTTCACAGAAGCAGGAAACAGAACATGAGGATTTCCAGAGGCACAAATCCTAAGGTAATTTTTAAGGATTCAGACAATATTCAGTATGACTGGCATAAGGTTTGTGTAGGAGTCTAACCAGGGGTAAAGCTAGAGATCTAAACAGGAGATCACATCATTAAGCATCTTTACAATCATTATAAGGACGTTCTTAATATTCACACAAAGGCAATTGGAACCCACTTAAAATCATGTCATTCCCCTTCCAATTCTTCTGATTCTCCAATATTGTGTGCTCTTCATTTTCTGCTCACTTTACCTCTTTCCACCATCTTGCCACTCCTGCCTTTGAATGGCAGATAGGTTAAATAGATAGCTTACATTTTAAATCTTTTGGTGCCTTATTTTCTGCATAGTGCTTTGCTGGGGTGATATATTTCCCCCTATTATTTCAAAATTCAGATTTTAGTCATTTCTGATTTTAAAAAGAATGATATCTCACTCCATAACCTATATTTAAAACTAAAAATAAACATTTTTACTATTTTATAGAAAACTTCTAAAAAGAGAAAAAGCACTGCTGTTAAAACAACTTGATTTCACAAGCCAAATTAGAGTTTCACAGGGAAACTGCAAAAGGGCAGAGGTAATTTAGCTGAAATTGGCATGGCAGTTATGTACCATGTTGGTCATCCTTTTCAAAGGCATAAATCACAACAGGCTACATCAGATTGGGAACAAAATCATTTTGGTAGACTGAGAACTCTTTTTCATTTCCACAGCCAGACTTGGAATTTTCCAAACAAGCTGGATAAAAGAAAGCCATTTGTGCTGTGCCCTAGAAAACTAAAGACCTCTGCAGGTTCCATAAATACATGAGCTAATTATTTGCTATATTCCAAATATTTCCAATTTATTTAATTTGTCTCCTAATGGGAAAAAAACAGTAGGAAGTATATCACTGGCCAATTAGAGGCAATAAGGCATAGCAGATAGGAACAAGGGCTGTGAAGTCAGATCCTTGTCTTTCCATCAGGAAGAAGAACTTGTCGTAATAGGAACTACGTGTTCCTTACAAATTTCTCTGCAACTCAAGCTCCTCGTCTTTCAAATAGTGCTACTAATTGTGCCCGACTCAAAGCCTGGCTAAAAAATTGGTGAACTTACACCACAAAATAGTTTTTAAAGCTCCTGACCTATAGTGAGCATTCCATATAAGGTTAGCTCTTTGGAGCCTTTTTGACCCTTAGGTCATGTGATGGAGATGTCAAGGCCTCTTAGAATTACAAAATCATAAATGAAGACTACCCAGTTGTATCTTGTGTGTCAGAAAGGAAAAGAGCCACGGCAGAGAAGCATTACCAAGATGGAGTTCTGGCTTTGAAGGGATGTTCATGAAGTGTTTTAAGTTTTAGAATGTGCATATATGTGATATATATTGTTCAAAATTTATGTAAAAATTAGATAATAAAATATATACTGCTAATTATGATGGTTAATTTTACATGTTAACCTGGCTGGGCCACAGGAGGATGGGCAGATATTTGGTCAAACATTATTCTGAATGTGCCTGTGAGGCTGTTTTGGGATGAGGTTATCATCTGAATTAGAAGACCGAACAAAGCAGATTGTCATCCCTGAAGTGTGTGGGGATTATCCAATCAGTTGAAGGTCTGACTGGAACAAAAAGACAGACCCTTCCATGAGTTGAAGGGAACTCCTATCTGACTGCATGAGCTGGGACATCGGTGTTTTATTGCCTTCAGACTTGAACTGAAACACAGGCTCTTTCTGGGTTTCAAGCCTGCTCTCTTGGACAGGAACTTATACATTTTTTTTTCTGGTTCTCCAGCTTACAGCTCGTAGGACTTCTCAGCCTCCATAACTGGATGAGCCAATCTTGTAGAGTAATGTTTGTTCTGTTTCTCTGGAAACCTTAACTAATACATCGATAGGAAGAAGGAGAAAGACTGCATACTGGGGTCCCCAACAGGGATCGGAAATCAAGACAATAATAAGGTGTCCTGTGCTTGGTACCTGTGAGGGAGATTCACGTGCCCTTCACATATAATTAAAGTCAATCCTGATTATTTGTGGATTTCATACTTGCCAGTTTGTCTACTAATACACTTTCTTTATAACCCCAATACTCATGGCCCCTTCATAATTTGTAAAAACGTTCACAGCAGTGAAAAATTTGAGTCACTGGCATGCACAGCTGACGTCAAAAAGGTCATAATCTGCCTTATTATTTCAGCTCTCACACTATAAACACATGTCTGTTTCTGGTCTATTTAGTGCCACATTTTCAGCTTTGTATTGATGATTTCATCGTTCAACATGGCCCCGAAGCAGAGTGCTGAAATGTCTAGTGTCCCTATACACAAGAAAGCTATAATGTGCCTTACAGAGAACAGACAGTGTATGTGCTAGATAAGCCTCATTCAAGCAGACAATGTTGTTGGCTGTCAGTTCGATGTTAAATCAAAAATATATTATGATGAGGCATCTCTAAACAGAAACAACATAAAATAAAATTATGTACTGATCTGATGACACAAGTGTTGTGATTCACAGGAACCTAACCCTATATTTTTTCCTAGGGACCATTGTTCTGTCTTAAATGACTGTGTTTTTGGTGAGTTTGTAGTTGAAACAATAGTTACAAACAAACAAACAAACAAAAGAGTCTCACAATTATTGAGCCAATCATGGCTTACAAAATATTTACTTCCTATAAAACGCCATTTAATCTATGCCTGAGAGTAAGGTAAGACTTTAATGCCTGTTTTCCAAACTCACGGGTTCAATATGGCTCAAAGAAATAAAAATATTTGTTTAGTGATAACTCAGAGTAAATGACAGAGGCAAAATTAGAAAATTCAGAGGCCTGTGATTTTTATGAGATCAAGTTTCTCAGAGCCATCAAATGCACCACTCTGGGCTGCTCAATGGGGCCAACTTGCTGGCACAGAGTCAGGGGAAGCCAGAGTGATGGCTAGACATACACACAAGGCCACGGCACTGTAGTCATCAACAGGGCTCTGCCTAGGGATAGAACTGATGGAGAACAAGGCTGTAGTTGAGACCACAGTTAAGGGGACACTTATAACAGCTACAAAAAGAAAGAATAGCCATTATTTATTGATGACCTGGAGTATTAAAAGATTCTACCCAAACACTTTGCAGTTAATTTCATTCCCAAGCATTTTATTATTTTTGATTTACACTAAAATGTTTTTTCTTTACATATTAAAGCCATATTATACTCAGTAAACTTGTGAATAAAAACGCAAAATATTTTAAATTTATATTTTCTGCCAAAACCTTATAATGTATTTTATTATGTGCTATGGTAGGGTCTAAAAAGGGAGGAGATGATAAGAGAGACAGTCTGTAATCTTCCTGGTAGCAGAAGTTACTTTCTTCATTGTTTCCTGCAGTAGTCTGCAAATGATTAATTTATTGTTTTTTTAAATTTTAAGATCTTGGATATATGTGAGGAACGTGTAGGTTTGTTACATAGGTATACATGTGCTATGGTGGTTTGCTGCACCCATCATCAATCCGTCTTCTAGGTTTTAAGTCCCGCATGCATTAGGTATTTGACCTAATGCTCTCCCTCCCCTTAAACCCCAACCCTCAACAGACCATGGTGTGTGATGCTCCCCTCCCTGTGCCCATGTGTTCTCATTGTTCAACTCCCACTTAGGAGTGAGAACATGCGGTGTTTGGTTTTCTGTTCCTGTGTTAGATTGCTGAGAATGATAGTTTCCAGCTTCATCCATGTCCCTGCAAAGGACATGAACTCTTTTGTATTTTATGGCTGCATAGTATTCCATGGTGTATATGTGCCACATTTTCTTTATCCAGTCTATCATTGATGGACATTTGGGTTGGTTCCAAGTCTTTGTTATTGTAAATAGTGCTGCAATAAGCATACGTGTGGATGTGTCTTTATAGTGGAATAATTTATAATTCTTTGGGTATATACTCAGTAATGGGATCTCTGGGTCAAATGGTTTTTCTGGTTCTAGATCCTTGAGGAATCACCACAGTCTTCCACAATGGTTGAACAAATTTACACTCCCACCAATGGTGTAAAAGCGTTCCTATTTCTCCACAGCCTTGCCAGCATCTGTTGTTTCCTGGTTTTTTAATGACTGGCATTCTAACTGGTATGAGATGGTATCTCATTGTGGATTTCATTTGCATTTCTCTAACGACCAGTGATGATGAGCTTTTTTTCATATGTTTGTTGACCACATAAATGTCTTCTTCTGAGAAGTGTCTGTTCATAACCTTCATGCACTTTTTGATGGGGTTGTTTGCTTTTTTTCTCATAAATTTGTTTAAGTTCCTGTAGATTCTCTATACGAGGCCTTTGTCAGACAGATCATAAAATTTTTTCCCATTCTTTAGGTTGCCTGTTCACATTGACGGTGGTTTCTTTTGCTGTGCAGAAGCTCTTTAGTTTAATTAGATCCCGTTTGTCAATTTTGGTTTCTGTTGCAATTGTTTTTGGTGTTTTAGTCATGAAGTCTTTGCCCATACCTGTGTCCTGAATGGTACTGCCTGGGTTATCTTCTAGAGTTTTTATGGTTTTAGGTTTTACATTGAAGTATTTAATCAATCTTGAGTTAATTTTTGTAAAGGTGTAAGGAAGAGGTCCATTTTCTATTTTCTATATATGGCTAGCCAGTTTTCCCAGCACTATTTATTAAATAGGGTATCCTTTCCCCATTGCTTATTCTTGTCAGGTTTGTCAAAGATCAGATGGTTGTAGATGTGTGGTGTTATTTCTGAGGCCTCTGTTCTGTTCCATTGGTCTATATATCTGTTTTGGTAGCAGTACCATGCTGTTTTGGTTACTGTAGCCTTGTATCATAGTTTTAAGTCAGGGAGCATGATGCCTCCAGCTTTGTTTTTGTTTGTTTGTGTTGTTGTTGTTGTTTTGCTTAGGAATGTCTTGTCTGTATGAGCTCTTTTTTGGTTCCATATGAAATTTAGAGTAGATTTCTCTAATTCTGTGAAGAAAATCAATGGCAGTTTGATGGGAATCCATTGAATCTATAAATTACTTTGGGCAGTATGGCCATTTTCATGATATTGATTCTTCCTATCCATGAGTATGGATTTTTTTTCCATTTGTTTGTGTCCTCTCCTTTTTCCTTGAACAGTGGTTTGTAGTTCCCCTTGAAGAGGTCCTTCATGTCCCTCATAAGTTATGTTCCTCTCTTTTTAGCAATTAGCAGTGATGAATGGGAGTTCACTCATGATTTGGCTCTCTGTTTGTTATTGGTGTATAGGAATGCTTGTGATTTTTGCAAATTGGTTTTGTATCCTGAGACTTTGCTGAAGTTGCTTATCAGGATAAAGAGTTTTTGTGCTGAGACGATGGGGTTTTCTAAATATATAAACATGTCATCTGTAAACAGAGACAATTTTACTTCCTCTCTTCTATTTGAATACCCTTTATTTCTTTCTCTTGTCTGACTGCCCTGGCCAGAACTTCCAAAACTATGTTGAATAAGAGTGGTGAGAAAGGGCATCCTTGTCTTGTGCCAGTTTTCAAAGACAATGCTTCCAGCTTTTGCATATTCAGTGTGATGTTGGCTGTGAGTCAGTCATAATTAGTTGTTATTATTTCGAAATACGTTCCATCCATGCCTAGCTTATTGAGAGCTTTTAGCATGAAGGGAGGCTGAATTTTATCAAAGGTCTTTTAGGCAGCTATTGTAATAATCGTGTGGTTTTGGTCATTGGTTCTGTTAATGTGATGGATTGCATTCACTGATTTGCATATGTTGCACCAGATTTGGATCCCAGGGATGAAGCCAATTTGATCGTGGTGGATAAGCTTTTTGATCTGCTGCTAGATTTGGTTTGTCCGTATTTTATTGAAGATTTTTGCATCAATGTTCATCAGGGATATTGGCCTAAAATTTTCTTTTTTTGTTGTGTCTCTGCCAGGTTTTGGTATCAGGATGATGCTGACCTCATGAAATGAGTTAGGGAGGATTCCCTCTTTTTCTGTTGTTTGGAATAGTTTTAGAAGGAATGGTACCAGCTCCTCCTTGTACCTCTGGTAGAATTCAGCTGTGAATCCATCTGGTCCTAGGCTTTTATTGATTGGTAGGCTATTAATTACTGCCTCAATTTCAGAACTTGTTATTGGTCTATTCAGGGATTTGACTTCTTCCTTATTTAGTCTTGGGAGGATGTATGTGTCCAGGAATTTGTGTCAAAGTCTTCTAGGTTTTCTAGTTTATTTGTGTAGAGGGGTTTATAGTATTCTCTGATGGTAGTTTGTATTTCTGTGGGATCAGTGGTGATATCCCCTTTATCATGTTTATTGTGTCGCTTTGATTCTTCTTTCTTTTCTTCCTTATTAGTCTTGCTAGTAGTCTATCTATTTTGTTCATCTTTTCAGACAACCAGCTTCTGGATTAATTGATTTTTTGAAGGGTTTTTTGTGTCTCTATCTCCTTCAGTTCTGCTCTGATCTTAGTTATTTCTTGTCTTCTGCCAGCTTTTGAATTTGTTTGCTCTTGTTTCTCTAGTTCTTTTACATGTGATGTTCAGGTGTCGGTTTCAGATCTTTCCACCTTTCAGACATGGGCATTTAGTGCTATAAATTTCTCTCTCAACACTGTTTTAGCTGGGTCCGGAAGGTCCTGCTACATTGTCTCTTTGTTCTTATTGGCTTCAAAGAACTTATTTATTTCTGCCTTAATTTTGTTATTTATCCGGTAGTCATTCAGGAGCAGGTTGTTCAATTTCCATGTAGTTGTGCAGTTTTGAGTGAGTTTCTTAATTCTGAGTTCTAATTTGATTGCACTGTGGTCTGAGAGACTGTTATGATTTCCATTCTTTCGCATTTGCTGAGGAGTGTTTTACTTCCAATTATGTGGTCAATTTTAGAATAAATGCTATGTGGTGCTGAGAAGAATGTATATTCTGTTGATTTGGGGTGGAGAGTTCTGTAGATGTCTAATAGGTCAACTTGGTCCAGAGCTGAGTTCAAATCCTGAATATCTTTGTTAGTTTTTTGTCTCATGGATCTGTCTAATATTGACAGTGGGGTGTCAAAGTCTCCCACTGTTATTGTGTGGGACTCTAAGTCTCTTTGTAGGACTCTAAAAACTTCTTTTATGAATCTGGGTGCTCCTGTATTGAGTACATATATATTAAGGTTAGTTAGATCTTCTTGCTACAATGATTCATTTACCATTATGTTATCCCCTTCTTTGTCTTTTATTATTCTTGTTGGTTTAAAGTCTGTTTTATCAGAGACTAGGATTGCAACCCCTCCTTTATTTTTTCACATTCCATTTGCTTGGTAAACATTTCTCCATCCTTTTATTTTGAGCCTATGTGTGTCTTTGCACATGAGATGGGTCTCCTGAATACAGCACACCAGTGGGTCTTGACTGTATCCAATTTGCCAGTCTGTGCCTTCTAATTGGGGCATTTAGTCCATTTCCATTTAAGGTTAATATTGTTATGTGAGAATCTGATCCTGTCATCAAGATGTTAGCTGGTTATTTTGCACATTAGTTGAAGCAGTTTTTTTAATATTGTCATTGGTGATTATTTTTTGGTGTGTTCTGCAGTGGCTGGCACCAGTTTTTCCTTTCCATATTTAGTGCTTCCTTCAGGTGCTCTTGTAAGGCAGGCCCGCTTGTCTGGAAAGGATTTTATTTCTTCTTTGCTCATGAAGTTTAGTTTGACTGGATCTGAAATTCTGGGTTGAAAATTCTTTTCTTTACAAATGCTGAAGATTGGTCTCCACTCTCTTCTGGCTTGTAGGGTTTCTGCAGAAAGATCCACTGTTAGTCTAATGGGCTTCCCTTTGTAGGTAACCTGACCTTTCTCTTTGGCTGCCCTTAACATTTTTTCCTTTGTTTCAACCTTGGAGAGTCTGATGATTATGTGTCTTGGGGGTTGCCCTTCTCAAGGAGTATCTTAGTGGTGTTCCCTGTAGTTCCTGAATTTGAATGTTGGCCTGTCTTGCTAGGTTGAGAAAGTTCTCCTAGATGATATCCTGAAGTGTGTTTTCCAACTTGGTTCCATTCTCCCCGCCACTTGCAGATACACCAATCAATCGTAGGTTTGGTCTTTTTACCAAGAAATAGTCCCATATTTGTATTTCTTTTACAAAGAAATAGTCCCATATTTCTTGTAGACTTCGTTCATTTCTTTTCATTCTTTCTTCTCTAATCTTGTCTTCATGCCCTATTTCAGTAAGTTGATCTTCAATCTCTGATATCTTTTCTTCTGCTTGATTGGTTGAGCTATTCATGCTTGTGTATACTTCACAAAGTTCTTGTGCTATGTTTTTCAGCTCCATCAGGTCATTTATGTTCATCTCTAAACTGGTTATTCCAGTTAGCAGTTCTTGTTACCTTTTATCAAGGTTCTTAGATTCCTTGCATTCAGTTAGAATATGCTCCTTAGCTCATAGGAGTTTGTTATTACCCACCTTCTTAAGTCTACTTCTGTCAATTCATCAGTCTCATTCTCCATCCAGTTTTGTGCCCTTGCTGGAAAGGAGTTGCGATCATTTGGAGAAGAAGAGGCATTCTGGTTTTTTGAATTTTCAGCATTTTTGCACTGGTTTCTCCTCATCTTTGTGGATGTATCTACCTTTGATCTTTGTGGCTGATGAGCTTTGGATGGGATTTTTGTATAGGGGTCCTTTTCGTTGATGTCGATGTTATTACTTATTGTTTGTTAGTTTTTATTCTAACACTCTGGCTCCTCTTCTGCAAGTCTGCTGCAGTTTGCTGGAGGTCCACTCCAGACCCTGTTTGCCTGGGTATCATCAGTGGAGGCTGCAGAACAGCAAAGATTGCTGCCTGCTCGTTCCTAAGGAAACTTCGTCCCAGAGGGGCACCAGTCTGATGCCAGCCAGAGCTCTCCTATATAAGGTGTCTGTCGACCCCTGTTGGGAGATCCCTCTTGGACAGGAGGCATGGGGGCCAGGGACCCACTTAAGGAGGCAGTCTGTACCTTAGCAGAGGTCAAGCACTGTGCTGGGAGAATCATCCTTGTCAGGATTAGCTGCTCTCTTTGGAGCTGGGAGGCTGCAAAGTTTAAGTCTGCTGAAGCTGCTCCCACAGCTGCCATTTCCCCCAGGCACTCTTTCCCAGAGAGATGTGAGTTTCATCTGTAAGCCCCTGACTGGGGCTACTGCATTTCCTTCAGAGATGTGCTGCCCAGTGAGGAGGAATCTAGAGAGGCAGTTTGGCTACAGTCGCTTTGGCATGCTGTGGTGAATTCCACCCAGTCCAAACCTACTGGTCTCCTTAGCACTTTCAGGGGAAATCCACCTACTCAAGTCTCAGTAATTGTGGACGTCCCTTCCCCCACCGAGCTTGATTGTCTCAGGTGGACTACAGACTGCTGTGCTGGCAATGAGAATTTCAAGTCAGAAGTTCTTAGCTTGCTGGGCTCTGTGGGAGTGGAACCTGCTGAGCGAGACCACTGGGCTCCCTGGCTTCAGCCCCCTTTCCAGGGGAGTGAACAGTTCAGTCTTGCTGGGGTTCCAGGTGCCACTGGAGTATGAAAAAAAAAATCCTGCAGCTAGTTCGGTGTCTCCCCAAACAGCTGCCCAGTTTTGTGCTTGAAATCCAGGTCCCTGTTAGTGTAGGCAGACAAGGCAATCTCCTGATCCATGGATTGCAAAAACCATGGGAAAAGCATAGTATCTGAGCTGGGTAGCATACTCCCTCACAGCTTGCCTTGGCTGAGGGAGGGAGATCCCCAGCTTCTTGCACTTCCTGGGTGAGGCGATGCCCCACACTGATTCCTCTCACTGTCCGTGGGCTGCACCCACTGCCTAACCTGTCCCAATGAGATGAACTGGGTACCTCAGTTGGAGATGCAGAAATCACCCACCTTCTGTGTTAATCTCGCTGGGAGGTGCAGACTGGAACTGTTCCTATTTGGCCATCTTTATAGATCCCTGCAAATAATTAATTTCTTAAGGGAACATTTTATTCTGGTACATGTCCCTTCTTCCCATATGATTCCAGCAAAAGTGATCAAGTCCACAGCTCTAGCATTACATTTGATTGATACAAATGAAGTTCATTTGGTGGAGCTGGTGGCTTACACCTGGAATCCCAACAATTTGGGACGCCAAGGTGGGAGGGTTATTTGTACTTGGGAGTTTGAGACCAGCCTGGGCAACACACCAAAAGATGTAAAGATGTAAGAGGAAGTCATTGGAATAAGGAAGATTGGGTTGCATTTCAGAGAACTAAGACAAACTAAGAAAAGGTCTTGAATGCTAAGTAGAAATGGATTTGGGGTAGATAGATTAGTCCTTTATTCTAAGGGATACTTTTTTTATTCTCTCTTTTATTAGAATTGGATTGATAGAAAATCAGCATTAGGGGTTGGGTGCAAAAGGAAGAGAAAAAATATCACTCAGTGTGTTTTTAGTTTTCTACTCTTTACTATTTCTTGTAGCTTAGGAATGGTTCCCTCTTTTCCAGCATAGCTTTGCTTAGGTATACATACATTATCTAGGTGTTCTTTGCTATTTTCAGGCTATGGTTTGGGTAGATGAACACATACACATTTAAAATTTCTAGCCCCTGCTAAGTGTTATTTCACAAAAGCTACATCTTCCTCAATTCTAAATCCTTCCTTAGAGCCCTTCTTATTATACTCTCAGCATTTCATTGCTGTCTTTGATATAAGCATGTTTCAGTTGTAATCTAAGCTGACCTATTGGCAGCTTCTGATACTACATTTTATTCCTTTCTTCTCTAAATTTCCCTCTGTAATTTCAGTTTGCTATGCACTTCTGGTTTTTCTCCTACTTCATTAACTATTCCTTCTCTCTCTTTACTGCTTTGTTCTAGCAACATGTTTGTTTACTTGGTGTATTAGCCTGTTGTCATGCTACTAATAAAGACATACCCAAGATTGGGTAATTTATAAAGAAAAGATGTTTAATTGACTCACAGTTCCACGTGGCTGGGGGAGACTTACAGTCATGGCAGAATGTGAAGGAGGAGCAAAGTCATGTCTTACATGGTAGCAGGCAAGAAAGTATGTGCAGGGGAACTCCCCTTAATAAAATAATCAGAACTTGTGAGACTTCTTCACTATCACGAGAATGCCATGGGAAAGATCCACTCTCATAATTCAGTTACCTCCCATGGGGTCCCTCCCCTGACACATGAAAATTATGGGAGCTACAATTCAAGATGAGATTTAGGTGGAGACACAGGCAAACCATATCATTCCACAACTGGTCCCACCCAAATCTCATGTTGTCATATTTCAAAACCAATCATGCCTTCCCAACAGTCCCCCAAAGTCTTAATTCATTTCAGCATTAACTCAAAAAGTCCACAGTCCAAAGTCTCATCTGAGACAAAGCACATCCCTTCCACCTATGAGCATGTGAAAATCAAAAGCAAGTTACATACTTCCTAGATACAATGAGGATACAGGAATTGGGTAAATACACCTGTTCCAAATACACCTGGCCAGACTAAAAGCCTACAAGCCCCATGCAAGTCCAAAATCCAGCAGGGCAGTTAAATAAAGCTCCAAAATGATCTCCTTTGACTCCATGTCTCACATCCAGGGCATGCAAATGAAAGAGATGGGTTCCCATGGTCTTGGGCAGCTCCACTCCTGTGGCTTTGCAGGGTATAGCCTCACTCTTGACTGCTTTTGTGGGCTAGTGTTGAGTGTTGGTGGCTTTTCCAGGTATACAGTGCAAGCTGTTGGTGGATCTATCATTCTGGGGTATGGAAGACAGTGGGTCTCTTCTCACAGCTCCACTAAGCAGTGCCCCAGTGGGGATTCCATGTGGGGGCTCTAACCCCACATTTCCCTTCCACACTGCCCTAGCAGAGGGTCTCCATGAGGGCCCCACTCCTGCAGTAAACTTCTGCCTGGACATCCAGGCATTTCTGTAGATTCTCTGCAGACTCAATGTCACACGGAAGCTTCCAAGGCTTGGGGCTTGCACCCTCTGAAACCATGGACTGAACTGTACCTTGTCCTCTTTTAGCCATGGCTGGGGAAGCTGGGATGTAGGGCATCAAGTCCCTAGGCTGCACATAGTAGTGGGCCCTGGGCCTGGCACAACAAACCATTTTTTCTTCCTAGACCTCTGGGTCTGTGATGAGAGGGGCTGGCATGAAGTTCTCTGACATGCCCCGGAGACGTTTACCCCATTGTCTGGGTTATTAGCCTTTGGCCCCTCATTACTTCTGCAGCATGCTTGAATTTCTCCCCAGAAAATGCATTTTTCTTTTCCACTGCATCATCAGGTTGCAAATTTTTCAAATTTTATGCTCTGCTTTCTTTTGAACACTATGCCACTTAGACATTTTTTTCCACCAGATACCCTAAATCATCTCTCTCAAGTTCAAAGTTCCACAGATATCTAGGGCAAGGGCAACATGCCATCAGTCTCTTTGCTAAGCATAGTAAGAGTCACTTTTCTTCAGTTTCCAACAAGTGCCTCATCTCCTCTTGAGACCACCTCAGCCTGGACTTTATTGTCCATACTATCAGCATTTTGGTCAAAGCCATTCAACAAGTCTCTAGGAAGTTCTAAACTTTCCCACATCTTCCTGTCTTCTGAACTCTCGAAGTCTCTAGGAAATTTCAAACATTTTCCTATCTTCTTCTGAGCCTTCCAAACCTTTCCAATCTCTGCCTGTTACCTAGTTCAAGTCACTTCCACACTTTCAGGTATCTTTACAGTAGTGTAACTGCTCAATGGGTTCAGTTTGCACACTGCCTAGACAGAGCCGATTTATCAAGACAGGGGAATCGCAATAGAGAAAGAGTAATTCATGCAAAGCTCCTGTGCAGGAGACTGGAGTTTTATTATTACTCAAACCTTTCTCCCGGAGCATTCGGGGATCAGAGTTTTTAAGAACTACTTGGTGGGTGAGGGAAAGCCAGGGAGCCAGGAATGCTGATTGGTCAGGGATGAAATCATTGGGAGTTGAAGCTGTCTTCTTACATTGAGTCAGTTCCTGGGTGGGGAGGCCACAAGATCAGATGAGCCACTTTATCCATTTGGGTGGTGCCAGCTGATCCATCAAGTACAGGGTCTGTAAAATATCTCAAGCACTGACCTTAGGGGTAGTTTAGGGAGGGTTGGAATCTTGTAGCCTCTAGATGCGTGATTCCTGAACCATAATTTCTAATTCTGTGGCTAATGTTAGTGTTACGAAGCCAATCTACTCCCCAGGCAGGAAGGAGGTTTGCTTTGGGAAAGGGATGTTATCATCTTTGTTTTAAACTGTAAACTATAAACTAAGGTTCTCCCAAAGTTAGTTTAGCCTACGCCCAGAATGAACAAGGACAGCTTGCAGGTTAGAAGCAAGATGGAGTTGATTAAATTAGATCTTTCAGTGTCTCAGTCATAATTTTGCAAAGGCACTTTCATCAGCACCCCACTCTACTGGTACCAATTTACTGTATTAGTCTGTTCTCACGCTGACATACCTGAGATTGGGTAATTTATAAAGGAAAGAGGCTTAAGTGACTTAGAGTTCCACATGGCTGGGGAAGCCTCACAATTATGGTGGAAAGCAAGAGAGGAGCAAAGTCCCATCTTACCTGGCAGCAGGCAGGAGAGCTAGTGCAGGGGAACACCCCTTTATAAAATCATCAGATCTCATGAGACTTATTCACTATCATGAGAACACCATGGGAAAGACTCGCACCCTAAATCAATTGCCTCCCACCACTTTCCTCCCACAACACATGGGAATTATAGGAGCTAAATTTCAAGATGATATTTGGGTGAGGACAAGCCAACCATATCACCTGTTTTTTTCTTGTTATTGTTATTGATTATTTTTCTTTTCCTCTATTTCTCTTTCTTCTCCTCCTTCTCCCTCACCCCTGCCCCCTCTCTCTGTCTCTTCCCCATTTCCTTTCTCCTCTCCTCTCTCCTCTTTCTTTTCCCCTTCTTTGCCCCTTTCCTTTCTTCCTTCCCTCCATCCCTCTTTCTTTGTTGTATTTTTGGTGCTGTTTCAACATTAGGTGCTCAGTCTTCGCTTAATATTATCCTCTTATTATTTTTTTTTAACTTTACAGTTTGGCTTATTCTTTTCCAGACTTTCGTTGAACAATGTTTAAGGTTTTTGGTTTTGTTTTGTTTTTTTTTTTAACTGTAAATGAAACTTTTTTAGATAATATATTGTTGAATATCATATTTCTCACCAGTTTGAGAGTATTAATTGATGGGTTAAACTTATTTATATTTTTTGTAAGTACAGCTACACAAGCATTCAATCATACCACATTGTTTTTCATTTGTTCCACTTAGTGTATTTGCATTACTTCCTTTTCTAATTTTTATTGCACAGATCAATTTTTCCTCTGCTAATGTTAAAGTTACGCACCACATTTATTTTTTATTATTCCCCTTCATATAAGCCAGATTTATGTTCATTTACAACTATTCATTTAATAACGTATCAATATTTCAATCCTTCCAAGAAAACTTACGTATTTCCTTAGGTCCAATTGTTTCTTCTATTTATTCCCAACCTTTCATTACGTTTACATTGTGTTAAGATTTTTGTTCTACAATGTTATTTTTATTTTAATTTTTATACTCCCCTGTGGCACTTCATCCAATCACAACCATTCATTTATCTCATAAAATGAGTAGTGTGTCTATGTGTGTATTAGAGTCACACTAGACATTTATATAAGTTTTAGCTCTCGACATTGATCCTGAACATAAAACCTCCATATTCCCAGGAAACCAAAATTTAAAGTGCCCCAGATTAATTTATTCACATTTCTCTTTATATGTGCTCATTCTTTATTTTCTAAGCTCTCCACCCTTATTCAGACTACAATCCATCCATAGGCCATGTAGATAGTCACTAACTCACAGCTGCAGATATTTTCCCGCTTCTCACAAGAAATCTTGACATATATCATCTGTTCTCTGAACGACTGGGCTATGCTATTAATTAGTCTTCATGATTCAAGTTTTTAAAAGCTCTTATACATCCTTTAGATTACTTGCTGAATGATTCGATAAAGTAGCATTTGATAATATAATCACAGCTTCAACAAATATTAGTAAATAAATTTTTTCACCTTTAACAGGCCTCTCCTGCATCATGATTTCACTCTACTACTGTAAACTCATGCACTTTATCCAAGTCTATTTGCCACCATTGTTTAAATAGACTATAATCATGTATGTCTACTGTGTTTATTTTCCCTTTTCTCTACCTTCATCCACTTGTTTATCTAAAAAATTACATACCCTTCTACATTCAGGTTAATAACTTTTTCTAAAAGAAAACTTCACAATAGAGCATCATAGAAGCAGACTTATTCCTTCTTTTTCACTTAGCACTTTGCTAATGCCCCTTTCTTAACCCTCATTTCAGTATATTGTGCTTATCCATATTTTAGTTTGTTTCCCTGAGCTACAGCATGAACATCTCTAGGATAGGAACAATGCCCTAGTCATTTATTTTTGTAGTGCCACTTTCAATGCCTGATAGAATTTCTTCAATGAGTTAACAAATGCTGAGATGTGTCATTATTCTGAAAGATAATGCATGCTAAAACAACATAAGATATTGTGTGAGGTATTAGTGCAAAGTGATATAATGGAAAAGGCATGTACTTTAGATCCAAACAGACTTCCACAAGTTTTGTATTTTATTATGTTTAAATTGAAAATGAATTTAAACAAACTAGATTAATTTAATATATATTTATCCTGTATACTGTGCCAGGCTAAGAACTGTTAAGAATAAAAGGAAAAAAAAAATCATACAATTCTTTTCTGACTGCTTGTAGTAGAAAGGCTTGAGAACATGGCATCTATGGCATATTAAATTCCCCAGGAAGATGCTCCCTAGACAAAGGTTAGTATGCAAAGGATTTGTTAAGAAGTGTTCATTTGGGAACATTACCTGCAAAAGGTATGAGAGGAAAACAATTAGGTATAGAAAAATAGTGACCTAAAATGCAGTCATAACTAGGGACTTATCTTACCCCAAAGTGAGTTCTCAGTCTGGGAAGGCACTAGAGAGTTATCCCAAGCTAGAGAAAGAAATCTGGGTCTTTATATTCTGATAGTGCCTAATTATTGGATGGAGGCTGCCCAAGAGGTTGGGTTAATCTTGAGTGAGATAATTGTCTCCAATGACTGCTAATAGCTGAGAGCTATCTTCTGGCAGCACTCTAAAAACCTGGGAGAATATGTTTTTGAAGGAGGGTCTAGGTGGTGGTGGTATATCAAAACATCCAGCCTGTTCATCCTGAAGGTATACATGTACATAACAGAATTTTAGAGATGCTCACAGGCCAATTTTCCTAGATAAAACAAAAAACAATAGAAAATTAGTGAAAGGAACCTCAGTCTCTTGCTGGTTTTGAGGCCACAATTTATTCTCATTATATTTCTCCTCTATTCTTATTCTATATTTTGTTCCACCTTGGCAAGCACATCTGCTGAGCCCAGTGACACAATGCACACCGTCATTCTTGAGTAGTATGAGCCAACATTCATAATGCCCTTCTTAGATCACTGCTGTTGCACTTGTCCTTTTATCATCAAAATTAGCAGAGCATACCAATATATGCCCAGGTGATTTACCTAAGTGTCAAACATATTGCCCTGTGACACCATTGTTTAGCAGCAGATCAACCACTTTTTGATTATCAGAGTCATCAGATTACACTGCTGGTGAAATTTTGGTCTCCTACTTTGTTGAGTTGTCACTACTATGCTCTCATTAAAAAAAAACAAAAAAACAAAAAAAAACAGGGCTAAGACTGTTACATTAAATGGAGATATAATAGGTACCATCAGTTACTGGGATGCAATAATAATGCATGTGGTTTATATTTTTGCCAAAGTACAGCGAAGTTTCAGAAAATTCTACTTGGATTTCTCTATTGGATTAGTCCATTTTCACACTCCTATAAAGAACTGTCCAAGACTGGGTAACTTATAAAGAAAATAGGTTTAACTGACTCACAGTTCCACATGTCTGAGAAGGCATCAAGAAACTTATAATCATGGCAGGATGTGAAGACAGAGCAAGGACCTTCTTCAGAAGATGGCAGGAGAGAGAAGTGAGATCACAGGAAAAATACGCCACTTTAAATACCATCAGATCTTATGAGAATTCACTCATTATCACGAGAGCAGCATCGGGGTAACCACCCCATGATGAAATCACCTCCCACAAGGTCCCATCCTTGTCAAGTGGGGATTATGGGAACTATAATTGAAGATGAGATTTGGGTGAGGACACAGAGCCAAACCATTATGAGCCCCCTCCTCGCTCTCCCCAAATCTTACGTCCCCACATTTCAAAACACAATCGTGCCTTCCCCATCATCCCCCAAAGTATTAACTCATTCCAGCATTAACACAAAAGTCCAAGTCCAAAGTCTCATCTGAGATAAGGCAAGTCTCTTCAGTCTATGAGCCAGTAAAATAAAACACAAGTTAGTTGTTTTCAAGACACGATGACGATACAGGCATTGGTAAATATACAAATTCCACATGAAATAAATTGGCCAAAACAAAGGGGCTACAGGCCCCCATGCAAGTCCAAAATCCAGCAGGGTAGACACTAAAGCTTGAAAATGATCTCCTGTGACTCCATGTCTCAAATCCAGAGCGTGCTGATGCACGAGGTGGGCTTCCACAGTCTTGGGCAGCTCTGCCCCTGTGACTTTGCAGGGTAGAGCCCCACTTCCAGTACCTATTTACTGTATTAGTCTGTTTACACACTGCTGTAAAGAGCTGCCTGAGACTAGGTAATTTATAAAGAAAAGAGGGTTAATTGACTCACAATTCCACATGGCTGGGGAGGTCTCAGGAAACTTACAATCATGGTGGAAGATGAAGAAGCAGCAAGGACCTTCTTCACATGATGGCAGGAGAGAGAAGTGAGAGTGCATGAAAAAGCTGCCCCTTTTAAAGCCACCAGATCTCATGAGAATTCACTTACTATCATGAGAACAGCATGGGAGACACTTCCCCCATGATCCAATCACCTCCTACCAGGTCCCATCCTCAACACGTGGGGATTATGGGAATTACAACTCAATATGATATTTGATTGGGGATACAGAGCCAAACCATATAATCCGTCATTACAACTCTTACTCTAAAGGCATAAGAATCAATATGGAGAATATAGCAACTACCAACTATGTCTATTCCAAGTATATATTAAGGAACTGGGGATATATTTACTGGTAAAGGATACATACATTGACAAGTGGTCCCACTGTGGGTTGATCTGTGAACAGAATGTTTATTTGAAACTGGTTTTGATACCTTCATTGTGATACTTCAAGTTTCTGGGTATCATTACTGCTTAAAATTCTATGCATAGAAGTCTTGAAATGTTTGAGTCCTCCCTTTTCTTCAGTTGATGGTTACTTAAACATAATGCCATAAATCGTTTGGAAAATAACTTGAAGGTATCATTAATTCAATGGTATTATTGGGCCCCTCTTCCAAAAACCGAGTCTCATCTTCAGTCTATGGCTTCTGAATCAAAAATCATCTCTGTACAGAAGCTGACAAAAGCAAGATCCTTCTGATCATGTATCCTTGATATATTTGGTTGTACAGAATAAGCAATACACTTGTTAGATGCTCTTCAAATTTACATCTATAGAAGCCATACTCCATTAACCATTTCATAACTCTCAGCAAGTCAGGTCTCCTTTGTTATTTCTCTAGTCTTAACTCTCATATGATAACTATATCCACCTGGTTCCTGTCATGTCAATGCCACCTCCTGGTCTTTGCTTTGGTGTTGTATTATCACCATTGCTATTAGTGAGCCCAGTTCTATAGTGGTATATCCTACAATCAGTCATGGCCTATAGAAACGAGCTATCACTGAATTTCTTGATGACGCTGGAGTTCATACTGCCAACACATTCTTAATTACTTTGGTAAATAGTTTATCTCTGCCACACCAATGGGAGACAGTAATTTGAGGGCTGTGTGTGTGTGTGTGTGTGTGTGTGTGCGCGCGCGCATGTGTGTGTGTATTTCAGGTTTACATGGTATTTCCATTTTAGAATACCTACTTATTTAAGGCTTGTAATCCTGTTTTGCATAAGCTATCAGAAACAGCCTTTCTACCTTACTTAGTGTGGGTTATCAGTCTTTCCATGTTTTCATAAGACATCCTCCTTTCATGTTTTTATTATTTACTAGGAGTCTGAAAACTGAGATAACACTCCAAAATTGATCCATACTTTCCCATGTATTTGTATGTACCTCCCCACTTCCAATATTTGACTAGTATCTAATACTGTAATCTCATGCTTACTCTCTCAGCCATGACTAGTGGCTGTGGGCTAGACTCTCTAACTCCTTTGAGGTATGGTTTATTTACTCTCCTATCAGGCCCACACATCACCAGATGGGCAATGTTGTGGCTTAACTTTGGTTATTGATCTAATGGTCAGAAGGGAATGTGAAAACACATTGTCAGGGTGGAATACTTTGTAGTATGAAGGGGAGGTCTCTAAGTCATTTTGACGCAAAGGAGGCTCCCCTTAACAGGAATGTAATGGTCATATCTGTGGCCGATGTTGAAATCTAAGGGTATGTGGGTTTACAATATTTTTAGAGTAATAATCCAGATGCTCTTATTCCATGATAGTTTCATTCTTTCCTGGCCTGAGTTTTTATGTGGTTATAGCAGACCTGCTTATGTTGAGAGTTTAAGCTTCTTTATAGCTCTCTTTGACTCCTGATTGAGATTTTGGTTTGGTCCTCAACATTCTTTGCCTCTAGCTGCAGTAAATGAGATCCTCTTTATATGCTACTTGCATTCATGCACTGGCATTCATGCTTAGCTTTTAATTCCAGATTAATCAATCACATTTTTATATTTTTCTTCAAGGCATACTTCAAGCTTAGCAAAGCTACTCAATTCCACTCTCCTTATAACTACTAAGTCTCCAATATTTCTCAAATATTTAACACATCACGCCATATCATCTAGTTCATTCTCTTTTACTGTCTACCTGAGTGTATACCATCACTCCGCCACTGAAGATTTTAAAAATTGCACTGTTCTCTTGTGCCAGGGGCTGCCTTTACTTTATTTATCACCATTGATGGCGCCCTTATTTTCAACTGGGCAGTGGATAATCCAACTGCAAAACCTCATTTTAGCATCTGCTTTCTCAGACCAGTTCAGATACCAGCCCTTTTTGGTCAGGTTCCAGAGGAAGAAGGGCCTGATATGGGACTTAGCATGCAAAAGATTTATTAGGGGACTATTTTTGAGAATAATCCCCTAATAAATGAAAACTGCTTCCTCTGCCCAATCTTGTTTCCTGTCCTTCCTATAAAAGATGAGGAAAGGGAAGGAAAGGAAACAAGATTGAGCGAAGGGGGCAGTTTTCATTCTCTATGAATTCTTTATTCAGCTGATGGAGTCTGTATTTGGAGGGCCCCTCAGATCCATAAGGAGCCATAGAAAGAACATGAATCTTTATAAACCTGCATGAATCAGTTATCACGTACATGCTGCCTCTTAGGAATTCATGAGATGAAGATAGTTACCTTGGCCAACGTCACTTTGCCCTCTCAGGACAAAATTGTGCAGCACAATTCTCTGTTGTGCTGTCTAATGCATTGCAAATGTTTAGAAGCATCCCTGGCCTCTGCTCACTAGATGTCAGTAGCACCCTCCCCTAGCTCAAGAATTACACTGTTATCTTGTGTCAGGGGCTGCCTATACTATACCTCACCAGTGATGGCATCCTTCTTTCCATCTGGGCAGTGAGTAATCCAATTATATTAATTCAATGATTGGACTAAGTATATAATGTATATTTTCCCTCAAATGGTATCAAGAAGAAATGGAATGCTAAATTTAGCTAATTTGTAAATTTCACGTATTTTATACCATTTGGACAAGGGAGATTGGGAGTTAAATAAAATTTGAAAGGATAATTTAGGCTAACATCCAGGCTGGTCCCTCCATCACCAAGGACCCTTTAGGACAAACAGAAAATTAGAACTGCTGTCCTAAGCATTTAAGATGGCAATGGCAAGCCGTTGTAGTGTATGTATCAGTGTGTGAGTTATGCATTAAAAAAGGCTTTGCAAACTACTACATGTTGATAATAAAAAGGTGGTGGAAAGACGATAGAAACGTAAGTTTCAAATACTACTGAGCTGCTGACTAGCTCAATGACCTTGGTCATTTCACTCACTCACTGAGCTTTTCCTCACTCTTATTTGAAGATTATTCGAACCTTACAGTGTTAATATTTTTGTGCATATGTGAGTGCATTCATATAAGTTTGAAGTTTAAAAGAAATTTAACTTGTATACGTCGATAAAATATGTACATACACATAAGAATATCTAGCATTGTGCCTGGCCTGTAGTGGTTACTCAAATGCCAGATGAATTTTAATAACTAGCACTCAGCCCTACCTAAAAAGACAAGAACATCTTGCAAGTAATTGCTTCTGTCTTCTAAGATAACTGCTGCTGTTTGGCAACACAGTAGGGACTCCCAGTAGAAGCAACCTTGCTCTCATTGCATCTGCTCCCGAGAAATCAAGAAATAATTACCTTTTTATTTGGAGACTTGATTGATGCAGCAGCCTTCCCTGTGGCTGTGGAGAGATAAACTGGGCCAAAGTGAATAACCTGGATTTTATTCTGCCTTGATTACTCCTGTTGCAGGGATAATTTTAGTTCAGGGCGGGAAGTACCTCAGCTGATTAAAGAGAGGACCTTGGGCACATCAACTCTCAAATATCTTGATTACAGAAATTGAAGGCTCCCATTCCATGTTCGTGAATGAAGTGAAAATGTGACATCCTGCATTGCCAAGGTAGCTAGCTGAATTATATGAATACAAGGAGAAAAAGGGTTTAATGATCAGTGCCAATGTCAAGGACTGGAATCATGACAGGAACAAGTAGTGCTTCCTAAAACAGTGCAAATGATTTATAGTTGAAAATGGCAATCACTTCCATTTATGCTGATGAAAATAGAATTCTTTTAGAAAGTCTCCATTTAAAAAAATATATATGCCTCTTTCAGTGATGATAGCTACGTGACTACCCCATATTATCAGTTGAAAATTAACATTAAAATACCTTTCACCTACATAATTTTTGGAATGGATGTGGAAAATATTCAGATTACCAAAGATTGTAAATATTTCAATTGTAATTTTTTTTTTAAACTCAGCTAGTTTCTTATATTAAAAAAATAAAAATAACTAAAAATACACTTAAAACTGTCCATATTTTAGAAACATTAATTAGGTAAATAGGGGAGGCATAAGAATAGTAGAAGGCTTTGGACAGAAAGATTCAGTGCTCTTAGTAAATGTCAGGTATAATGAGAGGACAGCAGTGTTACAATTCAGAGCACCTAGATTCCAATCTTCACCACCACACACTAGCTGTCTGGAATTATGCAAATCATTGTATGCCTTTGAATTTTACTGTCCTACTCAAAAAGTTGAGATGACAAATAGATTTATCATTTAAAAGTTTCTCTAAGTTTTCATGTCATTGTAAATGTAATATGCTACGCAGATTATTTTAAAGCACTGCAAAACTATTCAACATTTTCATTAACAACATTAACTAAAATGTAAATAATTTATCAAGGAATAAATAAAATATGTTAAACCCAGTGTGTGTTCCACAATAGGTCTTCAATAATGGTGATAAATGAAAGTTGTATTGAATATGTTATTTATAGTCTTTATTTTTCATTAAAAAGTCTGCTAAATGTTGAATGATGAGTACTTAATTCAATTCATGTAAACAAAGTTAACGGGTCAAATAAACATTAAAATATTAAGTGATACTGATGCTGGTAATATTTGTTTAATGTTTGTAGTGGTAATATATAGGTCATAGTAATAATAAAAATTTATATTAAATTAATGCCTTCTTATGCTAACTCAATTCAACATTTAGAATGATTCAATAAAAAATAACCTGGGATTTTATCTATCATGGTTTATCAGATATTGTTTGTTTTATACAGGAATATATATTTATATAATTCTAAGAAAGAGAAGAATCTTGATTTTATTCTCTTTGATTTCCCCTGCTGCAAAGCTAATGTGAGTTTATGGTACTGTGTATATATTTTATTATAAATTACAGAGTCATGAGCTATGTATAAAATTTTTGAGAAAGAAAAAATGATTAATGCATAGCATAAAATATACATACACAATTACTTTTTATGTAATTTATAGTTACATATACTTGGTAATACACATACAATCTTAAATTTTAAAATATTTTGATATTTTAAATATTATTTAAGTAATTATTTGTTTAACTATATGTGTATATATATTTATATTTAAACAACATTATTTTAAATTTTCCTTTATATTTCACCTTACTTTGAAAATGATGTATAATTTATTTACTACCAATCATTTCACCTCCCACAGAAAATACATGTGATTCAATGATAGATCATATTTTATTTATTTCACTGGCTTCAGCGCCAACTATTCAAGATACAAGCAGTCTGTGTTTGCCTTGGCCATATTTAACATCAAGGATCAAAATCAGGGAGAATTACCTAAGGGCAAATAAGTCTACAAGGCTAAAGCAAGTGCAGGCTCTCAGGCTGCCTCTGTTCAGATTTAAGCTTTGCTACTTCATAGTCCTGTAGCTTGGGAAAACAAGGACAGAAAACATGCAGAATAGTAGTAGAAACTTGTTTGTACTAATACAATGCCTAATAGTCTTCCTGGACTGACACATTAGTAAGCATTTGGTTAGTGTTATATGTCATTGTTGGCATTACTACCAAAGTCTAAAAAATGCCTCGCTTAGCCTGGCCTAGAATTCATTGCTCCTCCTCAGGTTTGCTTTGGGTTGATTCGTAACTCAGTTGAAGCCATTTCATAGTCTATCTCTGTGGTTAGTGGAAAAGTGACAGGTGATCATAGCTACAAATACGTCCATAATTTTCACAAATAATAAAGGGGGAAATTGAGAACTTTTATTGCAATCTCATGATGAGACATTGTGACTAAATGAAGACTGAAAGAAAGATATAAACTATGCAGAGAAGCGCTTTTGGGCATAAAAAGGTACTATGCAGAGGAGTACTTTTCTGCATAAAGTGCTTTTACGCACTGTGCCACCAGTTCTTAAAACAGGGCCTTGTACATTGGTGCTTACTGAGTGGTTTTTTAATGAATAACCAATGCAAGATCCAATGCAGCCATTAAGAGTGAAGAACAGATTCACTTACATGCATTATCTCGTTTAAGTCTCTCAAAATCTTGTCACATAAGAAAGTGTGATTTTATAATTTAAAAGGAGAAGGTGTGAGGAATAATACTATGTAGACTTGATCTGTTTTTTGTACTGTAATTTTAATTATTCCACAAGTATCAAATGGTACTTACCACTCATAAATGATACATTTGTACTTTTTATTACTCCTAGGGATTAAGACTAATTTCATGTATTCTTCTTTAATGCTTGCTAAATTTAAGTTGTTGTGTATTCATAATTTGAGACATGAGACAAATATAACCCACCCCAGGGAGCCTCATTTTCTGATTTATTTTTCTCTTCTATGTTTATATCTGTATTAGCCCTTTTTATATTATGGTGCAATAAAATATTCAAATATCTTTAGCCCTAATTTGAGTCAGAGCAACATGATATGGCAGAAAAAAATGAATACGTTAAACGATTGTTGATTCTACCTGCAAAAGCATAAATGTTTCTCTTATTAAAATAACATTAATTAAAATGGATTATCTTTATGAAATATTTTGTTAGGTTCTGTGTTTTAATTTGTTAAAAGTAAATGAATATATTTACTGGCATTTTGTATCTAAGAAGTTTGTTTTTGGTTATCTAGCATGTAAGGGTGGTATCTTCTAACAATTTATGTCTTCTGTTTTCTTTGTGGCTTTGTAGATTTCATTAATCTGAATTAAATTGATCATTTGAGCAAGTGCTTCACCAGTGACTTGCTTCACACTTCTAGAAGAGTTTTTAATTAGGGTAATCTTTCATAGCATTTTTAGTCTAGTAACTTGAAGCCTCATAATATATTCACTCCACATAAAAACACTTGTCAATAGAGTCCACAGGATGATTTAACGTGCCACACACACACCTCTCGTTCTTCACATTGGTATGTATGTAATACAGTCACACCCACCTCTTCATTACTTCCAAAGAGCCAACTTTGTCGCTCTTTCTGATCTTGTTTTCAAAGGAAAACCTATTCTTGGGATTTTTTTTCCCCACTTTTCTTTCAGCTATTCTTTGGATTTTCTCTTCTGTCACATTTTCAAAATGCCATTATTCAAGATGTATCACTGTCTTTAAGTGTCATTATAGGAATTAAATATTCTTTTATTTTTATAATTTCAAGTCCTTTGTTGAACTTACTCAACTAGCACTAAATAATTTTACTCATTTTAAAGAAAATTATTTCAAAGAATTATCTACATTAATTGTCTAAATGGTTTTATCATGGTGAAACATATATATAAACAAATATATATATAAACAAATATATATATAAACAGATATATAAACATATATAAACAACATATATATAAACAAAATTTGTCATTTTAATCATCTTAAAATATTCAGCTCAGTGGCATTTTATATTCATATTGCTGTGCAACCATCGTCACTATCTATTCTAAACCTTTTTTATCACTTCCAACAGAAACTCTGCACCCATTAAGTAATAACTTCTATTTCCCTCTCCCCCAGCCCCTGGGAACTTCTCTATGAATTGTCTTATTGTAAATATTTCAAGTAAGTGGAATGTTACATCATTTATTCTTATGTGTCTCATTTCTTTTAGTTAGTATAATTTATCCAAGGTTAAGCCATATTGTAGCATGTATCAGAACTTTTTTTTATGACCAAATAATATTACTTTATGTCTATTTATCACATTTGGTGTATCCATTTATCTGCTGATGGATACTGGTTGCCTTCAATTATTTCTATTTTATTTTTATTTTAAGTTCTGGGGTACGTGTGCAGGATATGAAGATTTGTTACATAGGTAAACATGTGCCATCATGGTTTGCTGCACCTATCAACCCATCACCTATGTATTAAGCCCAGCATGCATTAGCTATTTTTTCTAATGCTCTCTCTATCCCCACTCCACACCCCCCAACACTCTGAATCTTTTTGAATCCTCAGTGATCTTCATATATTTAAATTGAATGGTTGATTATCAATCCAAGTATTGTTTGATATATAAATGGCATTTTACAGGACTGAGTACATTTACCTACATGAAAGGCCTTCACTAGATTACCAAAACCTACTGGAGAGATTTGGAAGGTAGGACGGCCCTATTGCAGATTCCTTGTAGAAACTGAGACCCTTCCCCTTGAAAATACCAGAGAGGACCTCCACAGGAGCTCGAATCAACTATTTATATTGTCTCATTGTTCTGGGGTAGATGACACGCCCATTCTTGATTCAAATACAGAAAGGGAAGATATAATCATTCTGATTTTCTCCAACTATTCTCTGAAGCTGAGGGTAGACTCAGTAGCTGCTGAATAAGATGCACAAAGTTGTGAAAATGGTGAATATCCAAAGACCTTTTTGTTTGAAAAGAGAAAGGGATTCTGTTTGGAAGGAGAAAAATAAGAATGATGATGGATGGCAGCTAACAATATCCACTGTATGCCTGAAAGCATATCCATAGAATGTTGTTTTAAAATATCATTTCTACCTCAAATACTGGTATTCAACTCTAAGAAACGTACTTATGTGCTTATGTAAACATTAAACCAGCATAAATGTAGAACATTTTCTAAATTTTCTCCATGAAGGCTCATATTGAATAGAAAAAGCTATTGTTTTCTTCTTTTCCATTACAGAGCATGACCCTTTGAATGTTTGAAATTTTTCCTTGAAATGCACTTTAAAGCAGAAGTGATATGCATTTAGCTTCATGATGGTTATAGGTAAAGATTTAATAGCTAGCCATACAAATAAAACCTGAAGGTGGTAAGCAATGATCCATGCATGAAACAAGTATCCCAATTTCCAAAAGGCTCTCAATTAAATGAAAATAACTATTGAACTGATCTTCCACTACCAAAATGTTAATTAAAATTTCATTACTGTTCATACTGTAGCTCTGGGATAACGGTGATGCAGCATCTCAGTATACTATAATCTTAGTGATGTATTTTTATATCATCACCATAAGAAACATTGTGTTACTATGGAATATTTGAGATTTCTCACTGCCTGGGGCATGTATTTATTTCGTATCCTTTTTATTTTAGTTTATTGTGTTCAATCCTCTTCTTAATCCATCTACCTGTACCTGATGCATGAGTCTCTGATGCTGGGTCACAGACAAATGTTCACCCAGGACTGGCCTTGAAAATAAAACATGATGTTTGTGTCATAATCATAGCTCACATCTGACTTCATACTTGGTACAGCTAATTGTATGCTTTTTCCTTGTGTAAATGCCAGATCCTGATGAGTTTTAAATGTTAAAAAGTCATCTTTCCTATGTAATTATAAACTATTTCATTGTTTAAACCTTACAGTATCATGAATTTAGTACTACTTTTTTCTGGAAATATTTGGCATATGAACCTCTCTCACTTATGAGCAGCATATTTATTAATTGAGATTATTGTAGATTCACATGTGGTAGAAGGAACAATACAGAGAGATCCCTTATATACTTCGTCCAGTTTCCCCCAGTGGTGACATTTTGCCTAACCGTAGTATAATAGCATAACCAGGATATTAATATAAATAAAATCCATTGATCTAATTCACACTTACCCAGTTTTACCTACACACACATATCTGTCTATTTAATCTGATACAATTTTAAGATGAGTAGATGTGTTTATCTACAAATAGGAGTAAAAATGCTAAACACAGATAACATTGTAAGGATCCTTTCTATTCTTTGGTAACCATACACACCTCCCTCCATTTCTCCCACTCATTTCTAAACGTTGCCACTAAACTGAGCCTCTATTTCTAAAATTTCATCATGAATAGAACAATACAGAATACAAACTTTGGGAACTGGTGTTTTTTTTTTTTTTTAACTTTGTGTGATTCTCTGGAGACTTACCTAAGTTGATATGTACATAAATGATCTATTCCTTTTTAAAGTAGTATTCCATGGTGCATATTTACTGCCATTTGTTTGACCATTCACCTACTGAAGTACATCTGGATTGAGTCGAGGTTTTGGCTATTATGAATACATCTGCTATAAATATTTGTTGTATAGGCTTTTGTGAACAGAGCTTTCTCCCCACTCATGGAGAAATTCACAAGAGTACAATTTGCTAGGCTGAATGATAGTTGTATACCTTTTTTTATTACCAAGCTCCAAGCTGTTTTCTACAGTGGCTATATCATTTTACATTTTCACAGGAAATAGATGAGTGGTCTAGTTTTTCTACAGAAATGGCAATATTTGCTACTGTCACTATTTTTTTTTTTTTTTTTTTTTGGAGACGGAGTCTCGGTCTCTCGCCCAGGCTGGAGTGCAGTGGCCGGACCTCAGCTCACTGCAAGCTCCGTCTCTCGGGTTTACGCCATTCTCCTGCCTCAGCCTCCCGCACTATTTTTTTTTTTTAATTTTAGCCATTGTAATAGATGTGTGGTATTAGGTAATAATATATCACTGTGGTTTTAATTTGTAATTTTCTGGTAAACAATGACGTTGATATGATGCTTATTTGCCATCTGTATATCCTCTTCACTGAAATGTCTCTCTATATCTTTTGCCCATATTCTGATTGAGTTTCCTAGTTCATTTTTGCAAGATCTTTTACAGTCTGTATAGTTTTGTTTGGTTGAGGTTGGAGAGGTCTTTTTTATGTTCTAAATACTAATCCTTTCTCAGATATCTAATTTTAAAGTGTTTTCTCCAAATATGTACCTTGGTCTCTTTATCCTTTTCCCATTGGTTTTCACTAAGAGAAAGTTTATAGTTTTTTTTTTTTTTATGTATTGTGCTTTTGATGTCAAGTCTGAGAAATTGTAGCTTTGCTCTAGAGCCTGATGATTTTTTTCTTTTAGTTTAAACATGTTTTTTAGTTTTACATTTAAAGATATAATTTATTTTGATTTAATTTTTGTATGTTATATGATGTGTAGTCCGAGATTCTTTTTCTTTTGTATTTGTTCCTTTTGGTCTATGCATATACAATTGCCACAGGACCATTTCTTGAAAAGAACGTTTTTCAGTTTAGTTCCCGCATCTTGCTCAAAAGTTTGTTAGGTATATTGTATAGGTCTGTTTCTAGGCCCTCTACCTTGTTTCCTTGGCTTATGTGTCAATACCACATAATATTAATTAATGTATGTAGATAATAAGTCTTGAAATCAGATATAATAATTCATTTCTTTTTATTTTTCCTTTTAAAAATTATTTTAGCTAGTTTAATTCCCTGGGCATTCCATGTAAATTTTACAGTAATAATTCCATATTTATACAAAAAACGTGGGCTATTTTGGATAAGGATTACATTAAACCTGTGCATTGATTTAGAAAAAATTAGCATCATCAGTATACTGTTCCTTCCAATCCATGAACACAATGTCTTTCTACTTATTTAGGATTTTTAATTTATTTCATTGTTGTTGTATATTTTTTAGCATAAAAGCCTTGCACAGTTTTGTTAGATTTACAGTTAAATAATTCATTTTTGAGTGTTGTGAATGGTATTGTGTTTTTAATTTCAGTGTTCATGGGCACATTCTACTATCTAGAATGAAAAACTTACCTTGTATCTTGTGACCTTGCTGGCATCATTTATTAGCTCTGTTTTTTGATAGATCCTTCAGGATTTTCCACATGGACAATCATGTTATTAGCAAATAGAAATTTTTTTTTTACTTTTTCCTTTCTTGTCTGTATACCTTTTGTTTCCTTTCTTTTCATTATTGCACTGATTGAGGACTTCCAGAACTATGTAGAAAAGAGAAGTAAGATTAGTCATCTTCACCTTATGTGCCAGGCTGTTCTTATGTTGCTACAAAGTAATATTTGAGAATGAGTGATTTATAAAGAAAATAGGTTTAATCGGCTCACAGTTCTGCAGACTGTACAGGTAAAACAGCACTGGCATCGGCTCAGCTTCTAGGGGCCTCTCAGGGAGATTTTACATACAGGGAGGAGATATGTCACGTGGCCAAAGCAGAATCAAGAGAGTGGAAGGAGGTGCCACAAACTTTAAAACAACCAGATCTCGTGAGAACTCACCTTCTAACCTGAGGACAGCACCAAGACATGAGGGATCTGCTCCCATGACCCCAAAACCTCTCACCAGGCGTTACCTCCAACACTGGGGATTACATTTCAACATGAGATTTGGTGGGAATGTATGTTCAAACTATAGCACCTTGTTCCTGATTTTAGGAAGGATTTTAGGATGTTTCTCATCATTAAGTATAATCTTAGCTGTAGGGTTTTTACCTGTTATTTAAAATTTGGAGAAGGTCTTCCTCTATTCCTAATTTTCTAAGAGCTTTTTATTAAAAATATGTATTTTTTGCTGAATTAATTTTATGCATCAATTGATATGATCATCTGATTTTTCTTCTTTAGTCTGTTGATATTGTTCATTACAATGACTGATTTTATAATGTTGAACCATCCTTGTATTCCTGGAATAAACACACTTGGTCATGTGTATAATTATTTTTATATATTGTTGAGTTTTATTTCATAATATTTTGTTAATGATTTTTATATCTGTATTCACGAGGGATACTAATCAATGGTTTTCTTTTTTGCGCACTGTCTGGCTTGGGTATTAGTGTAATACTTCATAAGAATAGTTAGGAAATTTTCACTTCATGTCTATTTTCTGGTAAACTTGTATAAATTTGGCATTAATTACTTCTCAAATGTTTATTAGTATTCTCCAGTGAAACCATTTCAGCCAGGAATTTTATTTGTCAGGACCTTTTAATTAATAATTTAATTGCTTAGATTGTAATAGAGCTATTTTAGGTTGTTAATTTTGTCTTGGTAATTTTTGATAATTTGTGTTTTCAAAAAATTATTCCGTTTATTTTAAGTTGATGAAACTATAAGCATAAAGTTGTTTGCATTATTCTCTCTTTATCTTTTTAAAAGCTACAGAATCAAGAGTGTTATTTCTTACTTTAATTTTGACATGAGCAATAGGTGTCTTTTTGTTATTTTAGCTTAGAATTTTTGGAGTTTTATCAATTTTATTGATAAACATTTGAAAAATATTTGGTTGTATTAATTTTCTTTATTGCTTTTCTGTTTTCAATTTTATTGATTTCTGCTTTGATTTTTTTTTTGTTTTGAGCTTATTTTGCTCTTCTGTTTCTACTTTTGTTAGTAGAAATGTAGATTATCAACTTGAGACCTCTCATTTTTAATGTAAGCCTACATTGCTATCAATTTTTCTCTAAACGCTTCTTTAGTTCTATGTGGCATAATATTTTGTATCTTTTAAATCATTCACGTATATGTATTTGCTTTTAAATTATTTGAGACTCCCTTTTTGACCCATGGATCATTTAGAAATATGTTATTTCCCACATGTTCTCAGATTCCTCTTGTTTTGTTACTTATTTCTAGCTCGATATAAAAATTAGATAACACACTTTAAATTATTTCTTTTTTTAATTTGTTGAGGCTTGATTCATATCTACTTATGTCTATGATCTATCTTGATGAGTATTGCATGAAGGTCTGAAAAAAATTGTGTGTTCTGCTGTCACTGAACGTAGTGTATATATGTGGTAGTTAGATCTTCTTAGTTGAATGAGCAGATATTCTAGATATTCTAGGTCATTGCTGATTTTCTAATAATTCTATCATTATTATCATTGTTATAATGACAGTGTTGGAGCCTGCAATTACAGTTGTGAATCTCTCCTGTCAACTCTTTATCTGTTTTTGTTTCATGTTATTTTGCAAATATGCTGCTGTGATTGGTACATAATTAGAATTTTTATGTCTAGTTGATTGATTCTTTTGTTTGTTTGTTTGTGAGATGGAGTCTTGCTCTGTCATCCAGGCTGGAGTGCAGTGGCGCGATCTCGGCTCACTGCAAGCTCCGCCTCCCGGGTTCACGCCATTCTCCTGCCTCAGCCTCTCGAGTAGCTGGGACTACAGGCGCCACCATGCCCGGCTACTTTTTTGTATTTTTAGTAGAGACGGGTTTTCACTGTGTTAACCAGGATCGCCTTGATCTTCTGACCTCGTGATCCGCCTGCCTCGGCCTCCCAAAGTGCTGGGATTAGAGGCGTGAGCCCCTGCGCTCGGCCTGATTGATTCTTTTATCATTATTGATATAAGAGAAACAAGGATCAAAAACATGTACATGAAATGTGATTCAGACAAGAAGGTATAGACCCATTTCTTCTTGCTGCCTCTCACGAGACACAACCTTAAGCACTGCAAGTGGTGAAAAGACAAATATAGAGGAGAACCCTGAAGGTAGTAAAAATAAGAGAGCTTTCTTTTTACTGTCGTGTTTTACTATCTATTAAATTTCCACAATGCATCGCTAGAGCCATATTGTATCTGTGGACACTCTTTAAATGTTGACATTTAAGCAAAAGTCTAAAGAATAAATCTAGAAATAAAAATGAATGTGAAATTTGATGAGAAGGATTGGCTCCTGCTGCAAACAAATTTCTGTTCATTATATATTACTCAGTCAGTAGGTATATTATAGGAGCATGAAATGGTCTAATATCTGGTCAAGAATGGAGAATCTCAGTCCTATGAGGACAAAGAGGCTTCCATGACCTACTAGGTTGCCTGGTATTGCTCAGTCTCTCCTGCAGGCTCTGCCTTGTAGAAAAAAGAAGTCTCAGGGCAGATGGGTAAGGAGAGGCACTCTCATGGCCTAAGTTCAGCTGGTGCTATCCTAGGGACTGCTGTTTGATCTGGAGAAACAATGGGCCTATCTGGGCTGCCTTCTGCTACTATGTCATAGAGAGAAAGAAATACTGTATGGCCTTCCTCTGTCAGGTGGGAGGATACAAGGCATCTTGATGTTTTGTTATTGCTCAAATCCCAGGTCCCCACACCAGCTCTTCTATTTTTACCAAACGCAGAGTTCTCTTTTATTTGCTTTTTGCACCATTTGCAGTGTTTAAGGCTGTGCCTAGTAAGAGGGAGCAAGAAGAAATGGATCAATGCCTTCTTATCTGAGCTACGGCTTACTTAGATGTTTTTGACCCTTGTTTCTGTAATATTAATGATTAATTTATAAAACTTTAGCCTGAATTAATCTGTATTACCTTATTTCCATAAACTCCATACAGACAGAATGTAGGTTTCATTTTTTTATAATTAAACACCCTGCCTACAGTTTACAAAGAAATGATATGTCATTTAAATGATTAATTTATAAAACTTTAGCCTGAATTAATCTGTATTACCTTATTTCCATAAACTCCATACAGACAGAATGTAGGTTTCATTTTTATATAATTAAACACCCTGCCTACAGTTTACAAAGAAATGATATGTCATTTAACTTACATAAATGGGTAAAAGATTAATCACAGTTTATTTCTTTAAAAAATAACACACATTTCACTTATTTCTGTATTTGTCTTAAGTTCAACCTTTTTGCCATTATCTTGATCAGTGTAAAATGCTCAGATGGTCAGTGCTGTTTGACTTGTGTCTGTGTTTGGTTAGGATCCATTTAAACTCTCTAGGATAATGTCAAAATCAATTTCTTCCTTTATACTTTCTTATTTTCAAAGAAATGGTGCGAGATATTTCTATGAATACATAGAAATGTCTATGCGAATATGTATCTGACTAAAAATGTTGCAGGCATCTTTTCTGTTTTTTTTTTTTTAACGCTTTGTAATATTTTTATTTTCTGTTCATTTAGTGATATAAGGGAAGGTTGTGAGCATTTAACTACATAATCTTTATGTTTCCACCAAACTCAATTTTTTAGTTCTTAGTACATGGCCAATAGTCTAACGTTAGTATATCCCTTTTATATTAGCTTATTTTCTTGTTAACAACAAGGATATCTCTTCTGGAGTATCCAAAGTCAAGGTGGAAAAAGTAGTCAACAGGAAAACGAACGGAACAGTTATTGGATCTATATGAGAATTTAAAGCAAATGTTTCTAAATGACAAATTGTAACTCAGGAAATATTTTACATATTCTATCAAAATTTTGTGAATTTTTATAATAAAGCATTCACAATTCAATTACACATAAAGGAAGAAAATACAAACTACATCTATCAATAAAATATTTGTTTCAATTTTTGTTTCATCTAGCAATATTCTTTTCCCTCCATAAGGAATCTGTTAAAAACTCTCTTCTTACTATCCTTCAGTCTTTTAAAATGTATTAAATTCCCACAATGCATTATTAGAGCCTATATCTGTGGCTCTTATGTGTTGGTATTTGAGCAAAAGTAGAAAGAATAAATCTAGAAATAAAAATGAATGGGAAAGTTGACAAGAGAGATTGGTTTCTACTGCCAAAGATATAACTATACTTCACCTAGTCTATCACTCAAGGAGGTTTCAGAATGAAGAATCATTTTCAAAATGCCTTCCTACTTTCATCTTTTCCCAGGGAAGTTCAGAATAACCTGCAAGTGGATCACTGAACAAAGAAAGTACAAAACCACAAATAGTCCCTCTAAGGTCCTTTAAACCACAAACTTGGAACATTTTTATGACATTTCAAAATGACTTGTGATCCTGATACTACTATTTAAAGATATAGCTTGAATTAAATAAAATAAATTACAGGTCATCTAAGGAGGGAGCATTTTGTTTTGTTTTATTTTTCCCATTTGACTACTTAAGATTAATTATCTTTCTTTAATATATATTGCATAGATTATATATTTTTAAATTCAGGTTATAGAACAAAAACACTTTCCTTCACTTATCATCATTTGATATAAGTACTATAAGTAAAACCTCAGTCCTACTTATATGTTTCTACAAAGAAGCACCAGCTATAGTTTGCTGGCTTTTTAAAAAGAAGAAAGCAAAATTATACTAACTGATTTTGCTATGAGACAGATCAACCTAGATTTTATGAATACAATAATTAACTTAAGTGCTTCAAATAGGTTTAGTGCTTTGTGGTATGAGATACTGCTTCCATCTAAAGAAACACCAATTTAGGAGAAACTAGAAAAAGAATTGAGAAAGAAGAAGAAAGTGTTTTTTTGGAAATACACCAACCATAAAAGAACAAAGCTCACTCTGCTCCTCTTAAAGTTTACTGCATTGTAATTGGGAATTTGTTGTTTTCCTGGTTCCTTGAGTAACAGAGACATAAGCAAAGATGGTATTTATGTTCTGCAAGAGTCCACCCATGTCTGTTTTGGTGTGATTACCCTCCCCTAAGGCTAAGTTACTAACTTATGATTTAACAGAGAGAGTTCAAAGTATTCTAATGAAAGCTTATATAACTGCATATTATAAAGCATAATTGCTTGCATAGGCTCCCAATGTCTAAGGCAATCATGATCATATGCTTGCAAGTTGGTGAATGTAGAGGTTGCATACAAACCATTGAAAACTTTGGGGCACTTAGCAATTCAAATTCTAAATTAGGGGAGCAAATATTTCTGAGATCTTCAGAGCAATTCTGATTTTTACAGCCTAGTCTATGGATATGGTGTGCCTCAAATGAAATCCTCTCTTATGATTCCAGCTCAGTTCACTGTATCCCTTTAGCTTCAAGTTGAACTCAGTTCTCTATTAGATATTTAGAATCCTCAGATTATTTGCAAGCACTATCTACAAATATATAAATTGTCCACTTTGCTAACCATTCCAAAAACACAGGTGACAACCTTTACATTTTCCCTTAATAACATCACTATATTGTAATATGGCAGAAAGAATGCTAGGCACTTAAATCAGATTCTGAAATGCTGTATTGCTTGCTATTGACCTATATGGACTTGGACAAGTAGCTGTATCTCTGGGATTTTCAGTGTCCTCATATGGAAAATATAACTCTTAAAACTGTTGAGGCTTAAACCAGATAATTTGCTAAAATGGACTAAGAGAGTGCCTGGCACAAAGCTTCCCCATGCTTCCTTTCTGCTTCTGTCTCTCTCTTTCCATTCACTTATGGTACCTCAGGCCATCATATCTGCTTTTACATTGGCTCTTCAGACTAAAGTGTTAGCAGGGTTGGCTCAGCAATGAGAGATGGGAACACAAATTCAAATAAATAAGTCTTCCACTATTTTTTATCCTTGGCAGAATCCATTTTAATCGCTTGTTTCATCAAATAGTAATTGCACTCAATAACTTGTCCAACACACTAATGCAAAGCTAAATGACTGTCAACTGGCTCAGGACAGCCTGGCCCACCGCATGATGACAGGCTGTGATAGGATCTCTCATTATATTAGTGAAAATGCATTTCTAGTAAAATTATGCACTCATAAAATATAAATAAAAATATCTCTGAACTGAAGGAGTTATGTGCCAAGTAAGATAATGCTTTCGAGGTACTGAACTACAATGCTTGATAAATTAAAAATTACTCAGTAAATGTCGGATATAATTATTATTAAATGGCATATTTCTCCTCAAAGAAAGCCAAACCTAGATTAAGCAAATTCTTAAATTTCAGATGTCTGTGTTAAATACAACATGGAAAACTCAGTTTTGCACATAGCACATCTTTAAATTATGACACACTTAAAATTGTTTATTCATTATTTTATGATACCAGAATCTAGAATGTTCCATTCTTAGTCTGACTTTAAATTAAATCAAGGCAAAAACTATGCAACACAATGCTAATCACTGTTAAATGATAAAGATACTGAGTTCTAAAGGTTTTTCTTTCTCCTTCTTCTGTTTATTTATTTATTTATTTTTATCTATTTTTATTTTTTTGACAGGGTTTTGCTCTGTTGCCCAGACTACAATGCAGTGGTTCAGTAAGGCTAACTGCAGCCTCGAATACCTGGGCTCAAGCAATCCTCTCACCTCAGTCTCCCAAGTAGCTGAGACTACAGGTACACGCCACCATGCCTTGTTAATTTTTTATTTTTTGTAGGGATGAGACGTCACTGCGTTGCCCAGGATGGTCTTGAACTCCTGGGTTTCAGTGATTTTCCCATCATGGCCTCACAAAGTGTTGAGATTATAGGTGGGAGCCACTGTATCTGACCTGTGTCATTCTTTTCAAAAGAAACTTTCAACTTTCATTAGATATTTTTTCTTCTTTTAGGCAGTAGAAATAAATTAGAACTAGAGAGTGCTTTGGGATTAATCTGAGAGACTGACATATTATGATAATAATAGTTTTATTATAAGACTTTTTTTGTATATTCAAAATGTTATGGATGATAGAGCAGCAAGTATTTTAAGGAGTAAATCATAGAACTGGCAATCCAATGACTATGGCCTTTCCAGTTGGATGAGGGAGAGTGTAAGAAAGGCAAGTGAACATGTGATGTATATAAAACAACACATTCAGAATCACAGATCTGTGAAAACAGTCAAACCAAGTCAGTGAGAACTTGAATGCCATACAGTGAGAAGAGATAGGTTTGGGACAAATTATGCAGGATATTGCGAGTTTAATCTTTAGAAAAATGGACCAAGAGAAGCCTATTGGAAAGAACAGTTTGGTGTTTAGGATATTCACTATAACTATGGAGCTTCAATTTATTAATGCAACCAAAAACCACATAAATCTACGGACCCTTAAACTACTACACCTGCATTAAAAATTTTGGTTGGGGTGACCTCGGAGCATAACTAAACATCCCAATAACCTATGCTAAGACTACACAAGTCAAAGCGAGCCAACACCTATAACTGATCCAGTAACTTGACCAACGGAACAAGTTACCCTAGGGATAACAGCGCAATCCTATTCTAGAGTCCATATCGACAGTAGGGTTTACGACCTCGATGTTGGATCAGGACATCCTAATGGTGCAGCAGCTATCAAGGGTTCGTTTGTTCAACGATTAAAGTCCTACGTGATCTGAGTTCAGACCGGAGCAATCCAGGTTGGTTTCTATCTATTCTATATTTCTCCCTGTACGAAAGGACAAGAGAAATAGGGCCCACTTCATAAAGTGCCCTCATTCCATAGATGATCTAGTCTCAATCTAACCAAACATCACACACGTAACGCAAGAACAGGGTTTGTTAAGATGGCAGAGCCCGGCAATTGCATAAAATTTAAAACTTTACAATCAGAGGTTCAACTCCTCTTCTTAACACCATGTCCACAACAAACCTCCTAGCAGTGTGGAAGATTAACAAAAAAAAAAGTGAGATGTGGTACCTCTGGTTTTAACTTGGACACTTAAAAAGCTCGGAAGTCATCAATTCAATCCCCCAAATAACAAACAACTGAAAGTACTGAAAATCAATGACTTTTCTTGGATTCGTCATATAATTGAGGTCACAGGACAATCTGTCACCCCGAAATCTGGAGATAGGCAAATGCAGAGAATCACAAGTGAACATTAGCTTACTTGAAACAGAGGTTGGTGGAACCATAAATTGGTTGGAACATTTAAATGGTAATTTTCATGAACTGTTGGAGACTAAGCGCTGAATAGCTTTTTAGAGGGAGAAATTCCTGGGGAATCAGGCTTATGAGTACCCTAGCCCATTCATGGGTTTTACTTTTAGGAAATTTGCCAGGAGCTCCCAGTGCAGTGCCAAGAAAAACCCTATTATGTTTTAGGTAGGGCAAGGAAAAAATAGCCATTTAAAATATGTCTGGAGTTTTCTTAATAAGAAGCCTGTACTCCAACTGAAAATACTTTATCTGGGCCTCATTTAACTTGGAGGATGAACAATTATCCACCTTCCGCCCCTTCCAGTCTTCTTCAATGACCTCAAGTAAAAGTAATTTCTCACAGTTAATTATAATGGATGCAGTAGGTTTATTGTTTATCTACGATAATAAACCTACTGTTTATCTCCAATAAACCTACTGCATCCATTGTTTATCTACAACAATAAACCTATTCTTTATCTACAATAAACCTACTGCATTCATTATAATTAACTGTGAGAAACTAGATGCTTTCCCCCTAAAATTGGGAGCAAGGGAAGGGTGTTCTCTCCCACTCTTCTTATCCAATATTGAACTGAAGTTGTAACTAGTGCAGTAAGATAAGGAAATAAATCAAGTGTATACAGAATGAGAAGAAAGCACTCAAACCACCTTTTCCATTTGCAGGTAACATAAATGTCTATGTAGAAAAATTCCAAAGAATTGTCAAACACATTCCTTGAACTGTGAGAAGTCTAACACAATCACAGGATAAAACAATTAATATACCATAGTCAATTGTTTTCTGATATATCAGTTCAACAACTGGAATTTGAAATTAAAATTAAAAACACAATACAATTTATAATAGCACCAAAATGAAATATATTTAGTATAAACTAACAATATTTGTACATGATCTTTATATACTAAAATCTTCATGAAAGAAATGAAAGATCTAAATAAATGTAGAGCTATTCTCTGTTTAAGGATTGGAAGACTCAATATAGCTAAACCGTTAATCTTCCCAATATGATATACAGATTCACACAATCCCAAACCAAATTATAACAAGTTACTTTGTAGTTATTACCAAATTCGTTTTAAAGCTTACAAGATGAGACAAAAAGACCCTAAATAACCAACACAATAGTTAAGACAAAGAACAAGATCAGAGGACTGACAACTGCATTTCAAAGCTTACTATAAAGTTACAGTAATGAGATCAATGGAAGACAATAAGCCCTGGAAATATATAGCCAATTGATTTCTGACAAAGGAGCAAAGACAATTTATGGACAAAGGATAGACTTTCCAACAAATGGTGCTCGAACAATTGGAGATCTATATGCAACAAAATTAATCTAGACACATATCTTATACATATTAACTCAAATTAAAACAGAGCTACATGTAAAATGCAAAATCATAAAACTTCTAGAAGAAAATAATATAGGAGACAATCTTAGTGATTTGGGGCTTGGCAATGAGTATTTAGTTATAACACCAACAACACAATCCTTGAAAGAAAAAACTGGTAAGTTGGACTTCCTTAAGAACAACCACCACAACAACAAAAAACAAATTTCTGTTAAAGACACTGTTAAAAGCATGTAAAGACAAGTCACAGACTGGGTTAAAGTATTCATAAACACACATGTTTGACAAAGGATTTGTATCTAAAATATACAAAGAGCATTTAAACCTCAACATAAGAAAACCAGTCACCCAATTAAAAATAGGCAACATAGCCGGGCGAGGTGGCGGGCGCCTGTAGTCCCAGCGACTGGGGAGGCTGAGGCAGGAGAATGGCATGAACCCGGGAGGCGGAGCTTGCAGTGAGCTGAGATCCGGCCACTGCACTCCAGCCTGGGCAACACAGCAAGACTCCGTCTCAAAAAAAAAAAAAAAAAAATGGGCAACAGACTTAAACAAAAACCTTACTAAGGACATTATTAAAATGGTACTTTACACCTACTGCAATAGCAAAAATCCAAAAATCAGACCATGCTAAAGCTATAGAGACTGTACAGCAGTGGAAACTCTTCACTGGTTGCTATGGAAAAAGAAAACAGGTCAGCCATTTTGGGGCACAGTTTGGTGGTTTTTTACAAAGCTAAACATAGTTTTTCCATTGATGTAGCAATCATCTTCCCAAGTATTTACTCAATTGCTTTCAAATATGTATGTCACTCAAAATATTCACGCAAATATTTTTCATAGCTTTATTCATAACTGCCCAATACTAGAACAACCAAAACACTCTTTAAAGTGAATGAAAAAATAAACAGCGGTACATTTAATAGATCATTCTTTACCTTTAAAAAGGAATAAGCTACCTAGCCATGAAAATACCTGGAGGAAATTTAAATTAACATAGATAAGTGAAATAATCCAGTCTGCAAAGGCTACATACTGTATAATTCCAATTATATGACATTCTGGAAAAAGCTGAATTTGAGACAGTATAATGATCAGTGGTTGCCATGGTTTCTGGAGGCAATGAGAGAAGACTGGTGAAATGCAGGGGAGGTTTTAGAGCTGAGAAACAATTCTGCATGATAATATAATGGTGAATACATGACACTATGCCTTTCCCTTAACCCACAGAACTTTATAACACAGATAGTGAACTATAATGTATGCAGTTGTGAAAGAATTTATTTCAGAGGTGGGAAAATTCCGTGAAGTAATGCAGAGTATGACAATGAATCTAAACTGTAATAAAAACATTAAAAACAACCTCACTGAAGAGGGTGGTGGGGGACAAGGAGGGGAAAGATGATGACTTATGTAACTTCTGAAATGAGTGAGGACTATACGATTAAAGGCAAAAGAAATTATACACAGTCACTGCAATCTAGTTGCTAAATTTGTTTTCCATGGAAATATGGGTTAACAATGTTGATACTTCTACACATATTTACTGCACTGAACAATTAAGTATATAAATGGCAGATGGTAGGAGCCAAATTTCTCATTGATGGAATGGGGATTTACAGACAATACGTGAAGGAGACTAGAACGATCCATGTGCTAATGGGCTAAGTAAGAGACATTAGTGTGAACCCTTGTTTAGTTATGTGTAGATCCAGAAAAAAACATACAAAAATAATTATAGACATGTGTATTCTTACTTAGTTACTATACATATATATGACATGGTAACTAATATAATATGCTAGATGGGATACTGGATGAGAAAAATTACATTAGGTAATAACTTTAAAAATCTGAATAAACAGTGAACTTTAGTAAATAATAATGCATCAGTATTGGTTCATTAATTGTAATAAATGTATTACACTAATATATGATGTTCATAATGGAGGAAGCTGTATGATAGAATGTATGGGAACTCTGTATTACCTGTTTAATTTTTTTGTGTATGTAATAAGCATTCTAAAAATAAAGTCTATTAAAAATATAAAAATATAAATAATAAATGCATGATAGAGGTGATATAACTTGATATGTTTCAGCCATTGAAATGTACTGTAGTTAAGTTTTTATTTAATGCCTCGGATGTATTTATAAAAGAATTAGAGACAATTATAGAATTGCTTGAATTTGAGAATTTTCCTGTCATTTGGAAGTATGAAAAATGTTTTGCTTTGTAATAACACGTGTTCTCTAAAACAGAGACACAAAGCTAGTATGTCAAATAATTGTGTTGAACTTGTGTGACAGTTTTCAACAAGAAAATTTACAGTTTTGTATGGGTTATTTTAGTGTTAGCTCTGGGCAGGTCAAAGAGAAAACCGTAAAATCTCTGCATATTTGCAAAATTCTGAGTAATTTTCCCCCAATTATACTTTAAATAAAAATTATTATGCTTCTATTACAATGCTGTATGACTTTTTAGAGTAATGGTCAAAATACAAGTTCTGAGGTAAAACAATACTACATAAACACAGAGTTACACTTCTGACAACTTGAGTCTGATCTTTTTTTTTGTTTTTATTTATTAAAAGACCTTAGTAAGAAACAAAATAGTGTATTCTCCAAATTCTATTCACTAGGCATATTTAGAGGACTTCTTTCTTTGAAAACTAGAGAATTCGAGTTGAACAAGGCACAGACCCCACAAAAACGTAAGCCATTGTGTAGTAGGGGAGGAAGAGCCACATATAAAAATGTTGTCTATAATATGTGTACCATAATAGAGATGGGGAAAAAAGGTTTTGAATTGCACAGACCACAGGATGTTTAAATCTAGTGTTGTGTTTATTATATAAGAACATAATGTGTGTATTCTTATGCGTATATAAGGAGAGAACTAGGTACTGAATATTTTACTTGAACTGAGCTTTGACAGGTAAGTAAACTTCCTTCAAGGTAACTGTGCATGAGACACTAATGGACAATAAAAGAGCAAGAGTATAAAGGAGTATAAAAGTAAGGAGAATGCTTCATGAATGTTGATTCCCAGAAATAGAGTGCAGGACGTATGATGGAGTTGAAGATGAAGTTGAGAGCATTTGTTGAAGCCATTTCCGGGAAATCCTCTAACACCATGATCAGGAAAGGTTTTCAGCCTTACAATGAGTCATCAGTTGCGTTTCCTTCACCTAGAATAACAGCTGGTTGAAGTGAATTTTCAATCACTCAACCTAGACGCTCAAAATCCTAATGAAACATCTTCTTTATTTTTAGGCTACATTTTCACTAGTCCTCACCTCAACTAATATACCTAGCCAAATTGTTTTTTTAAATTGTTTATATATCTGCCCCCATCCATTAGTCTCAGCCTCTTATAGACAATAGCTGTGTCTTTTATTTCTGTTTTCCTAGGACATCGTCACAATTTTTTGCACATAGTTGCCCATATGTAGCATGAATAGTTTCTACTGAACTGTGTTTGAAAGGAATAAATTAGGACTTGGTTGATACATAGCAAATAATTATTGAGTATGCACTGGTATAGATCTTACCATTTCAATTACCTTTATATTTAAGGAACAAAATAGTGGTGGTGACAGCAGCCTCTGAAGATTGTGACTTGTGTGTAGACAGGAAAAGTGAAGACAACAGAAGAGTTGACATGTACCATAGTCCTCTTTCCTAAAGTTTATAAATAATAAGAATTTTGTCAATGGAGACATGAGAAAAGTATTGTGAAAAGATACTGTCCTTCTTTGACGCTTATACTCCTCTTCCTGAAATAGGGTAGACTCTTAGTTTATGTTTGATAACTGAATCAATGAGTAAAAAAGCATATAGCTGATTGTCTTACTCCTGTTCACATTTTCAAAAACATTAACTTCGTTCTTCAGAATCTTTTCATAGAAATTTTCTATTACTTTGAGTGCTGCTAAAACTTCTTCCCCGTCATCTTTTTGTTTTCACAAATAGCATTTGTGAGACACTTTTAATCTCTTCATAGACATTTCAAATATTCTTTCTATATTAATGAATCATCCCCATACTCTATTATGCCATATTTATTTCTGAACTTGTTGAACATCTATTCAATCTTTCCTGAATCGGTAAACAGAATATAATACAGATTTTTAAACACATAATTTAAAACACATAAGATTTTTAAACATGAAATATTGTAGAATATTGGCTTTCATGAACATTCCAATGTCCATTCAAATTACACAAATGCATGAGTCCTATGAAGAAGGCTGACACATTTCAGAAAAAGTGACTATATTGGAGAGATGTAACAGGGATTTTTTTAAAAAAAATTATTCCATCAAAAGTAGCCACAGTAAAGTCAAATTTCATCTAGCAACCAATGAATATTTTAAAAAGTGAGGTTTTTGAAGCCAAATCTATGTTTCTAACTTATGTTTAGATTTTTGAATGTTTGCACTCAAATTAAACTTGAGTTGACATATGCAAGCCATATTTATATGCTCTATTCCAGACATCATTCTAAACATTGTATTTACTAATATGAATAAAGCTTTTCCTCAAGAAGGTCACAGTCTTGTTTAAATGAAAGAGGCAAAATAAAATAACAACATCTTTCAAAGACACTTCAAGTGTCACTTTATCTTTAAAGTGTGTCTCCAGCCCTCATCTCAAACATATACCTCACACACATTTGCAAACCACTTAATACAGAAATACAAAGTCAACATTATGTATTATATAATATTTTTTTCTGTGCCTGCTTACTTATAAAGAAAGCATTTATAAATGCTATGAGAGGATGTACAAGGAAAACAATTTTTCTTGATGGACTATGATTAGCATCTGAAGGAAGAATTGTAGCGACATATTTGCTTTTATTTTTGATCCTCACTTTTTCAATGGATAAACAGGTGAGCAAGGTCACCTGATTTACCTATTTTTTTCAAGTACATTTTTCTTTAAATAAAAAATTTTGATTTCTACAAGTTTGAAAACTACTTCCATATGGCCTCCAATACTTCTCCCAGCATTAACAGTCTATGAATCTGCATTTTAGTCCCAGTGAACCCTGCTTAGACTTATTCTACAATTTGGCTAGCGTATCTGTTATCACCAACCATCAGGGATAAAGTCATGTGAACATTTTATCTTTAAATGAGGCAGAACAAACACAAGTCATCAAATATAATTTCAATAATGAACCTCAACATTTTACATTTGAATAGTTCCCCAAATGGTTGCAATTTATTAATGTCAGGTTAGAGGGCTCCATTCATTTTTCCTATTCAGTAAAGAGACAGTTAATGAATGATGGTGACTTGGTCAGGCTTCTAATGCATGAGTCTGGGAATGTGTAGCCTCAGTGTGTAGGGACACAACTAATGCCAGAAGACTATTGACATGTTTTTCATCCATGTAAAATATATCTTCTTATACAGCTTTTGGCTAATGAGATGGTAATTATGTCATCATGAGGTCTATAGAAAACACTGGGTTTTATGCCTGTATCTCTAAGTGCCATTCCATGAACTAATGCATGACTTTCTAATTTCTTTACTTTTCTTATCATAGCTACATTGTTTTAGAAAGATTTCCATAACAAATGAATACAAATATGGTAATACTTTGTGTCCATTTAGAAAATTTGGATAATGAAGAAGAGTGCAGAAAGAAAATACCTGCCAATCATCATTAGAAGGTAGCACGCTCCCTTCTAATTGATGTTAACTCTGGAAGGGACTGGAGAAGACAAAAGAGTAGAAGGGAGAGATGCTGTTTTACGTTTTCAAAGGGAGAGATGCTGTTTCATGTTTTCAAAATACAGAATGGAAGTAAAAACATAGTTCAATTTGGTTTTCTTTTCAGAAAATGCAACCATATTCAAGTATCAAGCTGCTTTAATTTGACAATTTTAGGCTCTAAACAACTATCCTAGTGCATTAAGAAACTGACTACGTATTTCCATTTCCCCATCTAATGTGTTTCTCTTTTTAAATGTAATTTGTCATTTTTATCAATGTGATACATGTACAAAGGGGCATAAATTGTACTACAAGGCTGATAATGAAAAACAACAATAACCCAACTCACCTCTTTTTGATAATTCTTGTTCCAAGAAAGCAACAGATTTCAGTGTTTTAACCTATTTATGCTAGCATTTATCTCATATTTCATAATAACATTTATAGAAATATTTCTTGCTTATCAGCTTTAGTTACTAAGAAAAACTTTTTTACAGAAAAATAAAAGTTGGTTCTTTAACTCTTTTCTTATCTCATTCAGGTAGATACTCATCATTATAAAAATGTATGTAGTATATCATATAGTAAAATTGAAAATTATTAATATTTACTTAAGTGATTCCCCTTAAGATATATATTATTCTAACCATTTTGCATATTTTCCCCCTTATAATCCTCATAAAATCCTTGTAAAGAAATTATTATTATTACTGTTTTTAGAGAAGAGGCAGATAGTTTCAGAGATATTAACTTCTTTATAACGATGAATCTAATAATTGGAAGAACTGAGATTCAAATCCAGATTTTTCCTATTCCATGTTTATACTTCTAAAAACTAGGTAAAGGCCGGGTGCGGTGCCTCAGGCCTGTAATCCCAGTACTTTGGGAGGCCAAGGTGGGTGAATAATTTGAGGTCAGGAGTTCAAGACCAGCTTGGCCAACATGATGAAACCACATTGCTACTAAAAATACAAAAATTAACTGGGCATGGTGGCGCACACCTGTAATCCCAGCTACTTGGGGTCCTGAGGCAGGAGAATCACTTGAACCAGGGAGGTAGAAACTTCAGAGAGCCGAGATCTGCTTAATTGAGTGGTAATTTTGGAAATAGTCTTAATAAAATCACTGGTAGAAAAACATTTTCATTTACAGGTCATTTTAAGTTTTTATCTCCGTAAATCTGCATCTACTTGTAATTCTCTTGTAATTAGTCCCTTTTCAGGAGAAGCTCAGAAATATTCTCTCAACAATAGCACAGCAGGTAGAAGAAACCAGTTCCCTTGACTTTTTTTAAGCAGTGCTCGCAGAGTTTTTTTCTAAATTTTTTTTTGTGTGTGCTGTTTTAATTTTAGTCAACCAAATCTATTTTTCTAGTATGGATATGAGAAAATATTTTGCAATTGCAAAGCTATAATTTTTACATCTTTAAAAATATGCCATATTATGAAAATATTCTGGGTAAAGGGAAAACTAAGAAGTCAACAAATTAAAAGGTAATATGCTAAGGAAATGATCTAATAAAAAGTCTTTCCAACTAAGTATTGAGAAGATCACATGATGTTTGTCAGAAATCTAGAGCTGGGTCAACCTCACTTACATATATGACCTTAAGCTTCTCATTTAATATCACTTATTCTCAGTTAAAGTGACTATTTTGCAAGGTTCTATTTACATTAAAGTTTACAGTGATTTTAAAAGTGTTTTGTAAGTACACTGTTTAGTACTTGTTAAGTTCTTAAAAAGGATAGTCATTTATTTGCAAAGTGGTTTTATACATAATTACTATTAAAAAGTTCTTGCTATTAGATCACAGGCACTTTCATGAAACTAATGAGTCAGATAAAATCTCTGTTCTTCATTTTGCTTCCTTTAACTCTTGCTCCTTCAAAGAAGGCCCCCATTTGCTTTAATTCCTGTGAAATTTCACAGAACTAAAGGTAGTTAAATTTTGGGATGCTTCCTAATGCTTCCTTGAGACTAACTGCCACCCTGGAGAATGTATCAAGCAATGGTATGTGCATTGGCCAATAGAAAACACCATTGACCAGGTTCTGGGAAATTAACATGATTTCCTCTTCCAAAATAAATGTTTGTTCTGTGATCAACCCTACACTGAATTGATTTCAGGGCCCTTCGTTTGCAGACAGTTACTTCTTAAACACTATTTGTTGTATTAGCCACACTCAGTTTATTTACAACCGGTCCCAGAAGTTCAGTGAATAATCAGCTATGTTTTATGAACATGACAACAGATGTGCTGAATGACATAATTACAATAATCAAATCATAAAATATCAATGTTGAATGGCGGTGCATACCCACTCCCTAAATTATGCAAATTAGAAAGCATAGGCTTAGGAAAAGAAAGTAACTTCTTCTAAAGTCACCTAACATTAGTTACAAAGCAAACGTCATTGTCAAGAACTGCAAAGGGTTTGGAATTTAGCTCTCTTTGTAATCTGACAGTTGTAGATAAACCACAGTTTTATAGATGCTGATAGAAAACTTGAGACTTCTGGGTCAGAGACAAAGGACTTTGTTACTCATGGCATTCACTGCAGGTAGAATGAGGCTCATGTTTGCAATGGTTGCCCTTACTCTCTCAAGCCCCAAAGGGTGATGCAGAAGCAATCCCAGGTAGATTCTGTATATACAGTGGGTTTGTGGTCAGGTGTGGTACAGATGAGTAACCCTTAACTTAGAAAACCCCAATATTTTAAAAAGGGCTGCTAGAGAACGTGCCCAAACTTAGTTCCAATGTTAGGTTAACTTGGAGGCTTCCATTTAAAATACTTAGAAGTTGCCCAAACTTAGAACCATATTCATATTGTGAACTAGTTAAAGTACAATCTAATAATTACAATTTATTAGAAGAGGCTTTTTTTTTTCATCCACAGTCAATTTCTAAGGGAAATTAGTTTCCTTTTTGCTATAGTTGCCAAAGAATGAAACTAATACTAAGGTATGCTTTGATGAGGAATGTACCGCTTTGCCAGACATAACTTAATACCTGTGTCTAGAAATCTGGCTCTCCACTATACACAGAGCCCGAGGCCTTTTCTCCTGTGTCCTACGTGGCCATTAACATTTGTTACTAATGGGTGCCTAAGGCAAACTCCAGTTTAGTGTTGAGTTTTCAGCTTCCTATTCCCTTCTGTCTGCATTATGTTTACTTTATAAATAAAAAATTATTTATGTGTTTGAGATACTATTGCAAGGTGTTTGCAAACAGATTCTTTTTTTTAATAATTTCTATTCTGCCAGTAGCCCTATTATAAATAGAAGGCCTCCATTATTTCTTATTATTTGTCTCCTGTGTCAGTCTATTTACATTACTATAAAAGAATTTCTGAAATCGGGTAATTTTTAAAGAAAAGAGGTTTATTTTGGCTCACAGTTCTTCAGGCTGTACAGAAAGCATGGTGCTGGCATCTACTCCTGGTGAGGGCCTCAGGAAGCTTACAATCATGGCAGAAGGCCAAGGGGGAACAGCAGGTCATGTTGCAAAAAGAAGGAGTAAGAGACAGAGAGAGGAGGCACCAGGCTCTTTTAAACATCCACATCTCGTGTGAATTCATAGAGTAAGAACCCACTAATTACTGTTAGGACAGCACCAAGCCATTCATGAGGGATCTCCCCCATGACTCAGATATCTCCTACTAGGTCTGTCTCCAGCACTGGAGGTCACACTTCATCAGGGATCAAAACATCCAAACCATATCATTTCCAGACATATAGATTATGTATGTATTCAGGCATAGTGGATTGTTTGGTGTTCCCAAACCATAGTCTAAGTTTCTGTTTATCCCTCCTTTTGAGAGTATATTCAATTTATTGGAAAGCCCTCCTTATTTCTATTAGTTATTTTCCATAATCTTTCAAAATCCATTGCAGATGCCTACCTTCAAGGGATACTATATAATCCTCCACATAAATACGATATTGCCTTACATTGAAATAAAATTTTGGCTGGTGATACAGATATTTTAGCACTTATTTTCTCCAGTAACCATCAGGAGATGGTAAAATTATTATTATTGTTATTCTTGTAATAGTATTAATAATTTAGTAACAGTATTAATATTACAAAAATATCAATAATAACATCACCCATAGTTTGAGTCAGGAACTGGACTTTCTACTTTACATGCATTTCCCGAATGCTGGAAATTATCTTTCAAAGTCAATATTTTGATCCTTATTTTAAGGCTGAGGTAATTATACCACGTAGAAATTAAGTAATAATCTAGAATTTACACAACTGGTGAGTTCCAGAAAGTGAAGACAGACCCACATCTTTTCATCCAAAACCCATGCTAATTCAACTGTAAATGCTGCAAGTAAAATAATTATATAAACATTATTTCTGCAGTGTATGAAATGTACAAATGCCTGGTTTAAGTTAAGACCTTAGACTATGTGTTTTGCTTTCCAAGCTTCATAAAGAGGATAACAGTTTGGAAAATTTTGAGGTAAGTCTGAACAACATTATTATGGTATACTCAACTGATAATGCAAATCGAGCACCTAACACATTATATTTATCTATAATTCATTTTAGAATTGATGTGAGAACAAACACAACTATGACAAAATAATTTGCATAATATGTTGTCATCAAAGTAAAACATGCATCCTAGGTTAACTTTGAAGATTCCATTTAATATACTGCTTGCATTATTTCTTATTTTCCCTAGTAAGTTCATGGAAACTCTGCTGGTGCATATGTGGGAATAAAGAAAATTGAATCACATATCACAGGCATCCCTGGACAGGATTCAGAATGAAACTGGAAAATACCACAAATGTAAATTTTCTAAGCCAGGAGGCCACAAAAGCATATTAGTCTTGGGCTGAGGTCCTGATGAAAGTACAATTTAAAATATAAATCAAATAAGCTTTGTGAATGTTCACTATCACTAAGCAAAAGTAAACACACAATAGAAGTAAAAAAGGGACAGAAGCAAAAATGAAAACAAAAATGAAAGACAGCTTCCCTAAATATAATGATAACTGCATCAACTGCTAATACTAAATAGATAATGCTGATAATGTGATGTTAAGTAAAGCAACAACTGCAACAAAGATTTAAATAAAACATCTCCTTAATTTTAAATTTGATGAGTAATTATTCAGCTTTCCCTTCTCTTTCTGCCTTCCTCATGTCCGTTTACAGGTTTATCACTTTATCTGTCTGATTTTCTCTCCATCAAGCAAGTGTCATCTGCTGCCTATCTCCAGGAGTAGAATCCCAAACACTTCTGTCCCACTACGTCTTGTTATTTAGTATTGAAGTCACCCAGAAAAACACAATGCAATCAAGCACTGGATGGAACATTTTAGTCACATAGAAAAGGTATAGTCCAAGGTCAGCTTCATAGTGGGGTTTCATCCCCCGTGGCCAGTGGATCCCTCCTGGCAACTGATACTGGGCCATTGGCCTGTAGGAAACTTTCTTGTGCCTCAGAATAAAGGACACTGCCTCTCCCCTCAGAGGACAGGTGTAACAGCAGGGGTTGGTCAGATTCCATGTGATGCACACACTTAAGCAAAACAATGGAGTACACGTTGCATTTGAAACAGGCAGAGATGGAAATCCCACACAAATTGACAGGACCAGCACAGGCTGTAAAGACTCTCTGTCTCTTGGTAAGAAAGCATTCCAGGCCCAAGTCCTATTTTAATGCTTCTGAGTCAGGGCCAAAAGACTCCATGTAGGAGACTGCTTTTCCCAATGACCTCCGTCTCTCTGTCCATCTGTCCATCTACCTAGCACACAGGGATCATTATTCACATAGAATCAACTTCAGGTATAGGTTATTTTTGGTACTTTCCTCTGTCTTCCACAATTTGTGCAAAGAGCCTCTGCTTATTGTTAACACAAATGATTGTATAAAAGGCTAATTAGATAAAATAATAGTATTAGAAGAGAAATCCCTCAACACTAAAGTCATTGTTTCTCCATTCTAATATACATTTCTTCATGGACTAGATTACCTCCATGTGTCTTCACATAGTCAAGTTTCCATTATTCTCACACCTTCATTAACGGTGAAGGAACTAGTTAGAAGAGGATCGGATATGCTGATGGAATATCTGTAACAGACTTGCTGAGGTCCACAAGTCATGGGAGGAGGCTTTTCTCATCTATGGGGTAGCTGATGATTTCCCATTTAGAACTTCATGGCTGCACTAAAACCCTAAAAATACTTCTTTCCGGCATAACTAGTTTTCCTTTCCTGAACATTAGAAATCATCTAATGTTCCGTTCTAGCAGGCCCAGGCTAAACAGATAGCTGGCCAGGCCTGGTAGTTCTTTAGAGTTGATGTAATTACAGAGAGAACAATGTTTTTTACTTTGGTAAAATTAGCAAGAGTGGGATCAATGACATGATTTTCATTCTCTGCCTTCAGCCAGTGACCTTTTTAGGTGCCTATGAGATATATGAAAGGTTTATCTTCAGAAGGTAACCATCTGTTATGTATTGAGTTTATCCAAATAGGATATATTTAGTGAAAGACAGAAAACAGATATTACAAGGGATAAATTTGACAAAGTTGGTGCTTTGTTGTGATATTATTTGGTGTAATACAATCTGCAGGATTTTCAGGGTTCCGTATTTGTTACATTCTTGCAACTGTCTCATCAATTGGGGAATTAGAGTATGACTTAAATTTGACCAAGTGGCATAATAAGATGCTGTTCCAGAGATCAGAGAAGCTACTCTGCAGAAGTAGATGAGAATCACTCATGAAATAGGTCGGGACATTCTGTCATATGCCAGACCCAGCACAGCATTGCAGTATGTATGCAAGGAAACAATTCTGTTGATTTCTGTCCAAGTATGACTTTTCTTCTTTGATGGCATCACACTAGTTTCTATTGTTTAACCTAGTGCTCAAAGTCAAGGTTGAGGATAGAAAGTACTGTTTAGCCTTGAGGGTAAGATGGAGAGTCTGAAACAAGACTGTGAGGAGCCCCAAACCTCCAAACTTACTATGTAAGGTACTGGGGATACAATGGAAGAGAAGCTTGAATGCTTGTGGTTATTTTCTGTAAGATACCTGCATTAATTTATCCCTACCTGCAATGGGACAGGTTATAAAGGGATTATGGACACAGAGTTTGCCTAGGGAAGTGACAGTCTTAAGAATTTTCGCAATCTTGTTTTCACCCCATCTGGTGCTAAAGGGAGAAGGAAGGGGACACCATGTAGAATATCACAGCTATCTAAATTAGTGGCTACAACAGTAACACCAACAATCATCACAGTGACCCTATCTGCTATGGCAAAACACTACCAGGAGCTTTCCTAAGAATATTTTTCTTAATCCTAACAATTACTGTATGAGACATATAATTTTCACCATTTTTCAGATAGCAAATCTGATATCGTTTGTAAAGAAAAATGAGAGGTTTAGTGCAAACTTCTTTTCAATTCACAGTGAAATGGAGGAACAGAAATGTTAAATAACTTACAAGTCTAGGGAAAGTGGTTAGCTGACTCTAAGAAAGGAGTTTAGCCCCGTTTATACCATTTAATATTTCTCTGCAAAATGAGTCCTGGTTATATGATCTTCAAAGCTGATGCCTGGATCTGTGAATTCACTGGACAGAATCTCATTATCCCCACCATCCCTTACAATATTTTGCATGTAACTTTCACTAAAGGGCTGTTGAACTAAAATGCATCACAACATGTAAAGTATTCTGAGGTTTCCTTTGATGCCAGGTGCATATTCTGTGCTTTGGGATCTGGTATTGAACTTTAGACCTTATCTCCTAATTTGAGATAAAGGATGGATGGTGCTATTGTAGTATCCACAATTTGTAATTTGTTAAGGAGGACTTTACTTTCCAGGCAACTTAAAACGTTCTGTAATTTTGAAAAAAAAATGAAAACTTTGTTTTTATAATGGAAGAAACAGATATTTTTGTGAAAAGTCCCAGGTAATGTAACAATACAATGAATCTCAAAGTTAGTAGCATCTTGAAGACCACGGCACAGATTCTGTTAATCTCAGAGATAAAGGAACTACTACTGAAAGAGATAGCATGGCGTGTTCAAGTTAATAGACCTTACTGGGGAAAAAAAAAAAAAAGGAAACAGACATTAATTCACTAACTGACTCATGAATTCATTCAGTAAACATTAACTGAGTATATCTATAGTGTCCAGAAAAGCGCTTTGCCTATGGAGATAGAAAAGAGTAGTGGTGACTATACTATAGGAAACGAAGGGGTAGACATAGTACAAACTGTCATGTGCTTTACCAGAGTAGAGTACTAGCACATCAGTGTCTCACAAACCTGAGTCTCCTGACTCTCTGACTTTAGCTCTGCCCAATAAATTATCTCATGTGCACACTGCATCTGAATGTGACTCCTCATAATCTTTTGCTTTTATAGGATATAATTCATAAAGAAAATGAGCTTTATTCAGAATGTTTTATGTGACAGGCACTGTGGTACATACCTTACATATATTATAGTTTATTTTTATGGGGAAGGTTTTCAATGATGTAAAAATACACTAAGTATATTTAATAGAAAAAGTATAAGAAAACAAAGACTCATGTACCCAGTATGCTTTCATTAAAAGAGACAAAGTGTATCATTAAAACTATTAAAATATCTCTGTCCCTCTCTGATTCACTTCCTCCCTAGCACCCAGATAGCACCACGAGCCTGAACTTTACAAATAAGACCTTTAATTTCATTTTTAGTTTGACAGTATAGGTACGTATCACCAGCATGTATGTATTTATACTTATGTGTTTTAATGGTTTTGAAATTTAGAATTAAAAAAGATATAATGTATCTACTCTTCTGTAAATGTATGAGATTCACCTATGATGATATAGGCAATTCTAGTTCATTCCTTTTCAATTATTTATTTCAGAAAATAATTCCAAATATTTTTTATATGTATATCTGTGTATATATATGGTTGGTGCAAAAATAATTGCAGTTTCAGACTGTGAGTTTTAAATCATTGTAACTAGGCTCAAACACATCTTTATTAATCAAAATGGAACCATAACAATCAACACATTTTTTGTCAATGAGAAATAGGTATATTTATTCCTATAGCATAAAAATCTATGCTTTGGGATTCGACAAAATCTTGGAAAGCATTTTCTTCATCCTGCTGGTTGTGGAAGCATTTTCCCTGCAAAAAGTTGTCAAGATGCTTTAAGATGTGGTAGTTGGTTGGCAAGAGGTCAGGTGAATATGCTGGATGAGGCAACACTTTGTAGCACAATACATTCAACTTTTGAAGCGTTGGTTGTGCAATGTGTGGTCAGGTGTTGTCATGGAGAAGAATTGGGCCCTTTCTGTCAACCAATGCTGCCTTCAAGCATTGCAGTTTTGGGTGCATCTCACTGATTTGCTGAGCATAATTCTCAGATGTAATGATTTTGTTGGGATTCAGAAAGCTGTAGTGGATGAGACCAGCAGCAGACCACCAAATAGTGGCCATGACCTTTGCTGGTGCAAGTTAGGCTTTAGGAAGTGCTTTGAAGCTTCTCAGTCCAACCACTGAGCTGGTTGATTGTCATATAAAATCCACTTTTCGTCTCATGTCACAATCCAATTGAGAAATGCTTCATTGTTGTTGCGTAGAATAAGAGAAGACAAAACTTCAAAACAACTTTTTTTTATATTTCACTCAACTCATGAGGCACCCACTTATCAAACTTTTTCGCCTTTCCAATTTGATTCCAGTGCCAATGGACCATAGAGTGGTTGATGTCGACTTCTTTGGCAAATTCTCATCTTGTTGTAAGAGGATCATCTTTGATGATTGCTCTCAACTGGTCATTGTCAACTTCCAATGGCCAGCCACTACACTCCTCATCTTCAAGGCTCTCATCTCCCTTGCAAAACTTGAACCATCACCACACTGTGCATTCTTTAGCAGTTCCTGGGCCAAATGCGTTGTTGATGTTGCGAGTTGTCTCCGCTGCTTTAAGACCCATTTTGAACTTGAATAAGAAAATCTCCCAAATTTTCTTTTTGTCTAACATCATTTCCACAGTCTAAAATAAACATAAAATAAACAGCAAGTAATAAGTCATCAGCAAAAAAAAAAGTGAAAAATGCCCATTAAAATGATGTATAATATAACCAAATTTAAGAATATGTTCCAGTATCAATTGGCAAATTGCAACAATGAAAAAACCACAATTATGTTTGCACCAACCATGGATATATGTATATATACAGGCACGCACACATATTCATTGTCCTTTCAATTGACATGCTTATGCTGTTCGGAAAGCATACCTTACCCCCCAGAAAATCTGTTTAGAACATTCTTGAGAATTTCTACATATAAAAGACTGTAATTGGATTCTTTGTAACTCAAAGGATACGTGCCTGAGGGCATAGATACCTGATTCTCTCTGATGTGATTATTAAGACCTAGTATTTGGTAGCACAACAGGGTGATTATACTCAAAAGAATTTAATTGTACATTTTTAAAAAGCTAAAAGGGTATAATTGGATTGTTCGTAACACAAAGGATGAATGCTTGAGGGGATGAATACCCCATTTCCCATGATGAGATTATTGCACATTGCATGTCTATATCAAAACACCTCATCTTCCACATAAACGTATACAACTACTATGTTCCCACAACAATTTAAAATTTAGAATTAAAAAGAAAATTCTACATGGTCACATGTGCAAGTGTTACTTAAGAGTATATTTATTAGTATCAGTGTGGACCTCAGGGTAATTTACATATAAATATATATGTGTACGTGTACATATGTGTGTGTGTGTGTGTGTAAAGTTTGGATAGGCTAGTAGGTATAACAGATAGAACCCAAATATACAGTTGCTAATGGCCCCAGCACTGCAATAAGTGTTTACTTCTCACTCATTTATGCAAGCTAAGTGGCTTCCAGGTGGGGCAGAGTTTTCAAGTTTATAATAGCATTACCTGAGGATAATCTAAGTGGTCATTTTCTCTAGAAGTTCTTGCTAAACCTTGATGTTCTCATTTCCCAAGTGATCAAGGCTTCCCTTCTCTGTGCTCCCACAGAGTCCTGTAATCAACCTCATTTTTTTTTTTGTTTTTTTTTTTGAGACAGAGTCTTACTCTGTTGCCCAGACTAGAGTGCATGATCTCAGCTCACTGCACCCTCTGCCTCCTGGGTTCAAGTGATTTTCCTGCCTCAGCCTCTTGAGTAACTGGGACTACAGGCAGGTGCCACCATGCCCAGCGAGTTTTTGTATTTTCAGTACAGATGGGGTTTCATCATGTTGACCAGACTGGTCTCGAACTCCTGAGCTCAAGTGATCTGCTCACCTTGACCTCCCAAAGTGCTGGGATTACAGGTGTGAGCCACCACGCCTTGCCCATATGTCAATTTTGACAGCATTTTGTTGTCTTCCGCTTATCAGAGGGATGAATCAATTATCCTGTGGGGTCTTCAGGGGGCATACAAAGCACGGATGACCAAAAATCCCTCTTCTAATACTGAAAGATGCTGAACATTTTATCATTAAGATCCTGCCATTTATTTAAAGGTTTATTTTTTATCATGTCTAAATATAAATACTTTTGGGTGTGAGCATATTCTTTTCATGACCATTGATTTATACGTAGCAGGACCAGCGACAGACAAAACTCCTCAGACACTGAGTTACAGAAGGAAGGGGTTTATTTGGCCAGGGGCATCGGCAAGACTTCAGTCTCAAGAGCTGAGCTCCACGAGTGAGCAATTCCTGTCCCTTTTAAAGGCTCACAACTCTAAGGGGGTGCATGTGAGAGGGTCGTGACTGAGCAAGCAGGGGGTATGTGACTGGGGGCTGCATGCACCGGTGATTAGATCAGAACAACAGAAGATGAGGATTTTCACAGTGCATTTCTACACAATGTCTGTAATCTATAGATAACAGAACCAATTAGGTCAGGGGTCGATCTTTAACTACCAGGCCCAGGGTGCGGCGCTGGGCTGTCTGCCTGTGGATTTCATTTCTGCCTTTTAGTTTTTACTTCTTCTTTCTTTGGAGGCAGAAATTGGGCATAAGACAATATGAGGGGTGGTCTCCTCTCTTATTCCCCCCTTTTGAGACTCTCACTCATATTGTTAGTGGGAGTTCTCACTTTCATTTTCACTACCCATGTCTTCTTGCAAGGCAGATCGATAGTGATTTATATAATACATTTGTGCTGGTGAACTAAGGTAGCGATGAAGCTTTTAATCATTCGAAGAAGTACAGGTAGCAAACAAGGGAGCAGTAAGTAGGTTCCTATTACTATTATAACTCTTATTATAAGGGTTTTAAATCCTCCTCGCGCTGGGAGTCATTTTCTAAACATGGCCCCAGGATCAAATCTATGCCACACTTGCACAGGCATATGTGCCAGTTTTGTCATATCTCTAACCATGTTTTCAACTACTTGCCCTTGATTATCTATGTGTAGGCAACAATTAGCAAGGTTAAATTTCCTACAGATCTCTCCTTCAGCTGCTAGCAAGCAGTCAAGAGCTAATCTATTTTGATAGATAGCATTTCTCATCTGAGTTTCTTGCCGGGCCAGAATAGCCAAGGTTCTGCCGGTTTTATTAGTGATTATTTCTAAAACAGCTTATAACCGTATGGTTCGGTTGATCACGTAAATGGGAGTTCGGTATCCCCATGAGCCATCTTGTGCCCAAGTAGCAGGCCTATAATATCATATGATTCTCTCAGGGGGCCATTTATCATTTTTTCCATTTCTTACAGCTATGCTTCTCTTTCTGCGGGAAGCATAAACAGGGAGGCCCGGGAGTTCGCCTGTTTTTATGGGCAATAGGAAGAAAGGTGGTTTAATAGTGCCAATAACACAACTACCTGTCCACTGGTCAGGTAATTTGGCATAAGCTCTATGCCCACATATCCTGTATAATCCAGTGGGGACTGTCCAGTCCCAGTGGGACTCCGGGTGGGTCCACACAGTTTGCAGCTTCGGGAATTTGCTACATGGATTTCTCTCTGTGTGATTTGAACTCCACCAAGTGACTGTTTCTGTGGGACCATTATTCAGTTTCTGTCTCAGACAACGAAGTCATCCTACGGGGTGAGTGAATTCTTTTCCTTCTCTAGCCTCTTTTCTAATTAAGAGAACTACACCTTATTCCTAACTTATTACTATTAATGACAGCACAGACATCAAATTTTAAAGGGACTTGTTTGGGCACCCTTTTTTTGTTTGTTTGTTTGTTTTGGCTAACACTTTACTCATACCATTTATGAGCTCCCACCAGTCCTTAGTCCTTAATCTTATTTTAAGAACTGTGGTCATGGGAGGCTCCGATGGGTCATAACACACATCAGGTTGGTCATTTCCTGGGCTACATACCTTGTAGAGAATAATATTATACAAAGAAGTTCTTTTAGAGTTCCAGTACACTTACAATAACCATACAATAATAGGACCATAGCAACCTTTGTCCTACCTCAATGACTTGATGTATACACAGGGAACAGCCCTCAGTGTGAGGAAAGTCAGTTGAAGTCCTTACTGTACAAGTCCAAATTTTAAGGAAAATGAGTCCTGCGATGAGTTTCTTCATGCTTCGGCCGTGCATGGACCAGTCAGTGAAAGAAATCAGGCAAATTCCTCAGTCCTGGGCCCAGCAAATACATTCAGCTTGACACCATATATCTCTCAATTTCCTGGGCCCAGTACAAACACGGCCCAGTGCAAATACAGACACCATGTATCTCAGCTTGGGAAATCCTGGGAAATCCCCAATAAGGGCGCCGCCATTTGTAGTTTTACTAAAAGCACGGGAACAATAGATAACTGCCAGATGTATAACTTAATATGTTAACCAATTGTAATGCTTAACCTAAAGAATTCCCTTGTTCCCTGTTCCTCTGTAACCTTACAAGTCCTATTTTCATCAAGCTATAAAAAGCGAGCGCACGCATTGTTCGAGGCCCTCTTGTGTGTTGTGAAACGGAGGGACCAAGTTCGAACTTGCATTAAAGATCCTTGCCGCTTGGCTTTGACTCTGGACTCTGGTGGTCTTCTTCGGGGAATAAACGGTCTGGGCATAACATCAGCTTTCAGGTGTGACTGGAACAGGGCTTGTCGTCTTCTTCAGAGTCACTGTGCAGGGGCTGGCAAAGCTGCTCCCATCCACGTACCACTTACAGCCTCCTGAGGTTTAAGGATGGTCTCGGAGATTGGGCCTGCTAGAATAAATTGAGTCCAACACCTCTACACAGTTACGTTCAACTGGGTTCTCTGATACCGGGAACAAAGTGGTGGGGTTTAGGATGTTGCAAATTTCAATGGTTATGTGGGGATTTTCACATAGCAAGGTACTTGGTACTTGGTACTTTGGTACTTGGTTAATCTAGCATTTTTTAACCTATGATGTCCTTTGGTATTTATTAAAGTTACCACAGCATGGTGGGGCTTTATTTTCAGGTTTTGCCTAAGGGTTAGTTTATCTGCTTCTTGTGCTAACAGGGCCTTTGCTGCTAAGGCCCTTAGATCTGGGGGCCAGCCTTTGGAAACTCTGTCTAGTTGTTTTGAGAGATAGGCCACTGGCCTTGGCCAGGCCCCACAGTCTGGGTTAAAACTCCAACTGCCATTTTTTCTCTTTCTGACACATAGAGTGTAAAGAGTTTTGTCAGGTCAGGTAGCCTCAGGGCTGCAGTCGACATGAGTTTATCTTTTAACTCATGAAAAGCTTGTTGCTATTGGTTGTAATAGATGTAGTGTATCTAATCTACATTTTTATTAACTGTCAGCTCCTAAAATACTCAAATCCTGTAGCTATTTGATTTCAAGCTTTAAATTGATCTAGTATTCCTCGTGGGACTCCAGTTGTATCTACATAGACAAGAGAGTCGAAAGACTCATAAGGGGCTTCTCTTGCTTTATGATGTCTTATTATTATTATTTTTTTCCTTCTGGTTGATGAAATGCCAGGGTGAAAGGGATAGCCAATTGGACTAAAGTACAAGTGCCACTCCAGTTATTCAGCAGAGTGCCTAGTAGAGGTCCACCACAATACCACCACACATCCGCTCAGGGATGAACAAGGGCTGACTGATTGACACGTTCTCAAAAATTCTTAAGCTCACTGCATCCTTTCAAGTCTCCAAGGAATGCTAAGTTTCCTCCCTGTCATGAGAGACACGAAGTGAACTTAGTGTTGGGAGATAGAAGCTGGATGGCCCTCAGGGGCTGACCCGCAGGGACTTTGGGATATAGCAGAAAGAGCTTGGCATGACTTATTACTCAAGGCTGTAGAATCCTAGAAAAGAGCTATCATGCAGCCTACGCCTGATCGACTGGAGGACCACCTTAGTGGAAGGGAGACAATCTGGGCCTCTGGCCTGCCATGTGCACAAGCATAACAATTGCTTTTGTTTAATGTGCAGATGGAATATTTGATCCATTTTAACCAGGCATTTGCATCTTGGTATCCTGTCTTAATTGCTAAAGTTTAAGTCTTTAACTTCCATGATCCTCTACTAAAATGAATGTGTGGTTTTAGGGAAATTACAAAAACCAGTTGGGGCAGTCCATCCTTGCTCTTTAGTGGTCCACAGAACGCTGGACCAACTATAGCATGAAAGCTGTACATCGGGGGGCAACACTCCTGGTTGGCACTGGGGTCTTTATCGAAATCTCCCCGTATTAAATACTCCTAGTTTACTAATGTCTAGTCTGAGAAGAGTCAGGAGGGACAGAAATACTTTTCTGAAGTAGAAAGCTGTCTTTGACTTGTCAAGTCCTCACAGGGTGTAACAAAGCAAGCATTAAATGCAATAGTTTGAGGTGAAATTGACTTGGTTATATTAATAACTAGATGGTCAGCAATAGAATGAGGAAAGAAGAAAAAGTAATAGAACAGATTAAAAGAGTTACATTTTTCTTAGCTTTAGTTTGGTAGGGTTTTTGTCAGGCCTCTGAGCCCAAGCCAAGCCATCCCATCCCCTGTGACTTGCAGTATAAGCCCAGATGGCCTGAAGTAACTGAAGAATCACAAAAGAAGTGAAAATACCCTGCCCCGCCTCAACTGATGACATTCCACCACAAAAGAAGTGTAAATGGCCGGTCCTTGTCTTAAGTGATGACATTATCTTGTGAAATTCCTTTTTCTGGTTCACCCTGGCTCAAAAAGCTCCCCCACTGAGCACCCCGTGACCCCCACTCCTGCCCGCCAGAGAACAACCCCCCCTTGACTGCAATTTTCCTTTACCTACCCAAATCCTATAAAACGGCCCCAACCCCATCTCTCTTCACTGACTCTTCTTTTGAACTTAGCCCGCCTGCACCCAGGTGAAATACACAGCTTTATTGCTCACACAAAACCTGTTTCATGGTCTCTTCACACGGACGCGCATGACAGTTTTCCCCTGGGACTATGGCCCACGACTCTGGAGGGGTTGGCGCTTTCTTGACTTGAGTGTGATGAGTCCATCCTTTTTTTTTTTTTTTTTTTTTTTGCTGTACTAACAGTAGTCTTGGTGGTTAGCAGCACAAGGTAGAGTCCTTCCCAGGCTGGCTCGAGTTTTTCTTCTTTCCACCTTTTGATGAGAATGTGATCTTCAGACTGGTGTTGGTTTATTGGAAATTCTAGGGGTGGTACATATGCTAAAAGACTTTTAGGCTTTTTTTTCCCCCTTAGGATACTTCTGAACTGGTGAATTGTGCTCACAATGAGGTTTCCTCTAAAAGTTATTATTATTAATTTTTTTACTTTTTTTTTTTGCTGTTGTTGTTAGCAAAGGAGTTGCCGCTACAGGCTGAATGCATTTGGATCATCCTTGGGTTACTGGGTTAAGGATTTTTTTTTTTTTTTTTTTTTTTTTGATAGGAAGGCCTCTGTGCTTTCAGGACACGCCCTTGTTTACACTGACAACAAAGTGGTATTGGAGTGTTATAGAGTTACGAAAAATATCTTCAATTATCAATTACAGGTTTTAAATTTACCTTGGCTTTTAAAGGAATAGGGTACACTTTTTTTTAACTACTTGTATATCTCTCTCTTTCTTTCTCTCTTTGACTTTGTCTCTCTTTGACTTTCCTTTTGCCTTTGTCCCTTCCTGTCTCTCTCTGCCTCTGTCTTTCTGTCTCTCTCTCCTCGACTCCCTCTTTGTCTGTCTCTTCCTCTCCGTCTCTTCCTCTCTCTCTTTGCCTCTGCCAGCGGCTTATGCTGCTGTTCTCTCAACCACTGTGTGTTGGGGGTGGGGGATCTAAAACAAGCTGGTCTGGGTTCCCTGGCTTACAGGTTACCTTGTGCCATACTTTTGAAACAAGGGACCTGTCCATGCTTCCTTCTAATGGCCAACCTACCTCTAATGCTGGCCAGTCTATCTTACACAAAGTTTTAAATTTTCCTGGTGTCATAGCACCCCACAGTCTTCCTTAAATCCTTTTTTTGAAAATGTTCAACATAGTTCCTTGTGGGTTGGGCTTACTTTGTGCCTCACCCATGTTTCCTCTAGACAAAACACCGTGCTCACACCACACACACAACACAAAACAAAGAACGGGTAAAAAGGGCACACATACACTTTTGTAGTTTACACCAAACCAAAATCAAAACCAAAATCAGAGTATCCAGAAATCCAAGCCAGGTCAAAACCAAAACCAAAGCATCAAGCAATCCAAGTCAAGTCAAAAACAAAAACCAAAGTGCTGGTACAGGCACACCATGGGTGATCAGGCCACGCTTCCACTCAAATGGAGTGGGCAAGTTCCCAAGACCAATCCTGTAAAGCAATTCAAACCAAACCAAAACCAAAACCAAAGTGC
>NW_012118821.1:149355-150540 GCF_000951035.1 Colobus angolensis palliatus | reverse complement strand
AAAGTGCTGGTACAGGCACACCATGGGTGATCCGGCCACGCTTCTACTCAAAAGGAGTGGGCAAGTTCCCAAGACCAATCCTGTAAAGCAATTCAAACCAAACCAAAACCAAAACCAAAGTGCCGATAAAGGCACGCCATGAGTGATCAGGCCACACTTCCACTCAAATGGAGTAGGCAAGTTCCCAGGACTGGTCCTGTCATGCAATTCAAACCAAATCAAAACCAAGACCAAAGTGCCGATAAAGGCACGCAGTAAGCGATCAGGCCACGCTTCCACTCAAATGGAGTGGGCAAGTTCCCAAGACCAGTCCTGTCAAGCAATTCAAACCAAATCAAAACCAAAACCAAAACCAAAGTGCTGATAAAGGCACGCCATGGGTGATCAAGCCACGCTTCCACTCAAATGGAGTGGGCAAGTTCAAAGACTAGTCTTACCAAGTTTTAGATGTCCAGACTCCAAGTGAGCCTTCCTTCCAGGTGTTCATCCAGTGCGTTGATCCTCCACGGGGGCCTGCCACACACTGCTCTGGCGAGGCGTCCCACTGGGGTCAAATGCCTACCCGGGAGCACTCTCAGGACCCATGTCGCTTGGCTGGTCGGAGTCACCCGCAGGGATGTTTCACAGGGCAGGGTTAAGCCGCCTAAGGAGCTGCCTATACCATCCCCCATTCACCTCGCTTCCGGGTCAGGGAACCAAGAAATGTAGCAGGACCAGTGGCAGACAAAACTCCTCAGACACCAAGTTACAGAAGGAAGGGGTTTATCCGGCCAGGGGGACGGGCAAGACTTCAGTCTCAAGAGCTGAGCCTCCCCGAGTGAGCAATTCCTGTCCCTTTTAAGGTCTCACAACTCTAAGGGGGTGCATGTGAGAGGGTCGTGACTGATTGAGCAAGCAGCGGGTACGTGACTGGGGGCTGTGTGCACCGGTAATTAGTGACTGGGGGCTGCATGCACCGGTAATTAGATGAGAACAAAACAAGACAGGGATTTTCACAGTGCATTTCTATACAATGTCTGTAATCTATAGATAACAGAACCAATTAGGTCGGAGGGTCCATCTTTAACTACCAGGCCCAGAGCGCGGCGCCGGGCTGTCTGCCTGTGGATTTCATTTCTGCCTTTTAGTTTTTACTTCTTCTTTCTTTGGAGGCAGAAATTGGGCATAAGACAATATGAGGGGTGG
>NW_012118821.1:148844-149305 GCF_000951035.1 Colobus angolensis palliatus | reverse complement strand
TCTGTCGCCCAGGCTGGAGTGCAGTGGCACAATCTCCACTCACTGCAAGCTCCACCACCTCCCGGGTTCACGCCATTCTCCTGCCTCAGCCTCCCGAGAAGCTGGGACTACAGGGGCCTGCCACCACGCCTGGCTAATTTTTTTGTATTTTTAGCAGAGACGGGATTTCACCGTGTTTGCCAGGATGGTCTCGATCTCCTGACCTCGTGATCCACCCACCTCGGCCTCCCAAAGTGCGGGGATTACAGGTGTGAGCCACCTCGCCCAGCCTATATATACTTATTATATACATATACTTAGTATATACATATACTTATAATATATGTTATATATAAGATACATATACTTATATATAGCTTATATACTCTCTTAAATAAAAATATATGTGTGTATATATTTACATTTATTTACATATAAATATATATTTTATATATATTCCTTATTCCATGGTATGTATCCAC
>NW_012118821.1:57715-148794 GCF_000951035.1 Colobus angolensis palliatus | reverse complement strand
AAATATAAATACATATTTATAAATATATATTTCCTATTCCATGGTATGTATCTCTTTATGTAGTTTTCAGTGAAATTCAGCCCAATGAAGTAGAGATTAATTTCTTTATTTTAAAATTAAGGAAAGCAGTTTTAGTGATGGGATGTCCTTCATAATGTAATATAATTAAATAATCAGGACTCGCATCTGTGTTCTTCTGATTGTGAAACTCTCTGTTCTTTCTGGTTTCATGGTGCTGCCTTAGGTATACATAAATATCATTTCTAAGGAGAATGTTTTCCTCAGTAAACCTATTGCCACCATCATATATATATATGTATGTGTGTTTTTGTGTGTGTATGGAATATATGTGTTTGTGTGTATGCATACATGAATACATACATACACATATACACAAAACCACAAATACACAAATTTAGAAATATATTTCTAAATTCCAATGAGAGAGAAAATAACTAATTAAATTTTAAAAAATATTTACATATGTGCTTACATATGAGTGGTGCATGTTTATATACATATATGTGCATTTGTGTGAGAGCACTCCTAAGTCCCAGGAACAGATCTGTCATTTTCTAAGTTACATTTTCTGCAACCATAATGCCATTTCCCCCAGATTTTATATATCCCATTTATCTTCTTGTTTTCAAAATACTCCTGTTAATTATCACATAAAACTACTTCTCTTAAATAAAAATAACTTGTTTTCTCTAGCTTCATGCCTGAGATATATTTCCAGTCAATGTAAACGTGTGTGTGTGTGTGTGTGTGTGTGTCTATGCATCTACTAGGGAAACAATAACATCATGTGGAATAAATAGTCATTGACTCAGAAGTAAGAAACCAGGACTCATTTCTGGCTCTACCAACAAATTCTGTTATCATCTAAAAATTGCAGACATTAAAATGTATTCCTTTGACTAGCTTTTCTGAAGAATAAAAGGTTAGATAAGGTTAGGTTTTATAAGGTTAGATCTTTAGGTTCTTACGTTATAAAAATTAGTGAAATTTAGTGGTTAAGTGCACAAGCTCAAGACAAAGAACACTCCTACTGTCATTGTTACCTTGGGAAAATTAGTCTGTCTATGTATCTTTCTGGTTGTATATGTTCTCATGTGCAAAATGTTTATATTAGTAGTAAGAATTTCAGTGAATTGTTATAATTAAATTATTTAATTCATTTAGTAGCTTATAAAGTGCCTTACAAATTATTAAGGATTAATACATGTTAGTAAATTATATTCTCTTCTAAAATAGGTAGTCCAACAATGTGATACAAAAATAGTTCATAATCTACTTTAGGATAGATTTAAAAAGTCATGGTATATCCTTTATTAAATATAGAAAGATTAGCCCAAAGGGAAAAACATGCATGGGACAGTTAGGAATATGTGTAATTTGATCTTATTTAAAAAGGAAACATGTACACAAAAGGCAGAAGAGAAAATGGCTTGCCTGGTTCCACAGCAAGTAAGCAGTAAGTGATTTTACAATTTCCCTCATGCCATTGGGAAAGTTGTTGGCTCTCACCATCCATTGTCTTGTTGCTGACATCTCCCTCATCTTAAATTGCACATTATGGGGGCTACTCTCTGGCTCTCCAAGGAATGAACACATTGCCTTCTGTTTATTTCCTCCATCAATCAGGTAGAGTAATAGGCTCTTTCCTCAAACCCCAGAAATGTATCCAGCTCAATTCAAGCCCTAGTGGTTGGAAAGTGTCCAAAATTAAAGTACGTAAGATTCAAAGACCAGAATTTATAAAAAGTAATTGTGTCCACTTAGAAATGTTAATTATGGTCTATCTTTTTGACTTCTAGCAAAACCTAATTGTCCTTCTGTGGAACAGTGAGAAATCCATCAGATTAGAGATAAAAAGTCTTAGCCTTTTGCTGTTTCTGGAACAGCTGGGACAGTATAATATCTAAAACGTCCCGCTCCACTTTCTTAATTTACTCATATATGAAATAATAATAATAATCGTCAGCATTGCACTCAACGCCTTCTAAGGCTGTGCTACTCAACTCTTTTTGTCTCTGTATTTTAGCCTGTTATTCTCATCTCTTACCACACCCGTTTCCTAGTCCCAATAAACTCCCTGGAATCCCATATATCTTGGTTTTGAAGAAAATACACACAGAATTTCTTTGGATGGAATATTTTAACCTTTCTCTCATCTAACTTCCTAATTTCTAGGCATTTTTGAACACTTAGGACAGATGCCATACATCTCCATGAATCGTCCTAAAATCCCTGCTTTAGAATTGCTTGGCAATGTTTTTGTACCTTTACAGAAAGGCACAATCAAATACAGCCTAGTTCTTGCCATGTAATTTTATGGAAATTTATGTGATACGGTTTGGCTCTGTGACCCCACCAAATCTCATCTTGCATTGTCATCCCCACATGTTGGAGGAGGAATCTGGAGGGAGGGGATTGGATCATGGGGCAGTTACCGCCATGCTGTTCTTGTGATAGTGCGTTCTTACCAGATCTGATGGTTTAAAAGTGTGTGGCAGTTTCCCTCTCAACCCCGTCCTGCTGCCCTACTTCCCCTTCACCTTCTGCCACGGTTGTAAGTTTCCTGAGGCCTCCCCATCCATGGGGAGCTGTGATTCAACTAAACCTTTTTTATTTTAATATAAATTACCCAGTCTCAGGTAGCTCTTTATATCAGTGTAAAAGCTAATACACTATGCATTATTATTCATTGTTTGTACATACCCCGGACACTCACTCATCTACATATAACCTGGACCACATCTTATTCATGTTAATGCCCAGCATAGACAGCATCATAATAGATACACTGGTTTAATAACTTTTTGTTGAATGAATGAATTTATAAATAAAACTGAGTTCCCTATAAGTAGAATGAGAAAGTGGGAGAAACCATTCAACTTTGCAAACGCATTTATTCAATGTTAACGAAGACAACAGAGTGATTGTTTTACTTATTTTTTAAGTAATTAACAAAATTGAGCAGCATATGGGTCACCTGGTAAATAGAAACTCTGACAGAGATGAAGATGTAGATAATTAGACAAATGAAACGGATTTGGAGAGGATTAGTTACTAGGGTAACCCAGAAGCAAGATATTGTGATAATCTAAAACCAGACAAATTTAAAAAGTGAAGACAATCATAACATGCTGAGCCAATTTTCTTATTAGCAAAAGAGGAAAATTTATTCTTCTGAATCAGCAAATATATGGGCCCGATTAGCTGAAAGCACAAAGTTAAACAAATGGGAAAATCCTCAAGTAAATAGTTGAAGCTAACATATATGTATGTCTCAATGAAAAGGTACAATTTATTTTTATTTATTTATTTTTTTTGAGAGGCTCTGTCACCCAGGCTGGAGGGCAGTGGTGCGATCTCGGCTCACTGCAAGCTCCGCCTCCCGGATTCACGCCATTCTCCTGCGTCAGCCTCCCGAGAAGCCGGAACTACAGACGCCCGCCACCGCGCCCGGCATTTTCTGTGTTTGTAGTGGAGACGGGGTTTCACCGTGTTAGCCAGGATGGTCTCGATTTTCTGACCTCGTTATCCGCCCACCTCCGCCTCCCAAAGTGCTGGGATTACAGGCGTGAGCCCCCGCGCCCCGCCTGAACAGGTACAATTTAAATTCAAATTGCAGAACAAAAACTAGAATATTCAGAATGTTAATCGCAATAAGAAACAGACACTAGCATATAATAGTTTGTTATGAAACAGTTCTTGTCTTTTTCTCATGTAAATGAGAGACTTTATGACAGTCCCAAAGCTGACTTGCTCTAGTATCTTACTTTCTATAAAAATTGGAATTGCCAGATTTGACAGTCTATCTTGTCACATCACAGGTCTTAATTTGATGATTATAAAGAGGTGTCAAAAGACGAAATTACAACTAATTTAGTTTAAAGAACTAATTGGCTTTTATTTGCAATTCTAAAATCAGGTAATACGTCATGCTTAAAAATAGAATAAATGTTCTGCTGTGCGAGATCAAGCATTTGGTTTTTGTAAGGTAAGGATAAGGAAACAGAGCAATAAATAAAGTGGATTCTTTTATATCAGGCTATTACAGTTTACTAATAATTATAAAAACAGAGGGACAATTTGTATTATGCTGATTCAGGTACACTGGCTCTTTCTGATCCGTTGCCGTGAATCTGTTTTCAGAAAACATACCTGATCTATTTGATTATTTGCTTGTTTCTTTAAATTTTCAGGTTGATTATGTGGCACGTAGCATGAGTAACTCCATTTTCGTTTGGTCTGATTTGCTGGGGCCTATTACATAAACTCAGTCAAAAACAATGGCCTCTCATAATTTTATTTAACGTTTCCCCCTGTTTAGTCAGGCCGTCACCTAGGTGCCAGTGTGACAAAAACTTAATATGTTATCACTACTCTCAGTTACCACCATTCTTGGTTTTTAGCCTCAACGTATCATTCACAGGTCACAGTTTCCTTGTTATATATCGCTTTGAATTTTTGTTGATGTAGCCAAAGAAAGACCATTTAATGTTCAAAGAATAGTTGCATGCAGACATTTAAAACTTTTGAGAGAATACAGAATACCAGAGAGACTACTATTATGACTATCAGACGAATAATACAGAGTTTGGAGAATGCGTATTAACCAGGGTTCCCATAAAACAAATCAACTAAAATTTAATAGGTCAAAGAATAAACCAGATTAGAAATCTACCCATATTAACCAAGTAGCTTATTGATTAATTTTTTGCCACTGAATTTGTACAATGCGCAACATACTTACATATGTGAATTAAGAAGTGTTAGCCACCTCACAGACCCTTCCCTGTTCAGCCAGCAGGTAATTGAGAGCTATTCTCTTATCTAGTACAATTCTAACAAGAGAATTTAGAAAAGTCTGTTGTGCAACTATAGCTGTTGTAGTAGAGTTTGCTATAGAGGCTATTGTGAGAAACACATTTCACATCCTTGACTCATTTGTACCTACTCCAAGCCATGGGAAAAGGTACCTGAAAAATAATGCTCATCCAGAAGGGTTAATACTTCCTGGTAATATTCTCCTTAACTTATCTTGTAGGTTAAGGGGAGTGAACCAATATTCTGCTTCTGATGGGTTATGGAGTGATGAAGTTACCACTAAAATTCTTAGCCCATATTGACCCTTCATTTGCCATTGGTCAAGTTACTCAATGAAGCTAGGGATTTTGAAATTCTAACTACAGGGTTACTCTGACAAGTGAAAGAGGTATGCATAAGCAAAGAAAAAATTGAGAAGAGTTAGAGTCTCATTATGATGGGAAGTCTTATTCCAATGACTTGGGAAAAGCTGCCCACAAAATGACATCATCAGCTTCTTGCCTTTGTTTGCAATTTGAATGTCTCTGGTTATAACATTGGATATTTCTGTGAATTCTATGAGTGGCTCACACATCAGGTACAAGCGTTGTCTTTTGAAATTTACGTTGACTTATCCATCTCCAGCTTATAAAGTTTCAAGGACAAAATAATTCCTGTTCCTTGTGATTCCAAGTCATAAAAGTAAAAAAAATTGGAGAAACATAGAAGAATTCAGGATCCAGTCCAGTCTACAGGTAGATAATGAAAAACAATGAATACAGTTAAAATCTAATAACAGGTATACTATAGTTTTCTTCTGAAACATCATTTTTCTTTCTCTAGTCATCCTCATTTCTACTCAAATCTAAGACAGTCAGACGGATTGTTTGAAAAATAAGTTTAATCTCATCAAGCTTGTCCTCATTATTTAAGTAAGTGCAGAAAGAATAGTGATTGACCACATAGGCAGTTAATGAGTTTGCTTTGCTGGAATTTTGTATAAGTAATCCCAGGTTAGACTTTTAAAAGTTTCTCAAGGTTAGAAAGCCAAACCACAGTAGACTACAGACTTTGCCTGTAGTACCTATATATTAGAGTGAATTCTTCTCTTTTTGAAGTTTCTGAAATATCCTCAGGTTCTTGGGCCTGCCAATCCGTGAAATTTTTGTATTCACTGTAAGGCTGGGGACACTTGAAGCCAGGTGTCCTATTGTTGGAACCGAACTCTCGATTCCCTCCTGGGCAGGGGTCGTCGCGAAGGATCACTGACACGAGGTTCACAGCAGAGAGTTATTTATTACTAGCGCGCTAGGGTCCCAAGCTCTAATTTGGTCCTGGGACTCCGACTGCTTGTTACAGGCTGTTTATATATGCTAACACAAGTTCAAACACAGCTTATGGCGCGAAATTCAAACAAAGCTTAAGGCGTAAAATGATTGGGTCTAGCTATAGCCTGAGCAAGGGGTCTTGGTTTAATTGGTTAGAGCAGGACCTTATGAGGTTCTTTCCTGGAGTTGATAATTCCGGGAACTTTGAGGCAGGGTGAGACCCCTGGAATTGGCAGGGTGGGACCTCATGAGGTTGTTTCCCGGAATTGGCAGGGTGGGACCCTATCAGGGTGGAACACTATCGAGGCAGGGTGGGACCCTATCTAGGCAGGGTGGGACCCTATCTAGGGCCACCTGGTGCTAACTTTTTAGGTTTTGTGAGGCCTACTAGTTTCACTATGCACATTCTCAAATATGACATCCCAGTCAAAGCTTTGGTAATATAATCATAATTTATAGAATATATATGCTAATAAAAGTTTTCATGTTTATTAATAGATCCAAATATATTTAACTTGTCTACACTGTATAAATACAAGATGCCTAAACATATAAACTTAAATGTGTGGTTAGCAATTAAGATTTCAGCATTTGAACCTACTTAGAAATCACTCGGACATTTAATGAATATCTGTTACTTAACATAATATAAATTTAAAACTTTAAGTTATCAAAAAATATTTTTGAAACCATGAAAGATTCATTTGTAAACTTTTATTCCATTTACACTCATCTAATTTACTTGTTTTTAATAATTATGCTTGAGTTGCTCATGGAAATTTTCACGAAACACTAATCATCACACCCAAACTTTTCCACAAACCCTCCTGTATCTTTTGGAGCCATTTATCTTTCCAAGAAATTTATTTACTCTAAGGATATCTCTCTTCTTTACCCCTGACCACTTTATCTACTCCAAAAGGAGACTGAGTCAAGGGACCATTGCCCATTTCTTGATTAACCTCCCTGAGTATTACCCTAAATGATTGTTAGCTAGTTTATTTATTGTAGTCTGTGACTTTTTGCTTTTAAATTGAGCTTCAGTTTCTTAACTAGATTACTGAGTTTAAAGAGGAGCCTATTAATAAACGGGAAAGATAGTTTCTATGCCTGAATTCAGCATAGATAACTCTGGACTAGGGTGTGAATGTGATTAAACAAGAAAGCGGGGTTTGCCTAAGGGTCTAGCTTTTATAAACACTTTAGCTTTCTTTTCCCCTTTTGGGTTGAATGGCAACTAATTGAAAAGGTTTGCAGATTCAGTTTTTTTTATCAATTAATTCATTTATCTTTTCATTTACCTTTCGTAAGAAATCTTTTGAAGAGACAAAATTTTTTTGAAATCTTTTTAAAAGCTTTTGTACAGCAATTAAAATAGGTACCCCTGGGTGGACCTAACTTAAAAGTACTTATTTTAAAACACATGCCTTAGATGAACAGTCTTAATCATTTGGAATGTCCTACATAATAGCCTTTGTAATTCTAAATTTTCTTTAGTAAGATTTTGCCATTTTTGTAAGTGTTTGCAGCTTCTGGGGCCTAATACTTAACACATGTAAAGGGTAGGTGTCGCCAGAAGTTGGAGTACTCAGTTCTTTAGATATTAAGAATTTTATTTTTACATTGAATCTTGGGTCTCTTAGAGCCAAAATAAAAGACTAAAAAGAAAACACCATAGTGTTGGGTCCTGTAATATTTTTACAGTGTTCTTTTGTGGAACAGAAATTTTCTTGAGACTGGTAGGTGACGTGGTGTCACCTTTCCAGTTTCATGACCGAGCTTATCTTAACATGGGAGTCTTATTTTTAGTTGACTAGTGGTCTAACAGCTTTTAGGTGCCTGACTCATGCCCACCACTGGAGTACGTCTTAGCTCGAAGATTGCCTTTGACCAACTTAGCCAATAATTTCCCCCTATGTAAACATGCAAAACAAAAGCAAGAAAAGGAGAAAACTCAAATTTTGTTAAATTTCTGAAATCTGGATTCACACGTCTCATGCCTTAATAGCCACTTAATGGAACCACCATCCATCACCTTTAAAACTCCGGTGACTGTCAGTGACACATCAATCACCATGCAAATCCCTAAAAAGTCATGTGCTGTTGGTATAACAAAACCACACACTCTCTCACAGCACAAATAAGTGCTGGATTCAAAAGCCAAAAAATGAGGGAGCTCAAGGCAAAGACAGCAGAATTTGAACTCAAGAAGATTTCACGACCCTCAGGGTTTGGGGAGGAATCCCCAAAAAGGCGGTCAACAGTGCCTCACCTGCATTCCCCATGGGGCCTCGGGGTGCCTTTGGAGTTCCTTCATAAGTTGCCAGACATTTTCAAAAGACAAAATTACAACAAATTTAGTTTAAACATCTCATTGGCTTTTATTTGCTATTCTAGAAGCAGGTAACACCTCATTCTAATAAATAGAATAAGTGCTTAGCCCAGCGTGACAGAACAGTTGGATTTTGGAAGGTGGGAATAAGGAAAAAGAACAGTAAAAAAAGTGGATGTATTAACATCAAGTTGCTACAGGTTACTTTTTTTGTAAGATTTAAAGCAGAGGGAAATTTCTTACTATGCTGAATCAGGTAGATTGGGATCTTTCTGATTGACTGCTGCTAATCTCCGATTTTCGGAAAACCACTGGTCTGGAGATTTACCTGCTTCCTTTAGGATTCAGTTAGATTATGTGGCACTTGACATGACTAACTCCATTTTGCTTAGTCTGGTCTCCTGGGGCCTGGTGCAAGACCTCAGTCCAAAACAATGGCCTCCCATAATTTTGTTTAACAGTAGTATCTCTTTTTTTTTTTTTTTTTATTTTTTATTTTATTTTATTTTATTTTATTTTTTATTATACTTTAAGTTCTAGGGTACATGTGCATAACGTGCAGGTTTGTTACATATGTATACTTGTGCCATGTTGGTGTGCTGCACCCATCAACTCGTCAGCACCCATCAATTCATCATTTATATCAGGTATAACTCCCCAATGCAATCCCTCCCCCCTCCCCCCTCCCCATGATAAGCCCAGTGTGTGATGTTCCCCTTCAGTTCCCACCTATGAGTGAGAACATGCGGTGTTTGGTTTTCTCTTCTTGTGATAGTTTGCTAAGAATGATGGTTTCCAGCTGCATCCATGTCCCTACAAAGGACGCAAACTCGTCCTTTTTTATGGCTGCATAGTATTCCATGGTGTATATGTGCCACATTTTCTTAATCCAGTCTGTTACAGATGGACATTTGGGTTGATTCCAAGTCTACTACAAAGACACATGCACACGTATGTTTATTGCGGCACTATTCACAATAGCAAAGACTTGGAACAGTAGTATCTCAATTTCGCTTTCATCATACTCTTCTTGATTGCTATTGAGATTTAAATCTGTTCATATATTCATTGGATATTTGCATGTCAATTCTGAATTATGACAATGTTACTTTTTGTTTAATTTTAGATTTGCTTCTGAACAACTTTAATTTACTACTCTTAAAGGTTTCATGGATTCTATTGTGGCTTATGTAAAATTTGTCAATCTAACAGCATTTTTGTGTATGAATAATCTGGAAAAAATAAATAATAATCTGGAAAAAAACTGTCAACCATATTTTTTTCCCCAAATCGTTGCATTATGAAATTCACTCTTTCTTTGTGCTACTGCCAGTAAGGAGGTAGACAATGGATGATGTGAAATATCTTTCCTCTCTGACAGTTAGTAAGATCTCCATATTTTGTATTCTGAAGTTTTCCTAAAATACGTGAACTTATTTTTATTTATTACATAAAATATATAGAATTCTTTATGCCTCCAAGATCTGAAGATTCATGCCTCTATCCTATTCATGATATTTTTCTGCCATTATGCATCGAAATATTGCTATTTTTGTTTTCTTTATTATCACATAGTTGTTGAGGGAGAAAAAAAAAATCTGTATTCCATCCCTGATTCTTTTCATATAGATGTGATCGTATTGATATTTCACGCCATCCTTTGTCTACCTCCTTACTGGCACTAGCACAAAGAAAGTAGAGTGAATTGCATGATGCAACAATTTGGGAAAAAAAAGTATGGTTGACAGGTTTTTTTTTAAGCTTTAATGAGGAATAATTAACAAGAAAAAATTGAACATATTTAAGATACACAATGTGCTGTTTTGATACAAGTATTACTTGTGAAATAATTCCACAATCAAACTGATTAATGTATCCCTTCACATAGTCACAAGTGTGTGTGTATGTGTGCACGCGCTTGTGTGTGTGTATGGTGAGAACACTTAAAATCTACTGTCTTAGCAAATTTCAAGTGTACAATAGAATATAATTAGTGACAATCATCATGTCGTGCATTAGATTCCCAGAACATGCTCATCTTGTAACGGGTAGTTTTTATCTTTTGACCAACATCTCTCCATCCCTGCCACGTCACTGCCTGTGGTGTTCACTTCTTCACTAGGATCACTCTGGACCCATGGCTATTCCTCAGCCTCAGCTCGACCTTTGCACTTGCTTGTCCTAGAATGTTCTTCAGCTTTTGACATAACTGGCTTCTGTTTATCCCTCAGATCTCTGCTCTTCTTATACAAATATTTCTTTCCTAGAACTTACCATTAGTTAACATTCTATTTCAGTTATTTATATTTTATCTTCCCATTAGATATTATGCCTTGTGTGGCAGGAGTTGATTTGCTTGTTTACTGATTTTTCCTTAGAATCTTAAAAAAGTGTCTGGCACATGATGGGTATTAAATAAATATTGATCAAATGAGCAAATGACTGTTTATAATGTTTTATCATATATATTTAGTTGTAAAAAAGCTTTATGGTCTGTTGAGTATTTTCATATACATTTACATTAAGTGGTTGTACTAAGGCTAGAAATCAAATATCTCGTGTTTGAAATCTTCTATTTTTTTAATGTCAGAAATATGTAGTACTATATGTAAGCTTAACAAATATTATAATAACAGCTAGTAGTCACTGAAGTTTTATGTAACAAACACCGTGCTTTAGAAATATCTTTCAGTGCATACTCAAAACAAGATTGCTCATATTATTTACATTTTTGCTGTATAATATGGAAACAGTATGACTGAGCGAAGTTAAATTAATCACCATTGGTTACTAATATAAGGGTGAACCCATTAAATAAAACTGAGATCCATTAGACTTCAAGACCCATGCTATTTACACTAACTACCTTTTCAGATCACAGTCCGATTTCAGCTTATCTCTATTAATAACTACACCAATTATATCTACTTATAATATTTTTACTCCATTTTTATTCCATTCTAATATTCAAGCACATTTTTCTTGTGCTTCATTGGTCCGAGTCTGAGACGAACTTTACGTGATTTATTTAAAAGTTAATTTAACTTGACAGCGTTCTTTGGAGAATCTGTATTTAATATGTTAATTTTCCATAAATACTCATTATAGTAGACGTTCTCTGAACAGCATTGGTTATGGTTCCTGTGAATGATGTCACACACTCCATGCAAGCTCCATTCTTCACTGCAAGGAGAGCACTGTGTAAGCTTCGTAAACTTGCAGGACTTGGAAGGACATAAAACAGATTATTTCACTCAGAACACAGAGTACTTTGCCGTTGGGTGAGAATTGCATTGCGGCTGCACCAAAGACAGGGTTTTGAGCTTCTAGAAGACAGGCCTGAAGTGGCACCGATCATCAGTAATATTACACATTCCATAGTACGTATTGAGCAGCTATGTCAAAATATGAAATGACTAGGGTACCATGGAATGTGACATCCTTGCCTTGTATTCCAGTCTTAATGTCATCTCTTGAGGTTAAAGATGGTGTGAGAACTTAGGATGGGATGAGGATGCTTGCTTTTCATGTCAATCAGTTAAAAAGCAAGCTAAAAGATTAATATTTTGTGTTTGAGGCCATATATTCCTGGCACTAAAATTGCTGCTACAAACAGACAACAATGACAAAACAAAAACAAAAAATCTTGTGTTCTGACTACATCTTATGACTCATCATTTCTATTCTTATCTTCCACTGAAGCTTCCAGTCAATACTTCAAACACACACACACCTTCTCCTTATAGCCAGGCACCCCAGAACTATTAATGATCTTACATAACACCTTCTAGCTCTCAGCCTACAATATTCTTCCCCCTCTGGTAATGGTTGTGGGAATATTTTCACTGACAGCAGAGGTGGAGTTGACTTATAGGTTTTCCTTCTTTCAGAGTGCTGTGATATGTCTTGTTTATCAAACGACCTCTCCGACTAGAGAGTGAACTCCTACGGAACAAGGCGTGTTATCAGGCCAATGCAAAAGTAATTGCAGTTTTTGCCATGAATGGTGAAACCTGCAATTACTTTTGCACCAATGTATAATAAATAATTATTGGCTTTCTTTGTATTCCTAACTTTGAGCACAATGCATGATATATAGAATAAGTGTGGTAACTGTGAATGAGTGAATAAATGAATAAATGATTTTCAAGCATTTAAAATAAACGTAGTTTTCCCTAGAGGCCACTATTGCTAGCAAACTAACGCGGGAACAGAAAACCAAATACCACATGTTCTCATGTGTTAAGTGGGAGCTAAGCGATGAGAACACATGGACACATAGAGGGAAACAACACACACTGGGACCTTTCAGAGGGTGGGGAGTGGGACGAGGGAGAAGATCAGGAAAAATATGTAATAAGTACTAGACTGAATACGTGGGTGATGAAATACTCTGTACAACAAACCCCCATGACACAAGTTTACCTGTGTAACAAACTTTCACTTATACCCCTGAACCTAAAATTGAAATTAAAAAAAAAAAAGTTGAATATTGATGGGAAAAGTTAGATCAAGAATGCTGGATACTATTTTCTGTTGAGTATGTTTCCATTGCCAGCAGGGAGAATAAATCGGTTTCGTGGGACAGTAAAGGACTTAGGACTATGGACTCTAGTATCTAGGATTTAGGACTATGAACTCTAGTATCTAACTTCTTGATTTCCAGTCCTGTCTCAGTAGATACTTGCTTTGTGTCTTTGCACAGCTGTTAAACTTTTCTGATTCCCATCTCTTCAATTTAAAAATGGAGATATTGAGAGTTTCTGCAATCAATTGGATTCAAGTCAGACTTAAATTACATAGAATATGTAGATATCTTTAGCACAATATTTAGCTCATGGTAAAGACCCAGAAATATGAATGACTACAGAAAAAAATATAATACTTACCATCTTATTATGATTGTTCTCTAGGCAAAAACAAGTCTGGCCATCACTGTGTGCAAAAATGTATTGTCTTAAGCAATGGAAGGTTCTGACTTTTTCTTGCTAAGTCTATGAGTTATGCTTTATGATAAGGCATTGGTCTTTATATACTTGAAGTAAATATGTTGCTTAGTTTAAAGAAAAAGACATGCCTGTGCCTACTCTATCTCGGGCACTATTCTGGGTATACAGATTCAAAGCATAACAAAACATTCTCTTGCCCATAAAGAATGTGGAGCATGGGGAGAAGTAAAGGGTTATTTAAAGCAGCCTGCAAAATTCCTCTTTTCTGAGAGGCCAGTATAGTTTGTGCAGACTGGTGCCTTGAGTACCACCACTGGTGAATAGGCTAATTACATATTTTTACTGGATTTCTTCTGAAAAAGCTAGCATCCAGAGTACAATAAAGAAGTGTGCTTGGGCTAACATGCTTAGTAATCTTCATGGCCACAACCACCTTACCTATGGCAGACCTAGCATTTATTTAGAAGGCAAGAATGTCTGACTCTTTTCCGCTCTACTATATGCTTTCTGATTACTTTCACATCTTTGAGAAAGATTGCTATTGCCAAATATTTTTGTTGTAGAAGTCAAGTTATGAGAACAAACAGCACTAATTAAATTTGGAAAAAATATACTCACACCAGGGATTAACTATAAATGTGCACTCTTTTTCTTTTATTGAATGACTGTGTGTGCTTTGAACTTGATAGTAGTTTTCACTCTGCAATGGTAGAGCAAAGAAATGTTGGGAGAAAACATATAAAATGTCATACATAAGGTGAAAAATAAGCAAAATATCATGAACAAGCCACTTTGTTTTTCTATAACAAGCACTAGAATATTGCAGAAACAGTGTTACACAGCCTTGGTATATTCTCTATGTCATTGTATTTAAGAGTTCTTTTGTGAAGACAATATGAAGCTAACACAATACTAAAACCGATTTAACTCACACTATAGTCCAAATACACTTCTGCAGTAAGCACGTGAATGCACATACGCTCACACACGTCATATATACATGCATACAAATATGCACGCATGTTCACACTCAAGTACCTGTCAAGTGTTAAATACTAAGCATCAGTGCTGTGTTTTACTCCAAGTGCCCAACTTCAGCCTCTCCACACAGATACTTTAGTGTATCTCCTCTCAGTGATCGTAGGTTTTTAAACATCAACTCCCAAATTAAAGCAGTCTTCTGAATCCTTACGTTTTTCACCAAAAAAAAAAAAAAAAAATCGTCAGAAGCAATGGAACAAAGAAGCACATCTCAATTATTGACAAGGAAATGAGAAAAAGGCTTAACAGCAAGAACACAACAGTTACCTTGATGAATTATCTTGATGAATTTATAAATATAGAAACATTAGCTACCCAGTACCTACAAAGTCTACCATGTATTAAACTGTTTACAATCACAAAATCCCATGATTCTATGAATAACTGTGAAGTGCTGTGACCAAATGAAAGTCTTATTAACTATAATACTGTCCCTCTAGAGTTAAATTTCAGGTGGAAAGTATCAGAAAGCTCCAGAAAACTGTGTTTTCCTTATTGTGCTTTAGTTATTTTATTGGATTGTAATTTAGATCAAATAAGTCACATATCTTAAAGTTACATACATTCATTGAATTTAAACAAATCTGTAAACTCATATGACCACCACCATAATTAAGATATATAAAACATCATCTTCATCCCCAAAATTTATCTTGGCTCTTCCTAATTTCTACCAACTCAGGCCCCAGAAAACTAATGATCTGCTGCAATTACATATTCTCTAGGTTTCCACATAAATGGAATAATACAGTCTAGTGGTCACTCAGTATCAGTGGGGAATGGGTTCCAGGACCCCTGAGGACGCCAAATTCACAGATCCTCAAGTGTCTTATGTAAAATGGTGTAGGATTTGCATACGACCTATGCACATCTTCTCACATACTTTAAATCATATGGTAAGTATTTACTAACTGTATAGGAAATGGCAAGAGACTTTTCCAAAGTGTTAGAACCCTCTTACATTTCCACTACCATTGTATTAATATGAGTGCCAGTTGCTCCATTTTGTCCAAAAAACTTTGTGTTGTCAGTTTTGTCTTCTCACAATTATTTTAATAGTCAAACATAAAACAACATTTAAATAATTTAAAGTTAAGTACCTGTATTCTACCACCCAGATTGTGCCATCACTTTTGTAAAAAAAAATCACATATCTATTCTTCTCTCTCTCCCTTCCATTAATCTAACTTATTTTTGATGCATTTCAAGGTAAATTGCAGACATTGACACGCTCCTCTGAATAGTTTAACATTCAAATTATTAAATAGAAGTGAGCATTTATTTATATTTTTTAAATTTTAAGCCAAAATTCACATACAATTACATGGACAAATATAAGTGTACCATTGCTGAATTCTGAAAAATACTTTTCATTTTTCAAATAATTGGGAATTTTATAGATGGAATTTTGTTACTAATTTCTAGTTTCTTTTGAGACCCTAAAATGAACTGCATATGTTTTTAATTATTTTCAATTTTTTGAGACACTTTTTCTGCCTCATCAATGCCATATTTTTATTTTTATTTTTATTTTTATTTTGAGACAGAGTTTCGCTCTGTCAGGCTAAAGTGCAGTGGCATAATCTTAGCTCACTGCAACCTTTGCCTCCTGAGCTCAAGCCATCCTCTCACCTCAGCCTACCAAGTAGCTGGGACCACAGGCGTGCACCACCACGTCCAGCTAATTTTTGTATTTTTTTTTTTGTAGAGATGAGGTTTCACCATGTTGCCCAGGCTGGTCCCAAACTCCTGAGCTCAAGTGATCCACCTGCCTTGGCCTCCCAGAGTGCTGAGGTTACGGGCATAAGCGACCACATCTGATCTACAATGGCCTGTCTTTATTACTCTAAGTTTCATTTGACAATAACATTTATTCTGCTGTTGGTGATGGAATGGTCTAGAGGTATCAATTAAGTCAAATTGGTTAACAGTGCTTTTCAAGTCATATATATTTATTTATTTTCTACGTTTTGTTTCAGTGACTAAGAGAGCATTGTTGATATCAGCTCTAATTTTAGGTTTGCTATTTCTCTTCCTAGTTCTAGCCGGTTGTGTGACATGAGTTCTGTAGCTCTGTTATGGTGTGCCTGAACCTCTAGCTTTTTAAACTCTTCTTGATGAGGCAACTCATCTATCATTACAAACTTTCTATTTATCTTCATTGATATTCTTTGTTCTGGAGTTTACCTCTTTAATATTAATATAAGCACTTCTCTTCTTATGTTTGGTGTTTGCATCTTTTAATTTTTATTTTCCATCTTTTACATTTCAGCTAGGTCTTTAAATAAAGTAGACTTCTTTTTTTTTTTTTTTTTTTTTTTTATGGACATCATATTGTTAGTGTAGGAAGATAGCCAGAAATGAGCAGGTGAAGGAGGCCCTGGAAAGGAAGCCCTGGAGATGCTGCCCACTGGTCCTCAGTGCTCCCCAAGACAATGGCTACAGTGTCTGTGGCTTCTTCTGCCCAGTGGTCTTCAGTGCTGCCCCAGGACAATGCCTTCACTGTCTACTTCTGGCCTTGTGGTTGGACTCCTCTGGCCCTAAAGAGGGGCTTATCAATCAGGCCCCAGGCCAAGATATGGTATGGATTTTTGCTACTGATGAACATGCATACTCCTCCAATAATTAACCCTGGAGTAGCCTTTTGCTCAATATAATAGGAAAAAAACACAGCTGGGTGCGTTGGCTCACGCCTGTAATCCCAGTTACTTTGGGAGGCCGCGGAGGGTGGCTCATGAGGTCAAGAGATTGAGACCATCCTGGCCAGTATGATGAAACCCCATCTCTACTATAAATACAAAAATCAACTGGGTGAGGTGGAGCACACCTGTAGTCCTAGCTACTCAGGAGGCTGGGGCAGGAGAATTGCTTGAGCCTGGGAGGTGGAGGTTGCAGTGAGCCAAGATGGCGCCACTGCACTCCATTCCGGGCGACAGAACAAGACTCCGTCTCAAAAACAAAAAACAAACAAACAAAAAAACCACCTTGGGTGGAAATTTTTAATGCTTGAGACATGTGAGCATACATGCCCAAGGGAACAGCCTAAAACGTGGTTGCAAATGACACCCTCTCACATCTCTTCATAAAGAATCACGTAAGGTTCTCATAGAGTCCTCCAGCACTGCCTGGTGCTGGCTCCTTCTCTCCAGCAGCCTGCTCTGTCCCATCTTTCAGAGTGGACTGTCTCTTTAAAAAACCACTGCTACTGTTATTTTTCACCTGGGTGAGTCCGGAGTTGTTTTCCACTTCTCTCTTGTGGCTACTCTTATGTCTTTAATAAGCCTTTTGTTTACATTACTAATTGTCTCTTGGCAGAAGTGATCCTCTCAAGTTAGACAATAACTGAGGATTCCCTGCACCCCTCCTGGTAACAATATTGCTGATCTGGCTTTTAAAATAGTCCGAAAGTCCCTGCCTTTTAATTGGTGTTCTCACAGTACTGTAATCTTTAGTATGGCTGGATGTAAGTCTACTATCTTGCTATCTGTTTTCTACTTATCCGTGTGTTATTTCTTCCCTTTTCTTCTTTATTGGCTGATTAGATACCATCTTGTTTTTTTTTATAGTCACTCTAGGAATTATGCTATATTTGTTGTACTTCTTACATTATGCATACAAATATTATTATGGAATTTCACATAAAATATATTCAGCAGTATACTTCCATTTCCCCTTCTGTTATCAGTGCAATATAATCATATTTTTTCTTCTACATAATATTATAAATATCCAATATATTGTTATATTTTTACTTTTAACCAATAATTTTACTTTTGAAATTTTTAAAATGAGGAAAAATACTTTCTTTACGCACATATTTAACGTTCCCCTCTTTCATTCCTTAGCACAGATCCAGATTTCAAACTGGCATCCTTTTCCTTCTGTCTCACTAATATTCTTGGCCGGGCGCGGTGGCTCAAGCCTGTAATCCCAGCACTTTGGGAGGTCGAGGCGGGTGGATCACTTGAGGTCAGGAGTTCACGACCAGCCTGGCCAACATGGCAAATTCCCATCTCTACTAAAAATACAAAAATTAGCCAGGTGTTATGGCGCACACCTGTAGTCTCAGCTACTTGGGAGGTGGAGGCAGGAGAATCGCTTGAACCCGGGGAGGCAGAGGTTGCAGTGAGCCAAGATGGCACCATTGCACTCCAGCCTGGGTGACAGAGCCAGGCTCTGCCTCAAAAATAAAAATAAAAACAAAAAAATAAATGATAATATTCTTTATAATTTCTTGTAGCTCAGGTCTGCTGGTGAGGAGTTCCTTAATGTTTTGTTTAATTGAAAAGGTTTTTATAGGCTTTGTATCTTTTTTTAAAGAATATTTCACTGGTTATCCAATTTAGAGTCTGTGTTTCTGTTCATTGTGCTTTCACCATTTAAATATATCATCACATTGTCTTTTTATTGCAAAATTCTGATACGAAATGAGTAGAAAATCCTATCATTTTTACTCTGCACATACAAAAGAGTCTCTGGTTACTTTTAATATTGTTTTTAGAATTTTAAGATTGTCTCTTTATAAATTATTTGATTTGACTTTTTTGACTTTTCTTTGTTTTGGCATTCTCCTAAATTTGTGGAGCTTTTTAGATCTTTGTATAAATAAGATTCAAATTTACTAAACTTTCAGCCATTATTTATTCAGCTGTTGCTCCTGCCTCACCCCTTTTTCTGATACTCCATTTCTGTGTGTTTTCCAGGGCATTCTATCACACACAAGCTCAAAGTGTCTGTTTCTTTTTTGGATTGTTGTATATTCAAGATCAGTGATTTTTTTTCCCCACAGTGTTAAATCTATTATTATTCTCCTCCAGTACAATTTTTAAATTCACATATTTTATTTGTCATATCTAGATGTTCCATTTTGGTTTTATATGTTTAATTTCTCTTTTCATTAGGTTCATGTTTTCTTATAAATACTTAACCATGGTTACAAGCTTTATTTTAATATCCGGGTCTGTTTGTTTACTCATATCTATCCCTTCTTGTTTTTCTTTTTTTTAAATTTACTAATTTTTCTCATTATGGTTTGCATTTTTTCTGATTCTTGGCATCTCTAGTTTTCTTATTGGTTTGGGCGATTATGAATGCTATGTTATTTTTTGTTCTCTATTCCAATATGTTGCTCTGCTGTCTTCTGACTTCAATTCTGTTTTCAATGAGAAATCAGTGATCTTCCTACTCCTTTTTCCAATATATACAGTATGCCTTTCTTCCCCACCCTCTGATTGATTTTAAAATATTTTCTTTAGTTCACACAGCTTCCGCTTTGTGTTTATTTAGCTTCTTGGATATGTGGGTGTGTAGTTTTGTTAAATTTGGAAAATTTTTTCCCATTACATCTTCAGAGAATTTTCTGACCACCCCTCTCCTGACCATCCAGGCGCTCTAACTGTATGTACATTAAACTGCTTGAAATTTTTCCATAGCTTACTGACACTTTTTTTATTTGCTTTTTTCTCTATACATTTTATGTGAATAGTTTTTAGTAATATGTCTTCAAGATTTTTTCTAGTTGTCATCAAATTATCTAATTATCATCAAACTAATCTTTCCTCCTGATAATCAAATTTGCCCTTTACTCTGTATTACACATTATAGTTTTTATATCTCAAGTTATATTTGGGTTATTTTTATATCCTCTATATCTCTGCTTAACTTTTTGAACCTATGGAATGAATGTAATTCTAATAATAAAAGATTTTATTTCCATGTGTGCTAATTCAGTTCTTAGTTGGTTTTAAATGAATTTTTTTCTCATAGGCCATATTTTCATGTTCGTTTTAGGTCTGGTGATTTTTTACTGGATGCCAGACATTGTGATTTATGTTTTGGGAGTGCAGAGATTTTAATATCCTTATAAATATTTCTGAGCTCTGTTTTCGGGATACAGTTAAGTCACCTGGAAAACATTTGGTTCTTTTGTGTCTTTAGCTTAAGATTTATTGGGTAGGATCAGAGTTAGATTAGGAGTGATTATTTCCCACTGCTAAGGTAAAACTCATCTGTGTACTCTACACATTGCTTCACGTTCAGGACGTTTTCCATTACGGCAGGTGGGAATGAATGTTCCAGCCCTATGAGAACTCTGGGCACAGTTACTGCTAATATTTTTGGACGGTCCTTGCCTTGACTCTGGCAGTTTCCTCAGGTGTATGTGCTGATTTGTGCTTAACTGAATAGTGAGGGGTAACTTGTGCAGACTCCTAGAGTTCTCTCTCTCTGTCTCTCTCTCTCTCTCTCTTTTTCTGTCTCTCTCTTTTTCTCTCACTTCAAGCAAGGGAAATGCCAGACACTCTTAAAATCACCAGATCCCATCAAATCCTGTCTCAGCCTCCTGAGTCACTGGGACTACAGGCATGCACCACCACACTTGGCTAATTTTTTTTTTTTTTTTTTCCTGAGATGGAGTTCTGCCATCCAGGCTGGAGTGCAGTGGTGCATCCTGGGCTCAGTGCAACCTCCGCTTCCCAGGTTCAAGCAATTCTCCTGCCTCAGTCTTCTGAGAAGCTGGGATTACAGGCGACCACTAGCACACCCGGATAATTTTTGTAATTTTTTTCCTTTTAGTAGAGATGGGGTTTTGCCACGTTGACAAGGCTGGTCGTGAACTTCTGATCTCAGGTGATACACCTGCCTCAGCCTCCCAAAGTGCCTGGATTACAGGCATGAGCCACTGCACCCAGCCTAATTTGTGTAGTTTTAGTAGAGACGGGGTTTAACCATATTGGCCAGGCTGGTCTCGAACTCCTGACCTCACGATCTGCCCGCAAAGTATTGGGATAACAGGCATGAGCCACTGCGCCTAGCCTTTATTTTTTTTTTTTAACTTTGTGCCACAAAGCTGAGTGATTGGCACAGTAGGAAACAGAGTGTATCCAGAAAGCTTTATTATTTTGACACAACTACCTATAACTTACGTTTAAAAGAAGTGATTTCAAATTACACACATATATTCCGTTCTTTCAGATATATACTGCTGCATTAAAAATTACCTCAACTTTTATTATTTATAAAAACAATGATTTAATTTATTTACAATTTTGTCAGTCATTTTTTTTACTGTTCTTATCTGAAAAACTTTTTTTCCCTCTGGTTGTCATCAATTTCAAGTAAACATCATTAAATCAACTCAAAATGAAGGAAGAAATGCCCTGTAGGCCTAAAATAACATTTTAAAAAGTTCCAGTCATTGCCAGCTTTTCCTTTTCTCTATTAAACACTCTTTTAGCCCTCCAACTTTATATTCAGTGATAGCTATTATGGATTTCAATTATGGGAGGTCCTTGCACATAAATAATCATTTATTTTTCAGTTACTTTTGTTGTATAAAAAACCACCCCAAATTTATTAACTTGTGAAAGCAACATTTCGTTTTCCCATTTTGTTTTTCTGTGCTTCAGAAATTTGGGCTAAGATGACTAATTCTAATGGTCTTGTATGAATCACTCATGTTATTGCGATCGTCTGGTCAGTCTGTTGAGGTAGGGATGTCCATAACTCCTTAATTCACATGTTTAGTGTTCAGGACTGCTTTTTAAATATGTCATGTATCTTCAACATGCTAACCCGGCGTTCTTCAAATGGCAGAAGAGTTAACAGCAGCAAAAGAAAGGCAAGCTCCATTGTTCAAGAACATACTTTGTAAGCCTTTGCTTGTGACATTTTGCTAATATTTCATTGTCCAAAGCAATTCACATGCCAACACCAGGGTCAATATGGGGAGTGTCTGCAGATGTGATGACAGGGAGGACTGATGTTCCTGGGACCATCTGTAGCAATCTGCATACACAGCCACATCACTTATTTATGTCCAAGTTTCCACCAGAACTGAAGATCCTCTCTTAATATGTTTAAACATTTCAGAAAATACAACGAAGCCATTTATTTTTCTTGGAGATGCCTCTGTTGATGCCCACCACTGTCTGATGCTAATGTTTATGTGCTAAACGCCTACTTCATAGTCCTCTTCCAGGGACTGTCATTCATCTGACATCTGCATATTCCTGTTGCTTCTTTCCTTTGTTATAGCACCTATTTTGCATAGTAGACAACTGTTACACTGTTACAACCAATTTTATTTTTAACTTATGGCTCCCCAACAAAGTTTAAGTATATTTTTCTTCACTTTTAATTTTCCACATTGTGATTACTTCCTTTCCAATGGATCATGAAAAAAATCTTCATTTTCCAAACTCCACTAGGGTATAGGCATATATGACTTAGATTCATCCAATAAGTTGTACTCACTGCTGATTTGGCAGTTAGTGCATGGGAGCTATGTGGTTTGGCAGCTGCATGTGGAAATACTGAATTCTGGAGTTAATGGGACCTCTGATTTTCAGTCTGTGGCATGAAAGTGCAACACTGTAAACAGGAAGATCAGTGATATTTTCATTAGAAAGTTCTCAGAAGTGGTTAGAATCTGTCCCTGTCTCTGTTGCTCCCAGCCTTGTATCATACAAGTCAACAAACAGCCTAGCCATCCCAAAGTATTTGAATGAACAATGTCTTTTAATGAACACCTTTCTCATTCAAACAGTTCAAGTGAATTTTTTTATTTGCAACCAAGAGCCATAATGGATACAGCATGTTATCCTCTTTCTTGGTTTCCACTTTGTTTTGGTAATATTCATCTTCATTATAATAATATTGAAGGGTACTTCTTTATAGCAGTGTGGAGACAGACTAATACAGAGCCCTTACAACTTAGTCACTTCCCAAAAGGCTCTGCTTCCTAACACCACCGCAACAGGGATTAGACTAAAATGAGAATTTTAGAGGGGACACATTTAAACCATACCATCATCATTACTTGAAAATTTTAAATGAACCTTTACAATTGATTATAAACTTCTCTGGGTGAAAAATAGAGGTTGGACATCCATTCCCATTAGCATTTTAAAAGTTTGTCCATTTTTAAGTTGAGCCCTGTTTGATTCCTTCATTTTTTTTATGTGGTTTGACTTTTCATTCTCTATGAAAGCTTTTAGAGATCGTGACATTGTTATTTTTGTGTTTCACCAAAAATGTGCTATTATTCCATTTTATTCCCTATGCTTGGCATTCAGTTTTTATTTTCTATTTAGAAACCTTATATTTTATAACTATGAAAAATGTTCTTATTTCTTTGATATTCTCCTGCCATTCTTTTTGTTTTCTTTGTTCTGGAACAACTTTTATTCAGCTATCTCCTGAAAAGAATCTTTAATTTACCTGTTTTTTCTTCCAATTCTCTATATTGTTCTACTTTTGTGATTAGAAAACTCCCCATTTTACCTTCACAACTTGTAATAAATATATCATCTCTGCCTTCATTAAACATGTCTGCAACTTTTCAAAAAATCATTTATTGAATTGATGATGATCCCCAATGTTCTGGTTTTCTTCACGTATTAACTTTACCTACCTCTCTGAGGATATTAAAATATTTTTGAAGATTTTTGTCTTATCATCATCTCTTTTTATAATACTGGCTTTGGAATATTTATTATTCTATCTGACATTTATCAGAAATGTAATCACTTGTAGATTGTTTATATTTGAGGGAACACCGAAATGATTATTGAATGGTCTGTGTTCCTATTTGATGGTCTGTGCCATGGTATTGAGAGGTGACAACGTGCTAGCAGCCCTCCCTTGCTCTTGGCACCTCCTCAGGCCTCGGCATCCACTCTGGCCACGCTTGAGGAGCCCTTCAGCCCACCCGTGCACTGTGGGAGCCCCTCTCTGGGCTGGCTAAGGCTGGAGCCGGTTCCCTCTGCTTGCGGGGAGGTGTGGAGGGAGAGGCCCGGGTGGAACTGGGGCTGTGCACTGTTCTCGCAGGCCAGCGCGAGTTCTGGGTGGGCACGGGCTTGGTGGCCCTGCACTGGCAGCGGCAGGCAGGCGCTGCTGGCCCCGGGCAATGAGGGGCTTAGCACCCAGGCCAGCAGCCGCAGAGGGTATTCTGGGTCCCCCAGCAGTGCCTGCCCATCTGCACAGCGCTGGAATTCTTGCCAGGCCTCAGCTGCCTCCCTGTGGGGCAGGGCCCAGGACTTACAGCCCGCCATGCCTGAGCCTGAAGCCTCAAGCCTTGAGACTCTCACCCTCACTCCCTGCCCTCCCACCCCGGTCTCCCCCGAAGCCCGAGCCTCCCCAAGGGGTGCTACCCCTGCTCTGCGGTGCCTAGTCCCATCCACCGCCCAAGGGCTGAGGAGTGCGGGCGCACTGCATGGGACTGGCGGGCAGCTCCCTCCATGGCCCAGGGGCAGGATCCACTAGGGGAAGCCAGCTGGCCTCCTTAGTTAGCTGGGGATTTGGAGAACCTTTATGTCTAGCTGGAGCATTGTAAATGTACCAATCAGCACTCTGTGTCTAGCTTGGGGTTTGTGGATGCACCAATCAGCACTCTGTGTTTAGCTAATCTGGTGGGAACTTGGAGAACTTTTATATCTAGCTAGAGGGTTGTAAATGCACCAATCAGCACTCTTTATCTAGTGCAGGGATTGTAAACGCACCAATCAGCACTCTGTCAAAACGGACCAATCAGCTCTCTATAAAACGGACCAATCAACTCACTGTAAGAAGGACCAATCAGCAGGATGTGGGTGTGGTCAGATAAGGGAATAAAAGCAGGCTGCCCTAGCCAGCAGTGGCAGCCTATTGGGGTTCACCCTTCCACAGTGTGGAAGGCTAGTTCTTTTGCTCTGTGCAATAAATCTTGCTGCTGTTTACTCTCTGGGTCTGCGCTACCTTTATGAGCTGTAACACTCACTGAGAAGGTCTGCAGCTTCACTCCTGAAGCCAGGGAGACCACAAACCCATCAAAAGGAAAAAACTCCAGACACATCTGAACATCTGAAGGAACAAACTCTGGACACACCATCTTTAAGAACTGTAACACTCACCACGAGGGTCCATGGTTTCATTCTTGAAGTCAGTGAGACCAAGAACCCACCAATTCCAGACACAGTATGAGGTGCCAACCTGGATGTTTCCATGGCACCGTCTTAGAGACTACCTACGGCTGTTTTATGCGGGGCTACCGAATTGGATCAGAGCAAGTAATCCACTGTCCTTACTGGTGGGAGGGGTCTATAAGTTTGGCTGTTAGTGTCCTGAGAACAAAATGTGGAAGAGGAAAATCGTGACTCGATTGTTTCTGCAGACTTTCTGAGTCCCTTGTTTTTCATAAGGTATATCACTACTGTCCTTTTGGATCCCTTTTATCCTACATTTAAACTTACTTTTATTCAAAATATTGAGAAAGTACATTTCTAAATTTTTCAGGGAAATGTAGACCCTACCTATAATTGAAGTTCAATCCTCATAAACAAAGTACAAATCACCCATTCATCTTACAGTTTCCAAAATGTTCTTGTCTGTCTGCACTGCTTATATCATTCCCTTTATTTATTTTGTTTTGAGGTTATGTCTTTTTTTATTCTTTCACTGTCAGGTTCATGCAGATTTTGAAGACAATAAACCAAATATGTCTATGTATCCATCATTTTAACTGAATTGGGTATGATAGTGAAATTTTTGAAGAAAATTAGAATGTTCAATTATTTTTGAAAAGCTTAGTAATATATGGTAATTTTGCTTATTGGAACAACATGCTATAATTAAAATACTTTTTATAAAGATTACATACTTTATGGAAATTGGCTATGGTGAAGATTAGACTAATAACCAATTTTACATCCATTGTGATTGCAATAATTTTTAAATGTTCATTAATAGGAAGCAATAAGTATTAAATGGTATACCTCAAGATATTATCAATGTATAGGAGTGATTAAATGACAGATTGCTTGTAATCTTTTTTCATTATTTCTGTATTCTCTGTTTACTTCAATGGGTAGGTGACATTTTTTAAAAATGAAAAATCAGACAAGAGAATACATGTGTAAAAAATTGTTTATTTACATAAAATTATCATTTCTATGTCTTATGTAAAAATTAACACTGTCCTCTTCATGCGTAGCTGGCCAATTGTTTCTACCAGCTGGACATATTGGCAATTTACCAAGAGAATGGTGTTCACACCTAATTTCCATAATTATGGAAATTATTTAGCAGCTGGTGTTTCTTTTCTATTTAACCTTTTTGTAGAAATATGTATTTTGTAAAAGGATTGTAGAAGGATGATTAGCCTATCTGTGTACCATTAGTATAGACAACATGGAGAGATAGAACAACCCATCATTAACTAGCTATGTGACTCTAGGAAAAAAAAATATATATCTTTTCTCAGTATAAATATTTTTAATCTATTGAATGAAAGTTTGACTCCAACATAGTTCTGATCAGCAATGTTATACCCACTTCGCTTATAACTGAGAAACCTATTTGAAATGATTTACCCTAGATATTTTCAAGTTGTCCCGTTTCACTGTGCTCTTTGCATCACAGTAATTTTTTCATGGCATGCTTTAGGCCAACAGGAGTACCAAACAGTTTCAATTTATTTATTAAAAAGCTTCAAACAACTTAAATACGTATATCCTAAATTGGAATAATCAAAATATATATGTTACATATGTTAAATGATAAAATCCTTTCCTTCTTAAATAATTACAATTACTTACTAGTAAAAGTGATTTTTGGGTACTGTACTGCCTCTAAAACCTGGAACCAGATTGGACACCACCACCCTTATTTTCTGTTCCACAGTGATTTTCTTGCTTTATACTGGTGTTTGCTTCTAATTCCAACATCCACTAAAATCCCAGCTTCATACAAATATCACATTCTTGAAAGAAGTGCAATGGGATCTAATGTGCAAACTGTGAAATATCTCAAGCTGCTAGTTCACATAGCTTTAAAAATAAACTAAATATCTCTTCTTTTGTTTCAAAAAATTTAAACTGTCTCAGAGTATCTCTATGGTTCTGCAGGATGCTTCAACACATAGTTTTGGAATCGTGGACTTACATAACATATCTAGACATGTTTACATGTAAAGACATTAGACTATTCTTTCATAGAAATGTTTATAAATACCAGAGCTAGAAGAATCTCTAAATTGTACTTAATTCACATAACTTGTTTTACAGATGAAGCCATCAAAACCAGTAAATCACATGGCTTGCCAAAGGACACAGAGATAATTCATAGACTATCACTGTTATATCACTTTTGATGTTTTATTACAATGTCCTGTTGACTTATCAATCTTGGTCACTGGATAACAGAAATCATGTCTTTGGTCTTTCATTTCCATAGTCTTGGTACAAAGGACATTGTATATGCTCAATAAATGTCTCTTTAACCTATAAAAAAGTTGAGATAAGCATATGAAATCAGATCTTATACATCTTTCATATCACAATATCTTTGATAAATGAATTTCTTCAGTCATTTATTGTAAAAATCCAAATTTGTTTGCTTCACAGAAAAATCAATATTCTTCTTGCCTGCAGATTCTAAATAGTTAAAAAGTATTTATATTCCATTAGAATATCTTTCAGAGTATCAGCCTCATTATATATCTTAGTCTCACCAATTATTGTCTTATTTAGCAACCTAAAAATTTGATTATTTCAAATATACTAAACTATTTTGGCTCTCGGATATTGAAAAAAAAAGTCTAATGAAGATGAAAGATGTAGTTAGAAAAACAATTCTCAAACTAATATAAAATTATATATATATTATTGATATACTTCTTTCTTCAGTCTACCAATTTAATTTAAAAATTCTTAATTGCCATTTGCTTTTGTAGCTCTTGGGAGTTAAAAAAAAGGACAAAATGCTACTGTGGGTAATTCGAAATCTGGTAAAATACACAAAAACATAAACAACTAGCTCTAATAAAATGTGATAAATGCTGTATCAGAACAATCATGACACTAAACATCAAGAATAGTTTAATGTCTTCATATAGTTCAGAGACTTCTGAGAGTACAGTTGAAGCAAGGGAGAAAGTCTCATCAGGATGAAGAAAAAGTATGAGCATAAATGAAGGATCCATACATGTTTAAGAAGTTTCTGGGAGAAAATACATAGCAAGGTGTATTGAAGTTTGAAAACGAGAAGAACTAAAGGAAGAATATTACTCTGGAAAAAATAATCGAAGGAATTGAGTCCCAGAGGGTTTGAGTAACTCATATTGCCTGGGAGGTACTCTCTGTCAGAATCCCATGACACTCTTGATAAATGGTGTTTTTGCAGAGTTTTCTGTGGAGCAAATATGGAGCTATGATTCAAATTTTGGTCTTCTGGATAAGTCACAGGAGCAAGAATGATCTGTGTTTGAACTCTAATTGTTATCTAACCTTGGAATTTTTTAAAATTTTCTCACATTTAATTTTTCCATCAGAAAATGTGGATAACAGAAATCTTGAACTGTCTGTATGGAAATTAAATAGAATAAATTTATATTGCCTCGTACAATGACTAACCCACAGAACTGTTTTTACAGATGAAAGAAAAAAGTTAGATTATGTGTCTCATTCAAAATCCATTAAAACACAGCACTTAACATTTTCACACTAATGCTTTAATCTGCTTTTGGCATTTTCCTGAAGGAAGAATTAGCAAATTCCTGCAGCACGAGAATTAGTACTTAACATAACTGAGAGAAGCAAGCAAAGTTTAAATAGCTATGATTATATTTTATGTATAGTAGGGACTGCAAAAAACTGGGGATATCATGACCAATCTGAAGAGACATCTGATGTCAGGTCCAAGTTCAAGTGAAATTATATCATGTTGAAATATGGGATAGTTATGTCAAATCTTCCAGTTTTTTTAAGAGAATCTAGAAATACAGATTTCTTTAAAAAGCACATTTCAAATGCTTTTGTTCAGCAGTAGTCCTGTCGTTGTGTACCCTCTGCATCAACAAGACTTCAACTCCATGGCTATTCTAACCAGTGTTAAGGAGGCTTTTGTTTGTTTGTTTTAATTTGTATGTCAAACTATAGAAGGTTTTCCTGATTTCACCTGACTTTACACTGCTCTTGCTTATGTAAATGACCTGCTCTATAAATGGCCTGCCAGCCAGCTCAAATAACTTTGGGAGAATGTGCATTGCTGACATGTCTTATCCATAGGTATCCAAAGGATAAAGCGGGTGGTCGAACTGAGTTCTCTTCCTTGAGGTGTCTCTGTCATTCCACAGATAATGAAAAAAGTAGATTTCAGGGAAAATGGTCATTTTGCATACTAATTAGTCTCAGGGATAACAAATGAGATGAGATAATTTGCTCCCTTTTCAGCATTATAAACTCTCTGTGCTTCAGGCATTGGGTGACCTGATTAGGTAAGACCACAGCTATAAGACACAGTAATAAAATGAAGGAGAAAGGAAGGAAGATTTTCCAAGAGGCCGACTTCTGTAGAGAAAGCCCTCAGAGGCATGCAGGAAAACAAATTAATTTTTCATCTGGGACAATGCAGCTTCCTCCTGGGCCAGGAACTTGACTCCATTCAGGTGAGATAGTTGTTTGCCATCGTTTGGCTTCTCATGCCCATGACTGTCCTCTGACTTCTCTCATCCTCCACATGTTTCTTCCTGTCTTGTTTATTTTCACAATATATGGAGGTCATCAGATATAATAAAAGTTTAATCCAAATGTCTCTTTAGAAAAAGGCCACTGTGAAACAGTAACAGGAATTATTAGGGGAGGTGATTATGACACCATATGTTTGGACACTATACTGGTGAGCACTTAAGTTTGTGTATTTGCTCCACTGTCCCCCACTTATTGACTGAGGCCTGCTCAATGAGGGTGGGGTGAGAAGAGCATCTGTTTAGCATTTAGAGACTTTGGTTGAATCAGGGTAACAAAGGGACATTAGGAAACTGTTAACTTCTCTCAAGGTTGAGCTCTTTATCTCTAAAATCTACTAACTCTGTTATCATTGTATTACTTTCAGGATTAAATTAGTTAATTTAGGTAAAATCACTAGCAGATATTATTCGACAAATGCTATATTTCTATTATTGTTTTTTCCCCCTGAATATTGTTTTGACATTGTTGACTCCATCTTGCTTCTAACCTCCAAGCTGTCCTCCTTCATTTCTGGGTATAGGTTAAGCTAAATTTGGGAGGAATTTTGTTTGTAGTTTAACGTTAGAGGAAGGATGATAATAACTCTTCCCAAAACCACTCCTTCCATATTTGGGACCAAAACTACCATTGTAATACTAATGAAAGGCCATAATGTTAGGATTATGAGAGGGGCTTGGATTCTGTTAAGATATCGGTTTAGTTACATGATAACCAGCCATTATTCTGGAAGTCATAAGATTTGTAACTTCCCCAGTTACTCATAGATAAAAATAGATAAAAATCACTTTTTTTGACCCTCATATTGGGCTGACTCAGCAAACAAGGACTGCTTTCCACACCCTTGTGATTTCACCCCAACCAATCAGTAGTATGCATTCCCTAGTCCCCTGCCTGCCAAATTATCCTTAAAAATTCCCAGTCTCCAAATTTTGTGGGAGACTGATTTGATTAATAAACTCCAGTTTTCCACTTGTATATACTATATGTGTGTGTGTATATATATAATATGTATACTATATATGATATATATTATATATATGTATATGATTTATAAAAGGTAAAAATAATAAGCAAGCCTGGACCATGCAAAAGCTACTCAAGCTTATAGCCTAGATCAATAAAAAAAGGTAATCATAAATAAGTCTGCCTGAATTCACAGTTACTGCAGCTGTTAAATTTTGCTCTGAGTGTTCTAAGATATGAGATGAAAAGTGAAGATATGATCACTAAAAAATTCTTTTAATATCACAGTGCAATAAATGTTCTAATTCTTCTTAAGTAGCAAAATTTAGAATTTTGCTGTAAATCTTTCTAAATAAAGTGTCCTCTATTGAGTCCTTAATACTGCTTACAACGTAGGCAGGTGATGTATAACTCTATTTAAAATTAATGTCCAGTGAAATCACCTCATATCCACTATGTCTCTTTACATTGTTTACCTATCAGAGAATCTCAGGCCAAGTTTGATATGGATTATTTCAGGTCTGGCTACATTAGATTATCTCCTTATCAGAATTTGGGGAAACAAACTAATGATTGTTTACCCCTCAGGTGTAATGTTATACCTGAATAACATTTGGGAGAGGGGGACAAAAATAAAGCAGCAAAAATACTTCAAATATTCTTCAGTGTTTGATATGTAGTTACTTAGACCACTTCGGACTTTGTCATTTGATATGTGAACATTCAGCTTTAGGGTTAACTATCGCTGACTTTTGGGCATAAAGATTTTATTTTTTTAATGTGTGGTTAGAAAATGCTGTGACAATATGCACCTGATTCATAGACCTGTAATTTCACAGAATATGTTATTCTGAATTTGAATTTGAATTAGTAAAGAAGAATTTCATTAAACATTTATTCAAAAAAGTTAACAATGTCAAGCAGTGGTGCAGAATATTTAAACTAAAATATAACATGATTATGGAGGCATTCATTTGTGTAGTTTATTACACCTACATCTAGCATTGTTATGTCTTCCTGAAAAGCGCAGGCCTGGAACGAAACTGATGCAGACAAAAAGAAAAGAAAGGAAGTAACAATTGCAACCGTTCTGCTTTTACAGTCAGTGAAAGGGAAAAACATATACACAAAAGACTTCAATTCTTTATGCTGAGCTCTTTTTAAATAGTTATTCTCGGTGCTCTGAATGAAAAATAAAATTCATCTATAAATAAATAAATATTCAACCAGAGGAGAGCTCAAATATTCACAAGATAAATAAAGCAGCAAATCGGAGGGATGATTCTTCCTTATCAATGGGAAAAACACCATTCTGCCTTTTTGGGTTTTTCCTTTCAATGTCTTGTAATAAAGAAAACCCATTTCAGTGAAGTGAAATTAACAACTACTGAACACCATAGCCTTGAATTTGATTCTAAGACATTTTTAAAGCCATAATATTCTGCTTAAGATGACACTAAAACTTACTGCCTCATTTTTAAAAGGTAGTTTGCTTTTCAAGGAAAAATAATTGCCCTACGCAAAGAAACAATACCTTGGTTTCTGCAGAATAAGGCAGTTTCTCTCTGTATGAATTAATACTTATATGTTACATATTTCTTTTTGCCAAATAAACGTTCGTGTTCCACAAAAGCATTTCTGCAAAGAATACAGTGAAAACGCTGTTCTATCTTTGGTTCCCAAGAGGAAAAAAAGAGAAAAGAACACAAGTTTTGTTCTCATTGTTCATTAAAATTCCATGCCTCATTCACGGATTTCCTCAGTCTTAACTCCTTCTATTGAGGCTTTTCATCACACTAGTCAAATGGAATCTTTTCCTTTTTCCAAATTCCACGTATTTTCCCTCTAATTATTTCAAATAACTTTTTTATACCAGTAATCATGATTTCTCTCAGCATCGCTTAACCTTGGAGAAGTAAATCTCTTAAAGGCAAAGACTAAGTCTACTCTATACCAAGATTTCCTTGTGAATGCCAGGTGCAGAGGTGACCAGTGTATTCATACCGATGCAAGAAAAACCTCCCAATAGTCTCTACCCTACCTAGGTGTGAAAAGAGTTTTTCATTCAAAATGATAGTAACAAACTATCTCTAATCCCAGTGGCACCTGTGTCTCTGTAGTGCCTGCCCTGTCATGACTAATGCCAACTATAGGAAATGCTTAATTATCTTTAAACACAGATGCTTTCATATCTCCCACATGTTTATAAATGACACACAAGCATTCATTTTTTTCTGATTAACAGGAAATCTTCCTTCTCCCAATAACATCTTAAGTCAACTCTAACCTTTACTGATTATGGTAAGTCAGCCATTACTCTAACTGCTTTAGATGCGGCTAGTAGGTGCTGTTTAGAAGACTGGTTGGTTCTACACCATTTACTATGCCCTCTGTTTCAATAATAATATTTAAGTACAAATTCCTCCTGGCAACATTGTGTTTCCTCCTGCTGGGCTTCAAATTCATAGCTCTTTGATATACTCAGTATGTTCTTCAGCACCATTCCACGTTCAACCTTTATTCTAACTTCATTCCAACCAGCCATTTCTCAGTAGTCCTTTCTGCTTAGCATAGGTGCCAACTAAAATTTTTCTCTTATTAAGTTCTTTTTTCAGACTCTTGTTATCTTTTTCTCTCTGCAGATCAACTATAGGTCATGCTGTTTACAAAGACAGCTGTTTATACAAACAGCTTTCTATAACATGGAATCTCAGGGTAGAAGGTTTGGGATCTTTATCTCTTCTGGAAGTCCTGGTGCTCCTTATGTAAACTGGTCTATTTTCACTCTACGGCATGTGTACTCAAGGATCTCAAGAATGGCAGTATTGTCCAAGCCACAGAAAATCAGTTACATCCTTCCACCCAAGCAACTATTTACCTATTTGTCTTATATTTGCCTAATGAAAAAGAATAAGTTCTCTAAAGGATTCCCCCCATAATCATAAAAATATACTTCCAGGTGATTGCTGTTCTCCACCTGTGCACATAGAAGTAACAAGCATAATTATTATTTACCTTTAATCATAAAGAGTAGTATTAGAAACGTAATCCTCCTTAATGCCCAGTGTACAAAAAAAGCACAAAGATTAACAATGGGACTTACGTAAAAAGTATATGTGACATGGAAGAGGCAATGCAATTTCTCCCTTATTATCAAAGGAATAATTATGCTTTTAGTCTGTCTCTGGTACTCCTTGTGTGATCCACTGCAACTAGTCCTTTGGGTGCTTTAGTTTCCAGATCACTCATGTAGGGAATCCCAATATAACCTAACAGAACATGTATTTATGATACGTTGAATACATGCTTATTTTAAATTATTATTTGTAAGTGACACGAAGTTTTTTTCTTCTTAATGACACAAAATTGATTGATTGAAAAGATAGTCAAATATAACACTGAATATCAAACAATTTATAAAATGGTGATTACAACAGAATTGTAGATAAAGTAAAATGAAAACGTCGCAAGTTAGGAAATGAGCGTTTTGACCAAATTTTAGATCTGGTAAGCAGCGGACCTAGTATTTTGTCTTTCTGAATCCAACCCCTGATTCAGAAAATTTCCTGATTCAGAAATACTCAACTGAAAACTCTAGGTCTGTTCAGGTTTACAATCCATAACAACTGCATGAAGATCAAATAGGGTATCACTTATGACAGGAACTGGTAAAGTAAAAAGCATTTTTAACAGTTCATCTGTAAATGTTACTAATTATAATAATTTTGATACATTTAGTGTCTCTCATAGCTCCATTATGTACCCTGATCTTCATGTTGCTAGGAGAAAAATGTGCTGATTTTTTACCAATGTAGAGATCAAGGCATGGCTTCAGAGTAGATTGCTAGCTATTGAAGCTCTCTGAGCTTTAGTGACCTCATCTGTAAAAACCTGTGCAGCATTCAGAGAGAAATTAAATGAAAAAGTGAATGTATCCTATTTGCACAAACGTGCCACTCCTAGAAAGGTCAACTATTTCTCCTTAAGAGGAAATGTCCCTCTAAGTAAATTTTGCAGAATATTAGTACCAGCAAATATTTTACTGATAATCTAATTCCTTATTTTTTCAGAAGTGAAAGATGAAGACTACTAATTTGATGTGACTTTCCAAACATTATACACACATATTTAAGAAGAAGTTCTAACATCTTTGAGATCCCTTTCTGTGCCTAGAGTAAGGTTGCAATTCTTAATGACAATTCTGAACTGGCTTTTAGGGAATTCACCCAAAACCATACCTGAAAGTGAGGCAGGGTGAAAGATTTCATTAATAACAACTCTACTCCTTTCTGTATAAATGGTACTGCGTATACACCTACTGTTGTTCTAAGACACTAGTAATGATGCTGAGAAAGTTAAAAAGTAGGGCAGAACAAAAACATTTTATAAAATAAGTAATTTGTGAAAAATTATCTTAAATATGCTTCTCTTTATAAAGTTTGTGCTTCATTTCTCTATATATAAATTTGAAAATTGTCTGTTTTGACAAATATCTTCATTTGCCAGAAGACCAAGTAACTCATTTCATCAATATATTGCATTATACATAAACTTTAATTAAGTCAGGCCAAATCCATACTTAAGCCTTTCTTTATGTTCAAGCTTAAGGTAGGAAGCACTAAGAGACAGAAATAAGAAGTTACCTGCAGTAGAACTTCTAGAAGAAAGTCAATTAATTTTAGTTAATAGCAAAATTGATTATTAGGTTTGCATTTTATGGGTTTATGTTACTTTTAAGTGGAAATATTTAGGAAATCTTTGTTTTGGCAAAATCTTCAAAATGACTCTTTTGTTACACAAACATAAAGCAAATAGGAATGCAACTAATGTAGAAATACAGGAAGTAGATAGTCAAGCATTTTGTCTATGAAGCTTTTAATAGCTAAACAGGGGAGTGATAAAAGTATTCACTGATATGCAGAACACCAGTTGTTCATAGGTTAGCTAAGTTTTTCAGACTCCAAAGTATTTTAGGAGAAAAGGGTCTAAAACTCTACTGTATTTCCCTGTGATAACATGTATCATCACTTTCATGCTTCAACCTAGCTATGTCCGAGGCTTAGAGTATATACACTTAGGAAAGTTCATTTCCTTCATCTGTATCTCTGGACTTTACTATGGCATGAACTCCAACATGTAATGATACTTTCAGTATGAAGGGCCTCTGACTCTACTCATTTGGATTCTCATATAAGGCTTAATTCTAACTTGACAGCTTTGGCACATATTTCTGAATTTTAATATTTTGTGTTAAAAATGTTCAGATTTATAATAAATTCTTTGCTAACCACGGGTTCTTGCTTATCCCTTTAAGTTTTTCTTCGGTCTCCTTAATAAAACCACCATATACTACATCTTCAAGCTAGAACTTCCAACCTTTCAGTGTGACACGGACCTCGTTAAAAATGAAAACTTACCAGAGCAACTCAGCAGTGAGAATATAGCACCTCTATGCAGTTTTTTTCTTTTCTTTTCTTTTCTTTTTTTTAAGTTTTCTTCTCTTGACATGGGAACCAGTCAAGATTAGTCTTTAAAATACTTCAAGAGAGCATTTACCTCCATGGATTTTTTGACAAAAAAAGGAAGCAGCTGAGGCAAACAATGTAAGTAGAGAGTTTATTTGGACCAAGCTTGAGATCTGCAACCCAGGAGCATAGATTGTATTTATCCTGAATATACGCTCAGATCAGCAATGTAACAAGTGTTGCTTGTAAGCAACTAGGGAAGTAAAGGGAAAGAAGAGGCAGTTCCTGAGTTGTTTACCAAAAATTTACATTAAAATAACATAAGCTATTGATAGGTTATACATTGTTCTTTGTGTCACAAATTCTAGGAACATGAAGATAATGGGTGAGGCAGCTAGTCAGGAGCACGAAGACTAAATAACTTTTCCTAGGCATAGTGTGGCATCCGAGTATGACTAAAGTCCCATACTCATGTCTCTCTGGGCCTGCATACCTCGCAGACTTCAGACTGCTCTGAGCTATTTTTTTTTCCTCATTTCTCCTGTTTATAAAAAACATTCCCGTGGAAGCAGTGATGATCAGTCTCTTAGGCCTTCATCCCTTGGCACTGGGAAGGCTCATTCTTGGATAATCCTCAGTCAAGTCATTGATTTATATAACTGTCATTGCTTGTTGAGTCATCTCCAGTCTTCAGAATTTCATGCTTTTGGTTTTCTCAGAAGAAGTAAAACTGATAAATATATAGTAAAAAACCTGTTTCATTGGGGATTCAGTCCAAATTGTTGGAAAATTACAAAAACTCAAAAACAGTGGTCAAGGCTGCAATCTAGTAACAGGTATGCTATAATTTTTCTCTGAGCCATAATTTTTATCTCTCCAGTTTCCCATTTATACCCAGGACAAATCTTAGTAGGACCAATTTACTTGCAACGTAAGTTTTAGTGTTACACTGGGCCTGATTATTTTCAAAAAACACAAGAATAGCTATTACCGTATAGGCTCTTTTTAATTGATTTTGTTGAAACTTTCTTAAGGAATTTCAGATTAGGCTTTTATAAGTCTCCAGGCTAGGAAGCCAAGTCAAAGATTCACAATTAGAATGTGCCTGTAATACCTGTACAAATTGAGTAAATTTGTCCCTTCTCAAGGTCCCCAAGATATCTTGAGTTTCCTGGGCCTGTCGGATATAGACGTTCTTTACTTACTGCAAGGTCAGAATTTTTGAAAGGGAACTATGTAGATGAAGTACCAGGTCAATCTCTCCGAGGACTTTTTATTGAATCTATAAAGTCAATCTTAATTTTTTAAAGCAGTCTGGTAATACCCAAAAATATGCCATTTTGGTCGTAGCCTTAGTATCATAATCAGTGTATCCAGTGTATCTTATTTTACGGTTACTATAATGTAAGAGTATTCATAAAAGGATTTAAAATTTTGCAGAAATAACTTAGAGAATTTCGTTCACACGTGTATATTTCACCCAATTCTGTAAGCTATAAATAGCTCAAAACAGGTTCATTTACTCTGCACAACAATTATAAAAAGAATCAGCAATGTTTTAAACACAAAGTCCTAAAAATCATTTCAGTCTTCTTTTTCTATCAGTTCAGTCCCACATAATAAATTCTTGTTCTGCTTGATGTTGAGTTAGAAATCTTCATGACCACATCAGTTTATGAGAGTTCTCAAAGTTTTTGCTTAGTCTAATAATACAATCTCCAAAGTTACCAGAAACCTGTATTCAAGAGTACTTGTCAGGGTTCTTTCCATGAATTGTCTTAAAAAAAAGAAAAAAAGCAAATTTTGAACCGTTGTCAGTTGTAAACCACTTTCTGAGAAGAATCCAAGTAAAACAATAATTGTCTGTGGATGACAAAAGACTTAGACTAGTCATGGTTAAAAATGCAATTGACAAGGAAATTTGGTTATGTCTGTGACAAACGACAGTGTAACATAATAACCATATTTATGTCTGACAACATATGTTAACACATCATAATTTTAGGAATATCATACAATGTTGAAAGACAATAATATAATAGTATATCACTCTAGAGATATACTGTATTATTAAATTATTATATTACTATTATTTGTGGTATCAAAAGTAGTGAAAGAAAGGATCAGAAGTGAAAAGAAACAGAATTAGTCTTATATGAACTAATTTTGGTGCATGTTAAGCTTTCTAAAAGGCAAATGATGTTTTACATTTTTCTCAGCAAAAAATTATGCCAACAAGATAGAAAGTAACCAGAGGGATCAAAAACATTTAAAAAGAGTTTCAGTCAACTGAAAAAAATCCCCCAAAACAGGAACCAAAAGAAGAAAATGCAGAGAGCCCTTTTTATTCTTATTTTTTAAAATTATAGCCTAAATGTCAGCTTTTAGTTAAGCTGACTTCTGACCCTAGAGCTCTAAGAAAGAATCTTTTTAAATCTCTTATTACGAGATTTAATTCAAGAAAAACAAACTACTTCTCTGATTCAGCTTGTGTGGTGCTAAAACCAGTTTTTTTTTCTTTTTCTTTTTCCAATTGTGTGAGCAAATGGATTCTTTTAGACATAGCAAAGGATTCTTATTTTACCTACTGCTGTTTATGATCGTTCCAGTGAAACGGGCTGGTTGTGGAGTAACACCCGAGATCTGTTGTCTCAGTCACAGAAATCTAGGCTGCAGATGCACAAAGTGTCAGGTTGAGAGTGGAAGTTTAATAGGCAAAATAAAGAGAAGAGCTCTCTGCTGCAGAGAGGGGTCCAAGAAAAAGGGGTTGCCGGATCCACGGTGAAATGCAGGGGGATTTATAGGTGCCTGGTGAGGAGGCAGTATTTGATTTACATAGGGTGTGAAAGATTGGTTAGACCAGGGGTGCCATTTGCATAGATCATGACAAACTGGTTGGGATTAGGTGTGCCATCTGCACAGGGTGCGAATTTCTGGCCACCGCTTCCCTAATCTTTTATTATGCAGGCAGGTCCTCTGCCTGAGCTCCCCTATGTTGCCTGCTTCTTTACCGTACACATGGTAACAAAAAAAGGAAAGATGGAGCCTCCGTGTTGGTCATGCCTGGCCTCCAGGTGGCCCTTTTCTATTGGGGCCTCTGCCAGCATTCGCCCCTGCAAGCTTCCCTCTTTATTATCTGTGTTTGCAGCTCTATATTTCAGGCTGATCTTCGCTAGAAACGGAATGATTTGGGGGGCTCCTTTTTGTTAGAAGGGAAGCTCTGCCAAGAACTCTGTTGCCCTCGCTATCTGCCTAAATAATTTCTACCTTCTGTATCACTAGATTAGGCGGGTCCACTTTCCTAGGCCTTTACGAAAGGATGCGCCATGAGTGTTACACATAAATCCAGCTGGTGTTTCTAAAAGGAGTACTCTAATTTTGACGCTAGACTTTCCCTAATTTAGGAACTTGTCGAAACTGTCAAGGTTGGGAATGTGTTTAGGGTGAAAGTGTAACTTATCTCGCACTGTCTCTAACTTCCAGGGGGCAATAGTGTGCTCAGTGTATGAGGATCAGATCTTCATAGTATACGCGTTTGGAAGAGCAAAAAGAGGGAACACTTTTCAGTTAGAAACTAACAGGAATTGGTCTCAAATGAAACAATAGGTCTGACTTTTTAAGCAATAGAAAGAGTTCTAATCTTAAGAGCATGCCATATAAAACAAAACCATCTGTGCCTAACTGCCAGTCCTTTGACCTGAACCTCTGCTGGGAGACAGAGGCAGAAAAACCTTGACCTAAACCTCCGGTCCTGAGGTAGAGGTGGAAAAACCTTGATCTGAACCTCTGCTGTGAGACACAGCAGCAAAAAGACATTTTCTGCAGAGCTCTTTACTTGAAGCTCATGTCCAAAGACAGAGACCAAAGTCCTCTCTTAAAGAAAGAGATGGTTTGAAAAACAGCCAAATGAAGTCTAAATTTTCAACCAAAGTGTGGGAGGTCCTAATTCTGGAGAATTTACCCAAAACACCCAGTGGGACTTCTGAAGACGCAGAGTTCGTGCTGGTATCAAGCACTGATTTCAGGGAGAAACACCGCACCTGGTGGTGAGAATGAGTCACTCTGAATCCTGCTGATGATGCCAGATACGCCCATCTCAAAGGAACCTGCTGAGTCAAATTTAATCTGTAAATAAGCAGAGATTTTACTTGGGCTAAGTTTGAGGGCTGCAACCCAAGAGCATAGATTCTATTTGTCCTGAATATACACTCTGATTAGCAACAGTAACAAGTGGATTTTTAAAGGGAAAAAAAATGAGTCAGTTCCTGAGGTTTTTACCAAATATTTACGTTAAAATAACATAAGCTATTGATTGGCTCAACATTGTTCTTTGTATCATAAATTCTAAGAACATGAAGATATTGAGTGAGGCAGTCAGGAACAAAATGACTTTAAACAATTTCCCCTAGGCATGTGTGTGGGGTGTGGGCATGACTGAATCCCACATGCATGTGTCTCTGGGTCTGCATACCTCGGAGATCTCAGACCGCTCTCAGCCATTTTCCTTTTCTCGAGTTTCACATTCTCAGTGTAGAATATTTTTGTCACAGGCTATTTTATATGTGGACATACAGAATGGGCAAAGGAACTTTTTAATGCAGTGAAAAATATACACAATGAAACTGATAACATGTATTTAACAAAAATGATATGGAAAATTAAGGTCATTTTAATGAATATGTGACTTTGAGAATGAGGGAGGGAATTCATGGGGTCTTTTAAAGCCTGTAACATCTTAATGAGTTTGTGGCTTTGTTTTGGTTGCCTAGTATCAATAAAACTCTCATAAATTTAAAAATCTATATATTAAAAATGTTTGATTAAGCAAAGGATGCAGAAAAGATTTTATTCTGTTACAGTCAGAAGAAGATGTCTTAGGCAGCTCAGGCTGCTATATCAAATACCATTGACTGGGTAGTTTAAACAACAATAATTTCATTTCTCACATTTCTGAGGGTTAGAAGTCCAAGATGAACTGTGGAAGTTAGAAGCCCAGCAGGATCCGATTCTCTTCCTGGCTTGCATCTGGCTCCCTTCTCATTGCCCTTACATGGTGGAGAGAGCGACCAAGCTCTCTGGCATCTCTTCTTATAAGGGCAACAATCCCGTCATGAGGGCCCCACACTTACAACCTCATCTACCAAAGGCTCTATCTCTAAACTGCCACATTTGGAGATTACAGCATCAGCATGTACATTTTTAGTGGATATAATTGAATCCATAGCAGAGTGGCAATGTTAATTAAGCAAAAAATGCAGAGGAGGCTATCTGTCACGTTCAAAAAAGGGATTAATCCACCATTCACTCCACAACAAACACAGAGTTTAAAAAGTTTGTGAAGAACGCATCCACACATGTGAAAATGTTCAGTTTTCTTTTTTAAAGTTAAATGTAAAATCAGAAGTGAAGCTCAAGTTACAATTGTGGTGAACCCTAGAAGTAGGTCTGTTAATACCTGGGAAAATCAACTTGTTACTCCCAACTCATAGATTTATAGAGAAAGAAATTATGGCTTAGAGAGATGTAACCCTGCTGAGATAAATAATGAGTTAGCAGTCAAGCTAGAGAAAGGATATAGCCCTCCATGTTCCCACTGCTTTTTCCACCTCACTTTCCTAATAGGCCACTTACAAAACTAGATTCATGTGAAAATATATCCACTTGTTCTTCATTTTGATGTACTTCATAGTCAATGTCTTTCCTAATGATGTCAATCTAATTGAAAAGTTAAAAAAAGGAAAGCCAATATGTATAGGTGACTAATTTTGTTGTTTTAATCCATGTTCTATATTCAAGAGAAATGATAAAATAAATTATGACATATCTTCAGCTGTGCTGCAATGTCATTAACAAAAAAGAAAGGGAGACAGAATGATAGGGTTGAAGACTCATAGATGTCTTACAGTAGTTAAGAAATGCTATTTTTAAACAACATTATATTGGTTCTACTGTCCTAAAATGTGTAAATCATATGTTCCTGAAAACATGTCATAGTAGACAAATGTTACAGATACATGCCATTCAGTGATTAATCACTATTGGCAGATAAGAGCTGTAACAGAGTCATACTGACACAGTAAATTAATGAGTAGTAATGTTAATATGGAAATTTTTTGGTATTAATGACTTCAGTACCAAATAAATCTAGAACTTATTTTCTCCCAGTGTGCAGAATAAGCATTTGAAATGATTTCACACTTACAATTATTTTTTTGGTATGTGCTAGCATGGTTTACAATGAAGACATTGACAGGGTGAAAGAAAAAGGAAAGGTTGAAAGATGATACTGTATGTTTTTTTCACATTAAGTAGGAAACAAGAATGGTTCAAAATTGGCCAACATATGTTGAATGGAATATAAATCAATGGAATTGTGGTAGAGTGAAAAAAAAATGGCCACAGTTTTTTCCCATGCATTTAGGTATGTTCTTCCCGATGTGACTTTGCTACTCCTCAAAAGAGAGGTGAAATTTTTCTCTCCATCCTTTGAATCTCGGCTTGACCATGCAAATTGTCTTGGTCAGAAGGCATTAGAAATATGATACAAGTAAAAACTTTAAAAGTATTTGCATACTGAGGGTTGGCCTCTATTGCTACTGGGAACCCAGGAACTACCATTCATGAACTATGGGCTTTCCATTGAAGAGCCGTGTGAAGAGTCAGGGAACTCTGGCCAACACTCTGCTACATATGACACATATGAGCAAAGCCCTGCTAGACTGGTCCACTAGACTGCCTCAAGAGAGCTGCCATCTGACTGCAGCTGCACAAGTCAGCTCCCAGGGAACAAGTAGGAAATCTGCTTGGAGTTACACACACAGTATAACAGTACAGTCATCAAGACTAAATGGGCTTAATACAATTATAAATATTTAAATAATTGAAGGAGATAGAGAGTCCAAAAATAACCCATCAGATTATGGCCAATTTATATTTAAATTGTTTCAAAGGCAATTCAATTGAATCTGATATGGAAGAATACATGCAAGGAAATAAACCTTGTTCCACACACACACAAAAACAAAAACCTAAAAACGTAAATGGAAAATGTAAATGTATAACATTTCTAGTAGAAAACATAAAAGAAAATCTTTGTGATATTGACTTAGGTAATAGTTACTTAGATGCTACATCAGAAGAGAAAATACAAAAGAATAAATCGTAAATTAAGCTACATCAAAATTAAACCTTTTGCACTTGAAATGTCACTACTATAAAAGTAAAAAAGGCAAACTACAGGCTGAGAAAAAAATATGTGAAAAATGTATCTGACAAAGGCTTTGTATCTACAATATACAAATAACTCTTACAACTAAATAATAAAATAATCTTTTTTAATGGCCAAAAATACTTACAGTCACACCAAAAATAATTATTACATTGTACATGATTCTTTATGTAAAACTTTAAAAACTGCAAACAAATCAGTACTTAAAGTAGGCTAGAAGATTTCTGGGAATAAGAAGATGGAATAGTGAGGGATGGATGAGCTGCAAAGGGACATGAAGAAACTATTGGGCATCATGCATATGTTCATTAGGATAATTTTGGTGATGATATTCTAGGTGTAAATAGATCACAGATCTTGCAAAACTGTATACTTTGGTATGTGCACTTTATAGTAGATGTATATATAAAATATATATTTAATAGATGTTACATAAAAATTATTTTGGTCAAATTGCAGAAAATTTAAATATATATTTATCTGACACATAATATATCCTATGTGTTGAAGATACAAAAACAAGTTAATTAAATATAAGCTTTCCCTCAAAAGGTTGTATCTATAATAGCATACTACCTAGCTCAGTAATAAGCACACTGAAAAGACTTTATCTGTTTTTTGGAACTCTGACCCATAAAGTGAGTGGTGAAACAAGGAAGCAAGCGAAGGAAGAAATAATAATAATAATAAACAAATAAATTTAGTTTTGCTTCGTCCTCATTTCAGCTTTACCAACATGTACATTGTTCTTCAAAAATATAGAATGTGATTTATTCGAAAATTATATGTCAATCCTAGGGCAACCACAAAGCCAGGGTAAAACAAAAGAAAGCAAACTAACCAAACAAAAGTCAGTAATAAAGAAAGTGATTTTAAAAAGAATAAATGAAAGCTAATAATCGGGTAAAATATACTCAATCCAAATGCAGGCAGAGTGCAAACTGGTCAAAGGACATTTGAAACAAACAGAAAACAGGTAGCAACATGGAAATTTTAGTCCAAAAATAATAGTAGAGTAATTCTTTAATCATCTAATTATATGCAAAACATAAACCTTGACACACACACACACACAGCATATATAAAAATTAGCTCAAATTGATCATACACCTAAATGCATTACCTAAATTTATAAATTTTCCAGAGTAATATCTAGAGTAAATTTTGTACCTTGGTTTAGGCAAAAATTTGTTAGAAATCACACACATGAACACACACACACACACACACACCCACACACAAACACAAACAAATAAGAAACTGACAAATTTGACTTTAACAAATTAAAAACTTCTACTATTCAAAAAATTCAGTCTTAAGAAAATAAAAAGATGAGTGACACATTGGGGAAAATATTTGGAAACTATAACCAATGAAAGATATGTTTATGGAATGTATAAATAATATTCAAAACTCAACAATAAAAAAGGGCAAAACTTTGAACAGCATCTCTCTATATATACATATATACATAAATTTCATATATAAAATAAGTATACAAATACATGCTTAACATCAGCCTTCATAAAATGTAAATTAAAATCACAAAGAGATGCTACTGCCTATCTGTTCGAGTAGTGTATTTGTTTCCTAAGGCTGCCATAACAAGTGGCCTCAAATGGGATGGATTAAAAGAACAAAAATGTATTATTTCAGAGTTCTGGAGGCCAAGAGTGCAAACTCCCTTCTGCAGGCTTTCAGGTAGAATCCGTGTCATGTCACCTTCTGACTTCAGGTGGTTTTGGCAATTCTTGGTGTCCTTGGCTTGTAAGCTCATTAGCGCCATCTCTGCCTCCATCTACACAGGGTCACTCTTCCTGTGTGTCTCTGTCAGCTACTCCTTATTTTCCTTTATGAGGGCTTGTCAGATTCTAGTACCCAACCTATTCCAAATTGAACTCATCTTGAGAATCTTATGTTAATTTCACCTGCACCCTGATTCCAAATAAGTTCTAATTCTGAAGTCTTGGGGAGATACGGCTGTGGGGGATTGTAACTGAACCCACTACATAGTTAAAATAAGTGTTGTGTTTTTGTGTGTGTGTGACACAGTTTGGTCCTGATGATGATAGAAACTGGATCATTTATGCATCATTCATGAACATGGAACATTAGTTACAGTCACTTCAGAAAATAATTTGTTAATTTATTATGATGTTAAACATATAGTTAACATTTGCACTAGCAATGTCATTTTAAGGTATTTATCTGAAAACTATAAAAACTTGTATATACACAAAATCTGTTATTTGAAATTTCATAATAAGGCTTTGTTCCTAATGACTCCAAACTGAAAATATCTAAACGTTTTTAGACTGGTAATATACCACAGAGTACATCACACAACAGAATACTTCTCAACGATAAAAAACTAATAGTATATGCAATACATAGAAAAATCTCAAACACATAGTGCTAAATGAAGGAAGCTAGACTCAAAAAACCACACATTGGATGATTCCACATATGTGAATTTTTGGAAAAGACAGCACTAAAGAAAATGAAAATATCTCAGTGGTTGTTAGGTTGCCAGACACATGGTGTGAGGGTAAGTGTTAACTACAAAAGGACATGGGGAAAATAAAGAGCATGGGAGAATCTTTAGGAGTGATGCATGTCTTGATAATGGGGTTATATATCCCCAATACATCTGATAAAAATATTGAAGGGATGGTCTCATTGAATTTGATCACTATGCCAATTGAATTAAATAGGAATTTATGGCTTTATCTCTAATATCTTAAGAATAAATATTCACATATGTTACTTAAATCCAGGATTTGTAAAATTACAAATCCCACAGGCTTACAATGATTTCATGCTGCTCCTGAAATGCAATATAGAGTAAGTGACACACTGGAAGTTAGACACAGAAGGGCAAGAATAACTATTTATCCAAGGCCAGGGTCTCAATAAATAAATAAAGAAAAGAAAAATTCACATTGTGTCCCAACAATCTGAATCACAGGAGGTATTCAGTGGAGAGAAAATAAGGCATCATTAGGTGCTGTTCATCTGAATAGAAGAATATCAGTACGATGTTCTGATTATATAAAGTTGTTTGTTTTCCCTTATACTCACAAAAATATTTTTATTTTGCACTGCACATGTTAACCCTGACTCCATGCCTCATACCCCCATTAAATAAATGGACTTCAGATTCCAAACTCAGTCCAACTGGCTACAGAGTGAACAAGTTAGCCACCACAGCTGTTGAACACTATAAAGAGATAGCCCTTCGATCTCCTTGTCATTTAAAAGATTCATTCCTAGCATAGTTTTCATATAACTGGAGGTAAGTTGTTTGAGGAGGGGAGGAGGATTGAGAACAGTTTTCCTCTTCCCTTGTTCCTCTCAGTGGATTCAGTGGATAAAGAGCAGACACACATTACAATAAACATTTTTATGGTCCCCAACATTAGGCATATAAATTCTACCTGTCTTCATACACTTACACACTAAACTCCCACAAAAAGGGGGAAGATTAGAAAAGGGGTGATATAATTTGGCTGTGTGTTCCCACCCAGATCTCATCTTGAATTGTATTCCCCATAATTTCTCACATGGCAAGAGCAGGACCAGGTGGAGGCCAGTTGGATCATGGGGGCAGTTTTCCCTGTGCTCTTCTGGTGATACTGGTTGAGTCTCATGGGATCTGACGATTGTATGAGTGTCTGGCATTTCCCCTGCTTGCACTCACTCTATCCTGCCACCCTGTGAAGAAGGTGCCTGCTTCTTCTTTGCCTTCCACCATGAGTGTAAGTCTCCTGAGGCCTCCCCAGCAATGTGGAACCGTGAGTCAATTAATACTTCTTTCCTTTAGTACCAGTCGCAGGTATTTCTTCATAGCAGTATGAAAACGAACTAATACAAGGGGCCACTGACCATGCTTGGTCCAGGTCCCATGGGCCTCTCTTCTGCACTGGTGTGCCTTCTCATCTAGTACCCTAAAATGTGCATTGAGCAAACAGGATCAGAGGCAAAGCCACATGTCCCAGAAATATTTCCTTGGCACGTTCTTTCAGACACACCCTGCCTACAGAACATAGATAATCTTTCCTCTGCTTTTGTTCCCATGTGGAAATTTCAAATGGACTGAGCTCCTCTGCCCTGCAAATGTCCAGCCCATTTCAGATGGAAAATCATCAGAATCCTAATGTTGGCTTCTAGTGTATACAATATCTTTCAATACAGCTTTATCTGTGACAGTTTTCTGTGGGACATCAATATCTTCTTCAATCTATTCTGACATTTGAGAAGGAAAATTATCACCCTTAAAGCTCATTTAGGTGAATATGTATCAAAATGAAAGCAAAAGCACATTTCTTAAAGAAAAATTATAAGCCATACTCTACTTAGCTTATTTTCTTTCCTAATGTCATGGAGCTTTGAGTAAAACTTATCTGAGTGGCTAAGACAATCTTGGAATAGATGGATAATGTAGCTATTTCATTTTTATTCTAGTAAAAATAAGACAGATGATTACTGAGAAAAAAGGTTAATGTAAGAGTATTTTAATCAGTTTCACCAAATCCATAAAATCATTGATTCATGAAATCATGAATCATTTTATAGTATTATACTTTGATAGGCAGATGCAGTTTAGTAGGTAAGAGTCAGGAAAGAGTGAACTTTAGAACTTATTGGCCTTTCTCAGTTCTCCATACATCCAGTGCTTTTATTCTCCCATGGCATGTAATGCCTAAACATTCTAGAATGCAGAAAGTCACCCCTTACAAGACCTGTTACTGTTTTCAGTAAGATAATCAATCTCATTCTCAATTTCCCCATCTGTAAGAGGAGAAATATAATAAACAAATCACTGTGTTGCATGTATGAAATATGATAATAGAAAACACTTAGCACAATCATGCATATAGGTAACCATAATATATAAAAAGTAGTAGGACTATTGGAATTCCATTGCTTTCATTGGCCTGGTTTAGTGAATGTCTGGGAATTCATCTTGATACCTCTGGGTGCCTGCTGTGCCAACCATCCTTCGTTTACCTTTAGTTTCTAAAAAGATCTGGTCCTCAAGCAAAAGAAAGTCTATGCTATGATAAGCCTTTGGATGCTATATTTGTAAGATCAGTTTAAACAGTGCATGAAACTACTCTCTATTTTCGAAAGAGTAGAATTTATACAGCTGCCTGCATTTAATGGATCCACAAGGCAGGCTGAAGTGGAGTCTGCTGAGAGCAGGCTGATGAGGGATCAGGTGATTTGGTGCTCAGCAGGTACCTGCCAACCACTGCAATCTGTTTCTGCTCAGATCTAGCTCACTAACCTCTTATTGTCCCAAAGGGAAGGGAAGACATTGTGAGAAATAATTGAAAGGAGAGTGGACTCAAAAGAAAATGGAATTGCTGTTGGACAATAAGGAGCAAAGGAAGGAAATTGTGAATAGATGTAAACAGAAAAAAAAAGAGAGACCAAGAGATGACTTAATGGGTGTGCATTCAGTCTATATAGCATGTATTTATACTTTGCCTCTGTCATTCACTACCTGGATGGCCTTAAAATACCATGTAAACTATGTGAGCCTCAGTTTCCCCTTATATAAAAGTGGAAATAAGATTGATCCTGTCTGGATGACAAGTTGGTTATGTGAAACTCCATACACAGTTTCTAGAACTGCAGATATGTGTCATGTGTATGTCAGAGTATATCAATGAGAATTAAGGAAAGCTTCTTGACAGAGTGAAGATGGTTTAATAAAAAGAACATGAGCTTTGGAGTAAGAGAGATCTGGACTTGATTCACAGATCTCGTGTTTTGCAGCATTTTGACCCTGAAACCTTAAGCTTCAGTTTCCTCATTCATAAAATGATGTAGTGTCTGTGTAGCAGGGTTGTTGTAAGCATTAGCGCTGATACATGTAGACGTCCTATTACTATGCATAGGACAGTCTGTTTTAATCATATTACCTCTTACTGAAAATTATAAAACATAAAAGTTTTTTAAAAGACAAAATCAAGCCTTCTATTTTTCCCAGCACTTTGAAAGGTTTTAGAAAACATTTGCTTCCATTCCTTCACATCCATCTGTCCATTAAGTATCTCCCAACATTCTTACATGATACATATACAAAGACATAACATAGTTTACATATAAGGTAACTAATGTCTAAGGGCAAATTAATGAACATCTAGTAGCAGGGAAAAAATTGAAAGTCAAGTGTATCTCACTGCAAAGCCTAATCTATTTTCACCTGTACGGGTTTCCCATTCTGTTTTTGTGTGAATGAGAAATAAAAGCTATTTTTTTTTTGGTAACGAACCACCCCAAAATGCCACTTTGTATCAGAAAAGTGGCATGCCTAATTGTATGGAGCTCCTACATGCAAAAGCTGTGGCAGCTATTCCTTAATCTTCTGAGAAAAGGTGGATGTATGAAGAGTAGTTCATAATAAATTACAGGAAGTATAAATGTAACTGAGAAGAAGTGATTGATTCTAGGACAACTTTTGAAAGTCTTATGGAAGGAGGGCCTTGACAGGTGAGAGTTCAGTAATAGCCTTATGGTGGAGACACATATACTACTAAAAAGCAAAGTAATCTCTGAGAACTGAACATTTATTAATTAATAGGGATCTCAATCTTGCCCATCAGAATCACCTTTGAAGCTTTTTCAAAATACTTTGGCTCAGGGTGAACCTTTGCTTTTTGGCAAGTAGAAACTGCTCATCATTCTAACAAAGGGAACCAGGCTCTCCATGCCTTCATTTGGACACCTACTGCCACAGCCCAAGAGGCAGGGAAGACAGACAGAGAGAACGTGGCCCAACATGCACTGGCTCCAAAGCCCCTGGGATAAAAAACAACAAAGACATTAACAACAAACACCAAAAAACCGTCCATCAGCCAAAGGCAGTCACAAGGCCAAGTTTGACTTCGCAAGGCAGTTTAGTTTGTTCAATTCTTGGCTTCACAGGAAGCAGTTGCAAATATTTGTGAACGATATTCCACAGGATCACAGCTAATATGTAACCATAATTATTTCCAATATTATTCCACTTTTCCTAGGGCTGCTTATTTTTTCCATTAAAAAGAGAGTGGAATTCTGAAGGGAAAGGAGTGACTTTGAACAGAAAATGAATGATTTCTTTTGTAGTTATACAATTGTGTTGAGTAATTTTACAGAGAAAACAGTTGATAACTTTTATGGTTTCCTGTGATTCTTAATTAATATGAGCCTTAGAGTTAAAGCTGTAATGAAAAGACATGAATTCATTTTTGCATGCAATAAGCACTTTGTTGGCAAATAGTGTTCCTGAATCAACTTTTTCCTTAGAACCTAGACTTGTTTCTGCTAATAATGTTTCTATTTAATGGACAGAAGATGACAACTAAACAAGAGAATCCAATTATTTTTGTAATACATTTTAATATCTATTGGCACGTGTTTTTTGTTTTGTTTTGTTCTGAGGGATTAGAAAACTGAGAGAGTGACCTTCATATTGTGAATAACCTTTTTTATTCTCAGTGTCATAGAAAATGAAAAATTTTTAAGCAGGCACAACTTACAATGTAGTTTTGAACAATGGATTAGTAAACGCAGGATCATTTCCAGGAGGTAATACTCTTACCTGGCACATACCACAATAAGGGAAAAAACCTAGAAGCTGACACAAATTCTCTCAAGCCTTTGTAATGTACTTGAAAATAATACTGAGGCTTATTGAACAAATTGGAGAATTAATCAATCAAAAAGCAGACTCACTGATAGAAACTTAAACATGGAAAGGTTAGAATGTAGGTAGATTCTGCCTGTTAAATTTTCAATTCAGCGCAGCATGGTATGGTTCCCATCAATAAAAGTGTGTAATATACAGGCAAAGCTGAATGTTTGAGACCAACCTGACCAACATGGTGAAACCCCTTCTCTACTAAAAATACCAAAAAAAAAAAAAAAAAAAAAAAAAAATTAGCCAGGCATGGTGGTGGGTGCCTGTAATCCCAGCTACTTGGGAGGATGAGGCAGGAAAATTGCTTGAACTCTGGAGGCAGAGATTGCAGTGAGCCAAGACGGCACCATTGCACTCCACCCTGGGCAACAAGAATGAAACTCTGTCTCAAAAAAAAAAAACAAACAAACAAACAAAAAACTGCTGAATGTGGAAATGACTTCCTGCCTTAGGTCTACCACCAGCATTCACTTTATTCAAGCAAATGTCTACCTATTTCTGGACCTTGTTTGCTTAATTCTAAACTGACTCTCACATTTTGTCCAGCTCTAAGATCAATGAATCTGAAAATGCTGAGAAACATGTATCTTCACCATGATAAGAAATGCAGACAGTTGGAACATCTTACTGTATTAGTTTGTTTTCTGTTGCTTATAACAGAAAACCTGTGACAGGGTAATTTATAAAGAAAATAAATCTATTTCTTATAGTTATGAAGGCTAGGAAATCCATGGTTAACAGTATGTATCTGGTGAGAGCCTACTTGCTAATGAGGCCTTTGCAGCATTCAGAGGTTCAGAGGTGGTACAAGGTATCACATGGTGAGGGTACTGAGCATACTCACACGCATGCCCAGAGATATTTTCTGAAAAAGGCACCAGTTTCACTCCCACAATAATCCATTAATCCACGAATAGATTAATCCATCCTTGAGGGCTCTCTGTCATGATCCAATCACCTCTTAAAGGCACTACTTTTCAATAATGCCACATTGATGATTAAATTCTCAACACAGAAATACGGAGAAGACATTCAAACAATAGCAATTACATATATGTATCAAATTTCTCCTCGCTAAATAGCACTTTTCTAGAGCACTTGTTTGCAGGCAAAACAGGGAAGGCTGCAGGGAAGGTTAGCACGGTGAGAGTCTGGCCCAGTTATTTTTTCTGAAGAATGGCAAGTTAGGTACATGTTACCCCTGCATGGGCTCCATGAGAATATATATACTCTAAAGAGCGGGATACTGTGTGGAGTTATATGAGCCACCATTCACTGACATGATCTGGATAAAATTGATGTGTAACACACACACACACACACACACACACACACACACACAAATGAGTAGTACATGAAAGAATAGTTTCAACCAGAGCAAAACATGGTTAAATATGTTAAATATTGTATCAGTTCTGTAGTGAAGAGGAATTGGAAAATTATGCCTTTTGTATCTTTTAGTTTATATTATATATGTCATATATATTTTTATTTTAAATCTATATTTTAGTTTTTTGTTCGTAATATTTTGTTCAGCTCTTTTAATTCTTGTGTGTATGGAAAGTGAATTGAGACATAATTGGAAACACACATCAAGATCCTAGAGACTCAGTTAATACAGCATTCACTACTAAATACTTTTTAAACATTCCTTTTAGTCTGCGTAAGCCACATATTATACCAGTGCTTCTAAACTAAGGGCAATTTTATCCTCCAGGGACCATGTGGCAATATCTAGAGGGAGTTCTTTTGTTTTTACTTTTCCTCAAAATTCAACTTCATGGAGAGGGTTTTGTTGTCACTTCTGGGAGTGTGCTACTGGCACCTGGCTAGTGGAGGCCAGAGATGTTGCTAAATATCTTGGATTACTCAGGACAGTCCTCAGAACAAAGAATTATATGTCCTAAAGTGATAATACTACTGCTGTTGAGAAACCTGCATTGTGTATTCACACATGTCTTTTTAGTTTCCTTCCCAACAACCATGTGAGACCAGGAGTGGGGACTATATTCCTTGTTTTGTAGATTGGCAGATTGAGAAACAGACAAGTTTACACATTTACTTGAAGTCATGCAGCTAGGTAGTGGCAGATCCAGTGGCTTTTATCTAACAAGTTAGGCATCTCTCAGGACATCACCAAATAGATTCACTCAAAAATAGGCTGCAAATGCTACTGAGAACTGCACAGAAATTGCTTATATATATGTAAATATTATATGTATATATAGTTCCATGAAAGGAGAGTCTTAGAAGTCCCACAGTCTATAATCAGCAAGCTAGAGACCCAAAAGAGCTGGTGCTGTGAATTCCAGTCCTGATATAATGGCCTGATAACTAGTAGAGTGGCTCATAAAGTTCCAGTTTGAAGCCAGAATCATGTCCCTGCTCAAGCAGTCAGGTGGTGTATCAGTCTGTTTTCACACTGATACAAGGATACTACCTAACACTGGGTAATTTATAAATAAAAGAGGCTTAATTGACTTACAGTTCCACGTGGCTGGGTAGGCCTCAAGAAACTTACCATCACAGTGAAAGGCAAAAGGGAAGCAAGCACCTTCTTCACAAGGCAGCAGGAGAGAGAGAGAGAGAGAGAGGTGGCGGTGATAGGGTTAGGTGTTTTGTCCCCACCCACATCTTACCTTGAATTGTAATTCCCATAATCTGTGTGTCCAAGGAGGGATCGGGTGAGAGGTAAATGGATTATGGGGGCGGTTTCCCCCACGCTGTTCTCATGATAATTAGTTCTTGTGAGATCTGATGGTTTGGTAAGGGGCTCTTTCCCCTTCACTCATTTGCTCTCTCTCACCTGCCACCATAAAAGATGTGCCTTTGCTTCTCTCTTGCCTTCTGCCATGATTGTAAGTTTCCTGAGGCTTCCCCAACCATGTAGAACCGTGAGTCAATTAAACCTCTTTCCTTTATAAATTATCCAGTCTCGGATCTGTCTTTGTAGCAATGTGAGAACATAATAATACAGGGGAGAATTGCCAAACACTTTTAAACCATCAGCTCTTGTGAGATCTCACTCATTGTCATGAGAACAACATGGGGGAAACCAACCCCTGTGATCCAGTCACCTCCCACCAGGTCCCTCCCATGACACATGGGGATTACAATTCAAGATGAGATTCAGGTGGGGATAGAGAGCCAAATCATATCACGTGGAGAGAATGGACTCCATTTCTCTGTCTCTTGTTCTATTCAGGCCCTCAGTGGATAATTTCCCTCCACATTATTTTATCAATTTAAATGCTCATCTCTTCCAGAAATATCCTCACAGACACATCTAGTAATAATGTTTAACCAAATATCTGGATACACCATGGCCCAGTCAAATTGACATATAGCATTAAACATTCACTGCTCCTAGGTATTTCAGTGGCATCACAGAAGACTCACAGGAAATTAGAAAAGTGTAGAAAGAGCATCTGATTGATATTCAAAATATTAAAAAATGTATCTGTTAATGTGGCATGGTCCAGCATAAGATCAGCTGGCAGAGATTGACCATGGTGACCCAGTAGATCCCTATCATCAGAGATGATAATTTCTGAACTCGAGACTTGGGCTCACATCCATGGTTATGTAGCTAGAGTAGAATCATAATTATGGGCATATGTTCTGCTGATGATTTCACTGGTTATGGTGCAGACATTCTGGAACTCAAGATATATCTATGTTGAAGATAATACAGCCTAACCACTAAATATGACACTGTGGTCAGGGCAGATTTCTGTGACTCACTCATGACCCAATGTGACAGTGACAGAAAGATCATTATTCCTCATAAGTTTAGGAGTTACAGAAGTCTAGGAATGTCAACCGTAGTCAATTCCTGCAACCGTCAAGAGAATGAAAAGGCAGTGGATCTAGGAGGAATTTGTAGTCTGTTCAACCCTATTGTGCTAAGACGGCCAGAATTCCGCATGAAAATTGCAGTTTACTATAGATAACAACAAGGTGACAACTACAAATACTTTTAGCTGTGGAGATAAATTCCAGAGGCCAATATTTGCAGAATCTATTTCAAGGTACCCTATTTTCTGCTAGTCCTCAGGTGGCCCTACTTGAGTTACAAGGAATAATTTCTAAACAAAGGTACATAAAATTGTGATGTTTAAAAAATTGGACCCTCAGTTTGACAGGTGAGGGCTTGAAGTCATAGTATGAGAAAGACATGGTACCTTATACTGCATTCACAGAATGGTGAGGCCAAGATTTTTAGATTATACTCAGAAACTCAGCTTAGAATGCATTTCTTATAAAACCATTTATCCACCATCAGTATTGTTTTGAAAGCTAACTGTAGATTTTAATGTCAGTGAAAATGAAAAAAAATCACAGTGACTCTAATATGGAACAATAAGATGGAGTAATAAAAAGAGGAAACAACCATGCCAAGAGAAAGTTTCACTGGTGAATTCTACCCTACATATAAGAAAGAAATGATAACAATGAAGTGCAAACTCTTCCAAGAAATAGAAAGAAGCAGAGGAGATATTTTAAAATAAAATAAATAAAATATACAAGGTCAGCATTACCTTAATATCAAAACCAGACAAAGATATTAGAAGAAAGTAAAAGTCCAGGGCAATATATCTCACGAACGTAACCCTCAACAAAATATCAGAGAATAGATTTAAACAATGTATTTAAAAAGGCATTACACCCAAATGGGTTTTATGCTAGGTATGCAAGGTTTGTTCAACATCCAAAACCAATTAGGATGAAACACTGTTTTAACAGGCTAAAGAAGAAAAGTCATGATCATATCAACAGATGCAGAAAAAGCACTTGACAAAATTCAACACTTATTCAAGACAAACATTCTCAGTAAACTAGTAATAGAGGGAAACTTCCTTATCTTGATAAAACACATCTACAAAAATCTACAGTTAACATCATACTTAATAGTGAGAAACTGGATGCTTTTTCTCTAAAGTCAGGAACAAGTCAAGGATGTCCTATCTTATCACTCATATTCAACATCATAGTGGAAATTCTAGCTAATGAAAAACAAGGAAAGGAAATTAAAAAAATTATTGGGATAAATATTTATTCTAAAGAAACATGCTTTCCTAGGTAGAAAAGACCCAAAGAATCAACAAACAAACAAAAAACTGTCACTAACAAGTAATTATGGCATGATTGCAGGATACAAAATTAATAGTTAAATTCAATTGCTTTCCTATATATAAACAATGGACAATTAGAATTGGAAATAAAAAAATACACAGCCATTTACATGAACACCAAAATTTTGAAAACCTCGGTATGTGTTAAAAGTATGTATAAGATCTGTATGAGGAAAATTACAAACCTCTGATGAAAAAAATTACAGAAATAAATATGGAAATATTTTGTGCTCATGTATGGGGAAACGTATTCTTGGTCTTAATTGCTGATTAGTACTAAGTACAATTAAGATCAGTAAACGTCTTGTGTACTATTAAGATGCCAGTTTTCTTCCAACTTGATCAACAGAATCAATGCACTACAAATCAATCTACTAGCAAATTAGTTTGTGGATATCAACAAATTGATTCTAAAAGTATAGGAAAGGCAAAATGCCCAGAATAGTCATCATGATATTGAGAACAAGAACCAAGTCAGAGGACTGACATTACATTACTTTAGCACTTACTATGAAATAGACCAACACAAATACAGTTAACTGACTGTAACAAAGGCAAAAAACAATTCAATGGAGAAAAAAATATATCTTTTCAACAAATAGTGCTAGAACAAGTAGACAACTAGACATCCATATCCCCTGCAGAAAATCTATATACAAACCTAACACTTTTCACAAAAGTTAGCCCCCAAATGGATCATAGGCCCAAATGTAAAATGCAAAACCATAAACTTTCAAGGAAAGAGCATGAGAAAATCTAGGTGACCTTGAGTTTAGTGTTGCCTTTTTGGATACAACACCAAAAATACAATCCATGACTGAATAAATTGATAAGTAGGACTTTATTAAATTAAAAAATGCTTACTCTGCAAAAGACGTTGTTAAGGAAATGAAAAGGCTAGCCACAACTGGGAGAAAATATTTGCAAAACAAGTATCTGATAAAGGACTTGTTTCAAAAATATAAAAGGAACTCTTAAACGTTAACAATAAAATCTAAAAGCCTAATTTAAAAATGGGCAAAAGATCTGAACAGGCATTTCATCAAAGAAGATATGCAAAAGGAAATAAACACAAGTAGAGATGCTGAACATCATATGTCATTCAGGAATTTCAAATGAAAACAACAATGAGATACTACACATCTATTAGAATGGCTAAAATCTAAAACACAACACCAAATGTTGATGAGAATATGGAGCAACCAGAGCAGTTATCCATTGCTGCTGGGAATGAAAAATACACAACCACTTTGGAAGATAGTTGGACAGTTCTTTACAAGGCTAAACATACTCATGTCATAAAATTCAGCATTCACACTCCTAGATATTTATCTAACTGGGCTGGAAATGTCCATGTAAAAACCTTATGTCCTTATAAAAGCCTGAACACAGATGTTTACAGCAGCTTTATTTATAATTGGCAAAACCTGAACGCAACCAAGATCTCTTTCAATGTGTGAATGAATGAACAAACTGTGGTACATGCATACAATGGAATTTTATTCAGTGATGAAAATAAATGAGCTGGCCAGGTGCGGTGACTCATGCCTGTAATCCCAGCTCTTTGGGACTCCGAGGCTGGTGGATCACCTGAGGTCAGGAGTTCAAGACCAGCCTGGCCAAGATGCTGAAACCCTGTCTCTACTAAAAATACAAAAATGAGCTGGGCGTGGTGGCAGGCACCTGTAATCCCAGCTACTTGGGAGGCTAAGGCAGAGAATTGCTTGAACCCGTAAGGTAGAGGTTGCAGTGAGCCGAGATAGAGCCACCGCACTCTAGCCTAGGTGACAGAGTGAGACTCCATCTAAAAAAAAAATTAAAAAATGAGCTATCAAGATATGAAAACTATGAAAAACCTTCAGTGCATATTAGTAACAAACAGATCTCACTGCTAGGAACCTTCTCTCTGTGGAAACGAGCAAGCCTAAAAGTCACTACGGGATGCCCTAGTTAAATAAAAGAAGCCAGCCTAAAATGACTAAAAGTACTACATACCGTATGATTTTATCTCTGTGACAATCTAGTAAAGGCAAAGCTACGGACACAGTGAAATGTTCAGTGGTCGGTAGGGGTTTGGGGGAAGGGAGGGAGAAATGAACAAATGGAAAATGGGGATTTTTGGAATAACAAAACTATTTTGGTATGGTACTGTAATAGTAGGTACATGACATCATGTATTTGTCAAAACCAATGGAACTGTAAAAACCACAGAATAAACCCTAGCATGAACTAGTTAATAATTTATATCAATATTTGTCCACCAATTCTAACAAATGTGCCAAAGATGATGCTAATAATAGGGAAATTGTGGCTGGGATGAGAGAGAAAAGGTAGTATATGAGAACTGTCTGTACTTTTTACATAATTTTCCTATAAACTTAATACTACCTTAATAAAGCCTATCAGTAAAAAAAAAAAAAAAAATACAAAAAATCAGAGATTAGAATTTATTCACTATAATCACAAGGTCACAAAATAAATATTGCATGTCAAATATAAGAAGTCAGTTTCTGGATGTTCATCGGGTAAAGGAAAGGTCTTTTAAAAATATGTGTTATGTCTGCATCCTGACAAGTGTGTGGCACTAGAGACCCCAAGTAATTTAGCTACATGCTCTAGAAGCAGTTCTAACTGAAAGTGTCCATATTACTTCCTTGCTATTACAAAGGAGGATTTCTCCATGGGCATTGTGAGTCTTTTCTATCCCTGTTCAAATACACAGGGATTAAAATTTTAGGCTCATCCAAAATCCACTCTCTAGAACACAGCTGAACACATCAGGCTATTCTAGTTCCACTCCGTCCACTTCAATCACATCTAACAATTTGTTTCTTATCAAACGAGAATGTAGCCCATATGTGGCTATTTTTATCTTCCTCTATACTGCTTCTGAAAACATCCCCTTATTCCCTACCATTGTATTTACTTTTCTTACTTTTTACTGTGAAATATTACCAATTATGGGGTACTGTATTTTATTCTAGAAACTAGAAAATAGCCAGATTTCAATGTGCTGAGCTGCAACTAACTCACTTTAAGACTTTGATCAGAGCACTCTGTCCTCCTCAGTGTGCCCAGCTATGTGATAAGGGTTGGGGGAATATTAATTCTGCAGCACTGTCTGTATTCTGTGATAATTATCACTGTCATGTTTTTAAATCAAATAGTAGCAATAATAATTATGATAATAAAAGAAGTAAAGAAAAAGAAGAAGGATGGCTGACATGCAATGTGTGTCTCCACATACTATAGGACACGCAAATTGTTTTGTAAACCATGCCAGGCTTATTCTTACTCTCAACTATCACTCATAGCCAGTCATTAGCTCCTCTTATATGAAATGCATTACAAGATTTTAAAATTTCTTTCAACATTACCCTTACGTATTTTGAGACTAGACCCAAAGTGACCTTCAGTTTTAACTATATAAATTTCTTCCAGGTACAGCCATTTTAATAATTTCACCAACAAAAATCTTAAGTGCTTATATAGTAACAGGCACAGTCACCGACAGCTGTTGAAGAGGTTTCAAACCTCTTTGGACAGATTCAAGCACTTGCTGCTTAGAGAGGAAAATGGAAATGGATTCTCTGTTGTGCAGAGAAGAAGGTATTATTTCATTCTCAGTGTTCCCTGGAGTCCTCAGCATATTACTCTATAAGCCCTTCATGCAAAATAACATGTGAGTTATATAGAGCAGTGATGTCACAAAAATAAATATAAGCTGTAAAGGATCCCTGTGGTTGACCAAATTATTTTCACAATTCCTCACTCCCTTGACACAGTTAAGAGTTCACACACATGCTTGCTATGGTTCACTTGTGGGCAGGATAGGCTTTCTACCTCCTTAATCTTAACCTTGACTGGCTGACTTGTTTTGGCCAATGTGACGTCATGGTGCATATAATGAGAGCTGAGGCTTGACATTTGCTTGTACAATTGGACTTGCACTCTAGGGCTCCAGTGGCCAGTTATGGGAAGAACTTTCTCTAGATAGTTGTGACTACTTTCATCTAGGACCCAGAGTAAATACAAATTAAATTGGCATAACCCAACCCAGAGCTAGGATCTCAGAGCAGTGGAAGCCTCAACTTGTAGCAGAGGATAATAGCTCAGACTGCATTGGGAAATCCAGTTAAACTGCTAGACCCTAAGCATAAAAATACATGTTTTACTTTGCCACCAAGATTGTGTGTTTCTTTGTCATGCAGCAAAGGTTGACTATTACAGTCCAATATTCTAATGAAGGCAGCATATAAAAATAACTACAAAACTATTCATTTAGTAATATAGTAAACATAGTTACAATGTACTAGAGTAGCATGGAGAAATAAGTGATTATTTACAGAAGAAGAACAAAGAAAAGTTTTCCAAATAGTTACCAGTTGAGATGAGCTCACCCAGTAAAAATGGGAGAAAAAAATAAATTTCAGGAATTTTACAAATACACTAGCAAAGAGTACAGAGAGAAATCATCAATCTAAGAAAAAAATTACAGTTAAAATTTTAACGTATTACCTTCTTTATCTTCCATGCCTATTGTGCAGGACTATAATGAATTTATATGTATAAGCCTGTGTCTTTACTTAGAAAAATGTTTTCATAGTCTTCACTCATCAGTATTACTATTTTAAACATATAGTTTAATTTTCAACCTGTAAATACAGTATCTTTTGGGCAACAATTTCCTCATAGATGATTTTAATATTGTTTCCAGTCCATCTCTATTACAAATAAGACGATGATTTTACTAGCATATAGCTTTTGATTTATCTTTGAAAATGTAAATACTAAAAATATCCAATTTAAAAATAGGCAAAGGACCTGAATAGACATTTTACAAAAGGGGACACACAATGGCCAATAGGGATATGAAAAAAAAGCTCAACATCACTAACCATTAGGGAAATGTAAATTAAAACAACAATGAAATATCATCTGGCTCTTGTTAGAATGGCTATTATAAAAAAGACAAAAGATAACAAATGTTAGTGAGGACACGGAGAAAAGAGACCCCTTGCACACTGTTCATGAGAAAGTAAATCAGTGCAGCTATTATGGAAAACAATATGGAGGTTCCTCGAAATATTAAAAATAGAATTACTAAATGATCCAGCAGTCCAACCATTGTGTATATATCAAAGACAATGATATCAGTATGTGAAAGAGATATCTTCATTGCCATGTTTGTTACAGCACTATTCACAATAGCCAAGCTATAAAATCATTCTATGTGCCCATCAATAGATAAAGAAAATGCAAATACGCACAGTGGAATGCTATTCAGTCACAAAACAACATCCTATCATTTGCAGCAATATGAATGGAACTGGCGATCATTCTGTTGAGTCAAATAAAGCACAGAAAGATGAATATTGTCTATTTTCACTCATATCTAAAAAGGTTGATCTCATAGACCTAGAGTAGAATGGTGGTTAGCAGAGGATGAATTGGTTGAGGGGAAAGAAGATCTCGGTCAAAGGAGACAAAATTACAGTTAGATAACAGGAATAAGTTGGAAAGATCTATTGTACAGCGCAGCAACTACAGTTAATGAAAATACATTATATTCTTGAAAAATGCTTTACAAAATTGTAAAAGAGTAGATTTTAAATATTCTTACTACAAAAATGATGACCATGTATGGTAGTGCATATTTTAATTAGCTAGAATTAACTATTCCACAACGTATATACAAGCATACCTCAGAGATATCGCAGGGTTAGTTCCTAAAGCAAATAAAGCAAACACCAAAATAAATCAAATTACATAAATTTTTTGGTTCCCCAGTACATTTAAAAGTTATTTTATACTATACTGTAGCCTACTGAGTGTGAAATAGCATTAGGTATTTAAAAATATATGTGCTTTAACTGAAATATACATTATTGCCAAAAACACGCTAATGGTTATCTTGTAACTTGTAATTTTTTTGCTGGTGGAGGGCCTTGTCTTGATGTTGTTAGCTGTTGGCTAATCAGGGTGGTGGTTGCCAAAGGCTGGGGTGGCTGGGACGGTTTCTTAAAATAAGACAACAATAAAGTTTGCTGCATGAATTTGATTCCTTCTTTCATGAAAGATTTCTCTGTGGCATTGTTATGCTGTTTGAGAACATTTTACCCAAAGTAGAGCTTCTTTAAAAATCAAAGTCAATTCTCGCAAACTCTGCCACTGCTAAACTTATGTAATATTTTAAATCCTTTTTTTTTTTGTTCCTTTGAGGAAAGACTTTGCTCTGTCACCCAGGCTGAAGTGCAGTGGTGTAAGCAAAGCTCACTGCAGCCTTGAATTCCCTAGCTCAAATAATCCTTCTGCCTCACCCTCCTGAGTAGCTGGGACTACAGGCATGTGTTACCATGCTTGACTAATTTTTTAATTTTTTGTAGAGACCAGTCTCCCTTTATTGCTCATGCTGGTTTCAAACTCCTGGGCTCAAGTGATCCTTCTGCCATGGCCTCCCAAAGTGTTGGGATTACAGGAGTGAGCCACAACACCTGGCCTTCTATATCTTTTATTGTCACTCAAACAGTGTTCACAGCACCTTCACCAGGAGTAGATTCTATTCCAAGAAACCACTGGCTTTACTCATGCATAAGAAGCAACTCCTTATCCTATCCATTGAAGTTTTATCATGAAATTGCAGCAATTCAGTCTTATCAGGCTCTACCTCTAATTCTAATTTTATTACTATTACTACATCTGAAGTTACTTCCCCCGCTGAAGTTTTAAACCCCTCAAAGTCATTCATGAGAATTGGAATCGGCATCTTCCAAACATCTGTTAATGATGATATTTTGGCCTTATCCCATGAATCACGAATGTCCTCAACAGCATCTGCAATGGCAAATCCTTTCCAGGAGGTTTTTAATTTTCTTTGCCCAGAGCCATTAGAGGAATCACTATCTATGGCAGCTATGGCCTTACAAAATGTATTTCTCAAATAATAAGACTTGAAAGTGAAAATTACTCCTTGATCCATGGGCTGCAGAATGTATATTGTGTTATTAGACAGAGAAACAATTTAATCTCCTCGTACGTCTTCATCAGAGCTCTTGGGTGACTAGGTGTATTCTCAGTCAGTGATTACACATGGAAAGGAAGCTTTTTTCCAAGCAGTAAGTCTCAGCAGTGAGCTTAAAATGTTCAGTAAACCATGCAGTAAACAGATGTGCTGTCATCCAGTCTTCATTATTTCATTTACAGAGCACAGGCAGAGTAGATTTAGCATCACTCTTAAGGGTCTTAGGATTTCAGAATGGTAGATGAGAATTGGCTGCTGTTCTTACTAGTTGCATTAGCCCCTAACATAAGAGTTAGCCTGTTATTTCAATCTTTGAAGCCAGGCATTGACTTCTTTCTAGTTATGAAAAGTTTAGATGGAATCTGCTGCCATTATAATGCTATTTTGTTTACTTTGAAAATCTGTTCTTTAGTGTAGCTATTGTCATCAATTATCTTAGCTAGATCTTCTGGATAACTTATTGCAACTTCTACATCAGCATTTAATATTTCACTATGCACTTTTATGTTTCATGATATAGATCCTTTCTTTCTTTTCTTTATTTATTTAGAGATGGAGTTTCGCTCTTGTTGCCCAGGCTGGAATGCAATGGCACAATCTCAGCTCACCATAACCTCCGCCTCCCGAGTTCAAGCAATTCTCCTACCTCAGCCTCCCGAGTAGCTTGGATTACAGGCATGAGCCACCAAGCCTGGCTGATGTTTTGTATTTTTGGTAGAGACAGGGTTTCTCCATGGTGGTTAGCTTGGCCTCGAACTCCTGACCTCAGGTGATCCACCCACCTTGGCCTCCCAAAGTGCTGGGATTACAGGCATGAGCCACGGCGCCTGGCCTCTTTCTTTAAGTGTTATAAACCCATCTCTGCTACCTTCAAATTTTTCTCTGCAGCTTCCTCACCTCTCTCAACCATTGCAGAATTGAAGAGAGTTAGAGTCTTGCTCTGAATTAGGCTTTAGCTTGAGCGAATCTTGTGGGTGCTTTGATCTTCTATCTACACCAGTGAAGCATTCTCCATATAAGCAATAAGCTTCTTTACTTTTTTTTGTCATCCATGTGTTCGGGGGAGTAGCTCTTTTAATTTCCTTCAAGACCTTTTTCTTTGCATTCACAACTTGGCTGTTTGGTACAAGAGGCCCACCATTTGACCTGTCTTGGCTTTCAATATACCTTCCTCAGTAAGCGTAATCATTTCTAGTTTTTGGTTAAAAGTGGAAGACATGCAATTCTTATTCTCACTTAAACACTTATAGGCCATTTTGGGAGTATTAATTGGCCCAAAGTGAATATTGTTGCATCTAAGCAAATAGGGATGCCAAGGAGAGGGAGAGAGATGGGGGAATGGCCAGTGAGTGGAGCGGCCAGAACACACACTATTTACAGATTGTTTGCTGTCTTAAATGGGAGTAGCTTTTGGTGCCCCAAAATATTTATAATGGTAACCTGAAAGATGACCAATCACAGATCACCGTAACAGATATAATAGCAAGTAAAAAGTTTGAAATATAGTAAGAATTACCAAAATGTGACAGAGATACAACATGAGTACATGCTGTTGAAAAAATGGTGCTGCAAATGGACTACTTCAATGCAGGGCTGCCACAAACCTTTACTTTGTAAAAAATGCAATAACTGCAAAGTGCAATAAAGCAAAGTGCAGTAAGACAAGGTTGGCCTGTGTACTTCAAAATATCATGCTATACACAATAAATACATTTAATTTGACCAGTCAACTTAAAATAAATAAACAAATGTGAAAATGGGAAATGTCAATATTTGATTTAAAAGGCAACATTCATAAAAATTTGTCAAAAGATTCTATTTTAGGTGCTCTTTCTACAAAAAAAGTAACTGGAGAGTTACAGATAGGTTAAAGTACTTGACTATTATAATCATTTAAAACATCATGTTGTAAGTCTTACTACACAATAATAAAGAAAGCAAGAAAGAAAAGAAAATGGAGATGAATTATTTTGAGGGGAAAACAGAAAACTAAGCAAGTATGGTGGAGCTGCATTTATTTAGAGTAAAATGAACTAGAATTTGTTGAGCATCTATTTTATGCTCAACAGCTTGTTGACAGCATGTGATCACAAATGTACTTTTCAACAGCCTTCTTGGTAGAAAATGTTCACAGATGTGCAGACTGGTGACTTTAAAGGGAGACACAGCTCCAAATTGACCACACTGAATCTTACACCCAGGCCTCTCTGACTTCCAAACACACTGTCTTTCCACTATACCACACTGAAGTCTTGTGATACTAAAATTCTTATCTCATTTAACAATATTCTCAACCTTTTTCACTGTTAAATTGGATAAAGCTTGTGTGATTGCATATAATATTTTCCACCTGTTCTGACGAGAATACATTATTTCTCTCTAGCGTGCAAAAATTATTGGAAAAACATCTTAAAATATCTTTGATGGAGTTAATAATGATTAAAAGCACTGTGGCGTTTAAGATTTATTTCTCGAGAGGAACCTTGGGAATCTGATAAAAAGCCAAAGAATCTTCTCTCTCTCTTTTCTGTCCTCAAGGTTTCTAACACTTGATAATGTGGGCACCTCTGCATTTTAAAGAACAGAACTTTTTGTTCAACAATGAGGTAGACCGCCTTGTAAGAGATTAGTGTAATGGGGGTCATAGCTTGCATTTTTTCTGTCACCAGCAACTTAAGTGTCAATGTGTTCTGTTCCTGTGGCTGGCTGCCTGCCTAGACTTTGAGCACCCAGATATCTGGTTCTTTATGCTTATTATTTTAATTTCCCTCTCACATTATTCCAAATCCTTGGTGCATGTACATATGTACATTGATACATACATTTTGAGAGACAGTTTCTCTATATTGTTGAAAATAAGAAAGTAAAACTAACCTTAAAATAAGCTATGGCTTCCCATTTCTTGCAAGGTTAAGTCCAAAAACTTAGCATGGAATATATGACTTTTCAAATATTGAAGCCTTTTTGCTTTATTTCTTAGAGCTCTTCCTTCTCCCTATTCTGCGTGTGATGCTTAGTTGTAACTGGCTATTTCCCCACAAGTGCCACACCTGCCTCAACATTGCTCTTGATTAGGCTTGAACACTCTTTTCCAAATCTCCTTGGTGTCATAAATACCTTATTGTTGTTCAAGAACCAGCATAGATCTCACGAGGTCCATCAGGGACTTCCCGACCACTCTGTCATTCCAGGGTTAAATATTGTCATTTTGCATTATTTTAATAGCAGGTGAACAGTTTCCTAAGGAACCCAGTCAACATCCGAAAAGCTAATTTGCAGAAGGAGTATGTTGCCAATAAACCAGATGTCGATTCTTATTAATTTAATGAAAATATGTTTTAAGAAAACTACAGTCTTGAATATATACAATGAAAAGGAATATATTTTTCTTATGTGTGTATGTGTGAAGTAAACCCTCATACATTTTTGTGTAACTAAGTCATACTAACAAAATCAAATCATGTCTTTTATATATTTTTATGTGATCTTAGAATGATACATTTGATGACATCCTTAAAAGTCTAGCTACCTCTTCTATGCCAACATTATAACTATTTTACATGGGAGAAAACTCCCATGAGGTCAGAGAAATAGAGTATTTTGCCAAATGATCATACAGTTGTGAAATTATACAAAAGGCTCAGAATATAAATCTTCTGAGCCCCCAATCTAGTGTTCACTCTGGCCTATCAACTATATGAATGGGTATAGCATGCAAAAATATAAATTTACCTATTGTGCATTACCCAAAGTTAGCCAAACTGGAGGCAAAGGGCACAGTATATCAGATGATCAAGTCTGCCCAAGACTTCTGACACCAATGGCAAGCTGGACGCTTTCCCAAAACCACTGTCAGTTTTGATAATTCAGTAGAAAGTTCAGTAGACTCACAGAACTCACTGCAAGCTCTGACACTCACAGTTGTGTTTACTTCAGGCAAAGGACACAAATTAGAAAGAAAGGCGTAAGGTAGATACAGCAGGGGCCTAAAGCAGAGTTTCTGCTTGTCATCGTGCTGTGGAGTCATGCATGGCATTACTGCCTCCCAGCCACAATATGTTACAATATCCAGAGATTATTTCCAATCAGAAAAGCCCACGCATGCTACAGTATTCAGAGCTTTTACTGGGCCTCTATTATGTAGGTAAGCACAATTACTTTAATTATTGTTTATGTGGTTGAATTTAGTCTTCAGCATCCCCCTTTCCCATAGGTTGGGTTGATATCTTGTGGGCTAAAGTCCCAACCCTTAATCACCTGGTTCGTCTTTCTGGTGTGGCCAGCCACCTAACCCTAAGATTGTTGAGTGTGGTCCTGGGGTCTACTCATTAAGTCACTTTTTTTGGCATAAACTATGAGGTTTGGTTAAGGGGCCCATCATGGATTAAAAAAAGATACTCTTATGACTCAGGAAAATTCAAAGGTGTAGAGGCCACTCCCGGGAGCTGGGTCAAAGGCCAGACCTCTATTTAGAGTTCAAATTTCTTGCTATAAATACATAGGATCAGATGATGTGTTAAGCAGTTCTTGCATGGCTATAAAGAATTACCCATGACTGGGTAATTTATAAAGAAAAGAAGTTTAACTGGCTCACAGTTCTGCAGGATTTATAGGAATCCTTGGTCCTGGCATCTGCTTGAAGCTTCAGGGAGTTTTCAGTCATGATAGAAGGCAAAACAGGAGTAGGCACTTCACATGGCAAAAGCAGAAGCAAGAGAAAGAGAGTGGGGTAAGAGTGGGTGCCACACACTTTTAAAATGACCAGATCCTATGAGAACTTGCTATTGCAAAGATAGTACCAAGCCATGAAGGATCCACCCCCATGATCCAAATACTTTCTCCCAGACCCCACCTCCAGCATACAATAATAATGCATCATCCAAATATATAATCTTGACATATGATTTATAAAAGTTATGTATTTCATTTATGTAAATGTAAACATATTCTATCATTGCAATTCTCTACAGATAGAACATGGTTACTAATGTCCTCAATATAAGATAATGGGGAGGAAACATTATATTTATATTCTACTCCCTATGTTTCCTCTATTAACATGATGATAACATGATATTTTAATGGAAGCAGAAAGTCCTCCATTAAAATGACATTTCTGTGCTCTCTCAGGCACTTTTTCAACATTCTTTGGTGAGAAAGGGTGACTTCTTGATTATTGAGTGTGATTGAAGCAGATGGACATGCATGGCTCAGACTCCTCCAAGCTAATTCTTAGATTCTGCCTAACCCCAAAAAGCATGGAATTTCTAATTTTCTAGAGACAGGCTTCCATGAGTAAGGTGGTCATACATTCTGCTTTGCCCAGATAAGTCAAAGTTTATTCTTTTCTGGAGCCTCATTCAATTTAGAATGGGTACCGATTTTTTTTCTTATAAAGTTGTGTTATTAACAGTTGCAGAAAATAAGTGGCTTTATATTTGATAGACCTACAACTTGTCTTTTCTCTAGCTTCTGTCATAATCTTACCTATTAGTGTCAGAAGTAAATTCAAAGTGAACAGAGTTCTCATTTAACACATGGATAACTCAAAGAGTTGACCAGTGAGCAAGCTTCTCTCGAGTAGCCTTTCTCGATGTCAGTACCTCTGGCCTCCCTTGAAAGTACACCACACAAGAGTATATTCAGATATAAGCAGCTACAGCCAGCCAATTCCTTCTAGTCTTTGAGTAATAGGAGGAGAAGTAGTTAATGCTGCTATCCCCACACGCTACCTATTTTATCAGAAAACTGAACCACAGAACTTCTAGTAAGCTATGAGATGTAAAAATTACATCAGGATACCTTGGTGAAAATTTTAAAAACTTACAATTTAGATGAAGTAAGTGTGGAAAATAGAGACTGAGGAGTCTAACCATAGATAAAGAGAAGATGACAATCCTTTTGCTACAGAGGTAAATCACAATTATTCATTGTGTTATATTACTTGATAACAATTTAATAGTAAATTCTACCATTAATTAGTTTTTTAAAATGTACAGTTAATGAACACTTAAGCAGGAAAAGTTCACATTTATAAAAAATGCTGATTGTACTCTGGACTAAGCTCTGGTTTTCCAGCTCCAAAATGATTTTACATACTTTGCTTTAGGAGGCTGGGGCTAAGATCATATAAACTACATTTCTTCTTTGTCACATGGCTTGCTGTCAGTTTCTGGACATAGGTGGCCTACTGAGAGACTAATAGGTAGGAGAAGAGAAAAGGGAAATTATTTTTTCTTTGTTCTAATTTTTTTTCTGTCTCAGAACCAGGTTCATCATCCCCTCTAGGCTGAAACTAACACCAGCTGTCAACCCATTTTCAGAAACCTGAGTTTCAGTTCTGAGAGAACCCTCCAACAAGCTGTTTTTTCTGAGTCTCCACATTAGATGGGCACCACACCTTTTTTACAATTCTGTGCAATCCTTTCTATAAGACTCTAAATTCCAACAACCCCAACTTCTTCCTTCTGTTTCCCAAGAAATTAGGGATGATAGCAGTTTCTTGAAGTTACAAACCACCTTCCATCAATATTCCTTTCTTTTTATTTCTGTCCTCCAAAACCTGTCTAATCAATTGTCTGTCTGTATTTTCTCAGTTAAAATAACTGGTATTGGGTTTTTTTTTTAATTGGAATCTTAGTGTGTAATGTTCACAAAATGTCTATCAGTATTTGCCATCTAATGTGGTAAACCCATAAGATACAAATCACAATAGCAGTTATTGTAAGAGAGGAGCAAGTAGATAGCTACATACATTTGTAAAAAGGACATTTGTGTATTTTCAAATTAATTTTTAATTCAATTTTTGTGCATATATCAAGTGGTAACAAATAGCTGTTAATGTTTTGGCTTTATTACTAGAAGAAAAACTTCATAAACAATTAATGCTCATTTATATCATGTGATCAATAATGTATACAATCAGATTAATTCCAATATTGTTCAGATATTTTATACAACTCATCAAATCAAAATCTTTGGTAGCTGATTTTATTAAAAATGAAACAAGCAGAAATATTGTGAGTGTTACAGAGTATCTTGCTTAAAAGTGCAAAAATTTTTTTTTTGCTTAGCGTATTTTAAATACATGCTTTGAGGTGGTGGAGATCATAGCAAAACCAATATTCCATTCTCATTAAATTAAGAATTCTGTGGGGAAACATGTATTTGAATTTGGTTTTGGAACACATAAAATTCACAATTGTGTCCAAGCAAGGTGTGATGTACTGCCAATTAAAATATAGAAGTGGGGAGCAAGGTAGCAGAATAGGACTCCCCAGCAATCGTCCCCCCACAGAAACATCAATTAGAACAAGTATCTGTGCACAAGAATACATTCACGAGAGCTGAGGAAACTAGGTCAGAGACCATAGTACCTGGTTGTATAACAGTAAGAAAAGGCACACTGAAGAAGGGAAGAAGGATATTTCTACGTTACCTGTATCATCCCTCCACAATCTGAGGCAGTGCAGTGTGGAAAGAGATTTTGTCTGCTCAGAGAAAAGAGAGACAAAATGAGGATTTTGCCTTAAATCATTGCACTCGGCCCACCACAGTAAAACTCAGCACTGGACAGATCCCCATAGCTCCATATTCCAGGCTGGTACCTGTGGCCTGATCCTGTATACCTGCCTCAGTGCTGGTGGGATAACACAGCTCTAAGCATTATGCTTTCTGGGAGAACTCAATTTCTGGCTTACAACACTTTTAGGCTGATGTGAGTGGCCTCAGGTGCTGGAAGGCCCTCATTATCAGGCAGGCCTCAGAGGTCCCAAGACTTACGGTGTGCCCCAGGTCCATACTTACCATAGCAAAACCTAGGCTTCTGGAGCACCATACTGGCCACAGCTGCTCTGTACTTCTGATATATTACAGAACTGTGCCTGCTGCAAGGCTTTTCCAGAGAAAGCCAGTCTGTGAAGACTAAAATGAACATCTACATTTTCAAATCCATAGACATTGATGAACTACCAAAAAGATCAAGAATAATCAGGGAAATATTACATCATTAAATGGAGAAAATAAGGTGCCAGTGACTGACTCTAAAGAAATGGAGATGTGTGCACTTCCCTACAAATAATTCAAAATAACTTTTTAAGGAAGCCAAGTAAACTTCAAGAAAATACAAAGAAAAAATTCAGTGAATTAAGAAATCAATCAGAAGATGAAATTGAATACAGAAACTCAAATGATAATTAAAAACCCCAGGAATTCTGGAGATAAAAAATTATAATGAATGAAATTTTAAAAAGTAATGAAGAGCATCAATAGCAGAAATAATCAGGCAGAAGAAGGAATCTGTGAACTCAAAGATGGGTTATTTGAAAATGTACAGTCAGAAGAGAAAAAAAGAGACAAAGAATGGAAAAGAATAAAGAAAACATACAGGATTTTTGAGACTGCCTCTAAAGAAGGAATGTTTGGATCAAATGAATTCAAAAGGAGAAGACAAAGATAAAAGGTAGAAAGTGACATCCCAGTATGTGAAAGTCAAAAGGTTCCCACCAGGTTCAATCTAAATAGGACCATCCCCAAACAAACAATAGTAAAACTGTCAAAATTCAAACAAAGAGAGAATCCTGAAAGTAGTGAGAAAAAAGAAGCAAATGACATATAAAGAATTACCTGTACAGATAGCAGCAGACTTCTCGGCAGAAACCTTCACGTGGAGAAAGTGCGATATTCAAAATGCCAAGTGAAAAAATTAAACAACCACCAACCAAGAAAACTGTACCCAGCAAATCTCTCCTTCAGAAATTCAGGAATGAGATGAAGACTTCTCCAAACAAAAGGTGAAGAACATCAGTACCAATATGCCTTACAAGAAACACTAAAGGTAGTTCTTCAAGCTGAAAGAATGCTACTTAGTAAGACAAACACATCTGAAAGTATAAAACTCACTAGTAAAAGTACATATAGAGTCAAATTTAGAATACTATTATGTGTGCAAATTACTTCTATTTTTAGTATGAATGTAAGAATAATTTGTTAAGGAATATGCAATATAAAATGATGTAAACTGTGACATCAAAAATTTGAAACATGGGGTGGAATGAATTGGAGTGTAGAGTTTTTGTGTGTATGTGTATATATGTGGCTAAAGTTAAGTTGTTATAATCAGCTTAAAATAACCGGTTATAGGCCGGGCGTGGTGGCTCATGCCTGTAATCCTAGCACTCTGGGAGGCCGGACTAGGCAGATGATGAGGTCAGGAGATCAAGACCATCCTGGCCAACATGATGAACCCAGTCTCTACTAAAAATACAAAAATTAGCCAGGTGTGGCAGCGAGCACCTGTAGTCCCAGATTCTTGGGAGGCTGAGGCAGGAGAACTACTTGAATCTGGGAGATGTAGGCTGCAGTGAGCTGAGATCATGTCAGTCCACTCCAGCCTGGGCAATAGAGTGAGACTCTGTCATAAATAAACAAATAAATAAATAGCTGTTGTAACTGTAAGATATTTTGTAAGCTTCATGGCAACCACAAAGCAAAAACCTGTAGTAAATAGGCACACACACAAAAGAAACAATAAAAACATTTGACTAGAGATAATTAGCCAAAAAGGAAGACATCAAGAGAGGAAGAGATAAGAAAAGATCTGCAAAACAAATAGAAAACAATCCACAAAATGGTAGTAATAAACCCCGGTCTATCAATAATTGCCTTGAATGTAAATGAACTAAATTCTCCAATAAAATAATATAGAGTTCCTGAATGGAAACAAACAAACAAAAAGCAAGACCCAACTATAAGCTGCTCCAAGAGACTCACTTCTGAAAGAACTCACATACTGAAAGCGAAGGCATAAAAAAGATATTCCATGCAAATAGAAACCGTAAGAGAGCAGGAGTGGCTATATTTAAATAGGATAAAATAGACTCTAAATCAAAGTTTGTAATAGAAGACAAACAGATCATTATATAATAATAAAGTACTCAATTCAACAAGAGATATAACAATCATAACTATGTATGTGCTGCCCAACACTGGAGCAACTAGATATATAATGCAAATATTAATAAATCTAAAGTAACAGATAGACTGCAATACAATAACAATAAAAAATTAACAACATATTTTCAGAAATAGACAAATCGTCCAGACAGAAAATCAATAAGGAAGCATCATACTTAAACTATACGCTCAATCAAATGGATTGTCAAATAATAGACATATTTACAGAACAATCCATTCAACAGATTCAAATTACCCATTCTTATTCTTTTTTTTTTTTTTTTTGAGGCGGAGTCTCGCTCTGTCGCCTGGACTGGAGTGCAGTGGCCAGATCTCAGCTCACTGCAAGCTCCGCCTCCTGGGTTTACGCCATTCTCCTGCCTCAGCCTCCCGAGTAGCTGGGACTACAGGCACCCGCCACCTCGCCCGGCTAGTTTTTGTATTTTTAGTAGAGACGGGGTTTCACCGTGTTAGCCAGGATGGTCTCGATCTCCTGACCTCGTGATCCGCCCGTCTCGGCCTCCCAAAGTGCTGGGATTACAGGCTTGAGCCACCGCGCCCGGCCTTACCCATTCTTCTTAATGGCAAATAAAATATTCTCCAGTATAGAAAATACTTTAGTTCACAAAACAAGTCTTAAGAAATTTAAGAAAATTGAAATCATATTAAGTACTTTTTCTGATGATAATGATGTTAAACTAATATCACTAAGAGTAGGAACTTCAGAAAATTCATAACTACATGGAAATTAAGCAATGTGTTCTTAAATAACAAATGATTCAATGAAGAAACTAAATGGTAAATTTCAAAAGGTCATGAGACAATTAAAAATGGAAACACAGCATACCAAAACCTATGGAATTCAGCAAAAGTGGATCTAAGACGGAAACGTATAGCACTAATTAAAAGATAAGAGCTCAGTCAATGCATGAGATTTAATTTTGAACTTCTGTATTTGAGGTTTTAAATATTACAACATGGAGAAAAGATCTTAGAGTGAGCTTCTACTTTTAATTGGATAAATACATATTATGCATAAGAATTAGATATAATTTAGGAAGGCCTGCAATGTTATAACATTTAAATTGAATTATAGATTATAAATAGAATAATACACAAATAAAGAATATTTGATACGGGTTTTCTTGCAAAATGTCTCTTAGAATGAAGACAAATACTTTATAAAACTATTATTAATAAAATGTCTATATGAATAAAAGCAGAAATGAAAGTACTCATCATTCATCAAAATTTGCCCTCATTTTTTCAGGTATCTCAGCAAGTGCAGAGATAAAATGATTTTTTTAATTGAGGTCTACATAAGACAGTCAATAGAAGATATCACAAAATTTAGTAATCTGTTACCATAAATTAAACCTTGCAGAAGATTTCTGGTTCGTCCTTAAACTCATTAAAATTAATAACATGATAAAACATGTTTTTCAGAAAATAGTGCAACAGTGACATGGTATTAGAAACAAATATAGATATGAAATTGATTATAAATATATGAATATATATAGCATTATTTTCTTTTTCTTTTCTTTTTTTTTTTTTGAGACAGAGTTTTGCTCTTGTCACCCAGGCTGGAGTGCAGAGGCAAGATCTTGGCTCACTGCAACCTTCGCCTCCCAGGTTCAAGTGATTCTCCTGCCTCAGCCTCCAAAGTACCTGGGATTACAGGTGCCCACCACCACACCCAGCTAATTTTTGTATTTTTAGTATTGGCAAGTTTTCACCATGTTGGCCAGGCTGGTCTCAAATTCCTGACCTCAGGGGATCCACCCGCCTCAGCCTCCCAAAGTCTTGGAGATTACAGGCATGAACCACCATGCCCAGTTTATTTTGATGTTTTATGTTTACATATTCACTATGATATTTTAAACTTTTTCATTTAAGGTACACATGTCTCTATATCTTTATATTTCTATATGATATTTTACTTCTTCGAGTGGCTTTTAAATGGAATTATTGTGCAGATCTACTAGTATACTTAAATCAATAACATGTACAGTTTTTAAATATTTTTTGTTTTCTCTACATTCTTAAATGTTTTCTAGTTTTCACAGTAAATTGTGTAGTACTTTTCCCCTTTGAGAAAACTTCTGTTGTCCAGCTTGACCTGGGTGAGCAAGTCATTTTAAGAATGAATTACTGAAAAGCTTTTCTATTATATCTAAAGTTATATTACAATATGCTTGACTACACTGTATATTTTGCAAATAATTCTGAATTTAAGTTGAAACAAAAAGTACTATTTACTTGTTTCTTTCAATCCCCAAACAGATGATATTAGTATTAATTGAACAAATGTTAAAATTTAGAATGAAATTATGCTAACTTTTTGTTTGAATCTGCATTGGGTTTCTAATGATGAGAATATTGCTTGAGGACAGAATGATGTCTGCAAGATAGTGGAATAAGAAGCTCTGGACCTCATTGTTTTACAGAGACACTGACCTAAAAATAATATATGATCCAAAAATGCTTTAATGAGAACTGCAAAAATTAGACAAGAAGTCATAGTATACCAGGTGAGTACAAAGCAAATGGAATAGCTTAAGGAAAGGCATTGCATTTTACCTATGATAACCTTTCCCTAAAGCTGGCACAGCTCAGTGTAATTGGGAGAAAATGTTCAACTTGTGATTTATTGTTTGAAAGGGAAAGAGAAAAGTGGAATGTACATCCAATATTCTCAATTTGTGAAGGGCTGCCAGAGAAATTGGTTTCTGTCTTGCATGACTCAGAGTATTGATGGAGAATCAGCATACTTTGGGCTGCTTAGAACAAAGGAGAGCTTGGTGGTTTGTTACAGCAACAGAGAACCTGCAGTACTCCAGACAGACACCATAGGGAGGGATTTATTAGCCTCTCAAAAAGACAGTAGCAAATTTCTCTACTTGGGAAATTGCACACGTGAGCCCAGAGAAGATGCATCCTCAGGAAAGGTCTGAGAAATCTCCACGGTCTCTCATTGTTGTGCAGGCTGGTCTTGAACTCTTGACCTAAAGTGATTCTTCCACCTTGGACTCCAGAAGTGTTGGGATTACAGGTAGTAGCCATAATGCTTAGCCACAGCACATTTTTGAAGAAATATGGGTCAAACATAAAGTCATAATGAAAATTAGAAAATATTTTGAGACAAATGGAAGTACCAAATCATATGGGCTGCGGCAAAAACCATAGTGAAAGGAAAGTTTATAGCCATAATGCTTACACTAAAAAAGCAGAAAGATTTCAAGTCAACTGTCTATGCATATGAAGAAACCAGAAAAGTAAAACAAACTAAAACCAAAAATAGCAAATGAAAATAATTATAAGGATTAAAACTAAAATGAAGTAAAATGAGGAATAGAAAAGCAATACAAAAAAAAAAAACCAACAAACTTGAGTTAAATTTTAAAGATCAACAAAATTGATTAAACTTTATCTACACTGAAAAAGAAAAAAGAACAAAGAACAAAAACATAAAAGAAAGAGGAAACATCACAACTGATGCTGTATGAATGAAAAGCAATATAAGTGACTTCTATGAGCAGTTATACATCAATAAATTGGAGAACCAAAAGAAATGGATAAGTTCCTAGGAACATAGAACATATTATGACTGAATTTTTAAGAAATAAGAAAATATGAGTAGACTTGTAACTAGCAAGCTTATTGAATCGGCAATCAAAAGATTACTAGCAAAGGAGAACCCAGTACCAGGTGGCTTTACTGGAAAATTTTACCAGACTTTTAAAGAAGAGTTAACATCTTAAATATATACACCTCACACCCATTAGGATGGCTACTATTAAAAAAAAAATTGATAATAACAAGTGTTGACAAGGATGTCAAGATATTGAAACCCTTGTGTAACATTGGTGGGCTTGTAAAATGGTGCATAGGTATGGAAAACAGTATGGAGATCCTTAAAAAAATTAAAAACTAAAAATAGAATGACCATATGAGTGAACAATCCCATGTCTGGGTATATATACAATAGAATCGAAAACAGTATCTCTAAGAAATGTTGGTATACTAATGTTCATTGTAGCATTATTCACAATAGCAAAGATGTGGGACCTGAATGTCTGTGACAGACGGATAAAGAAATGTGAGGAACACATACAGTGGAATATTATTCAACCTCGAATAAAGAAAAAATCCTCTTATAGGCTACAGTGTGAATGAACGTTAAGGACATAATGTTAAGTAAAATAAGGCAGTCATAAAAAATGTTAAGTAAAATAAGCCAGTCATTATACTGCATCGTTCCAATTATATGAGGCATTTGAAGTAGTCAAACTCAGAGAGATTAGAATGGTGGTTGGCAGGGGATGGGGAAAATGGAGAGTTGCTGTTCAATGGGTATAGAATTTCAGTTTTGCAAGATGAAAAAGTTCTAGAGATCTGTTGCACATCAAGGTTTATGTAACTTAGCACTACTGCATTGTATACTTACAAATATTTTAAATGACAAACTTAATGTATTTTTAAATGATAATAAAAATAGCACAGCTCGAGAAACATTATTGCTAGCCTGTTCCAGGAAATATTTGCTGAGCCCCCAAACACAAACTCGTAATGATTTATAAGAGAAAGCTCCAGAAACTAACCCTAAGATCACACACCTGACCATAAGGCCAAGGAGCAGGAAGCATGCCAGAGAGATGTCTACAGAGCTTCTGCTGCACTTTTTTATCTTTTGAAGAAATGCCTGCTTTTTAAAAATGCAATTTTACATGCTTTTACTTAGCCACATGACTTGTTTTTTCATTTCATGTAAATGAGAAACAGCCGAAAACATACTGATGCTTGTTAATTATAACAGTAACTATTAATAACTGATAGCAGCTAAATGCCATAGCACAAGACAGGAGAGAGAGGAAAAGAAGAAATATAAAGAAGAGTATCTCTTAAGAAAAAAAAAACAATCTGTAAGGACCAATACTCCATCACATACCAACTGAATATTTGTGCTACATAAAAATTTTGTAAGCATGTAAAATGACTTTTTCAAGTTATGATTAAGAAGTTTTAATGGCAGCAAAATATATGTTAAAGTTTTTGGAGATTTCAAAAAATATTAACATAGAAACCTTTATTTGGCAAGATATGGTTATTTAAAATATAACTACAGTATTAAAGCAGAAAATGTCAAATGATGCAACACTGTTGGAAAGGCACAAAGAACTCTCAGGTGAACTAGAAAAGTCCTCATATTATATAAGCAAGTACTGAGGATCAAAAGGATAATCACTTGTTATTAAATGGGAAAAACTAGACTAAAAGCCAGTAATCTTAAAATATATCACTATGCAAAATATATTTTTGGACACTTTGAACTCTTTGGGGGCTTAATATAAATATTTGACCTAAAGTGTGTTTTTTTCTCATAGGTGCCCTGAATCAAATATGTATTAAGCCCATGATAACAGAGCTATTTGAAACTTAGCCCTCCTGAAACTACTGAGAAGAGGGACCAATTTGCTACCATTTTTTTTGTACAAATCATTGGACAGTTTAAACACTGGAATTGCAATCCATTTTTACCATGATTATCTCCTTCAGAAAAGATTTTTCACCATTTGCTGCTGAGAAAAAATGAAGGCCACAAAAAATGTCCTAGTAGGTGATAATGTCTTTGGTATCATTTTTCGGCCTCAAGGAAAGTCATTTCATCTTCCTAGCTATTGGGCAGGGAATCTATTCAGCCAAGTATATAAGCCACCTAGAAAGTGCAACTATTAACTATTGTCGAATCAGTAAAGTTTCATTTGTCAAACCTGAGAAATTTTTGCCTTTCTCAGGAAGAAGCAAGGAAGCATTACTTAGGATGCTTTTGCAGCAAATAAAAGAATTCAACACGCAAAGGTCTATAATTGAAATAATGACTTAATGTGTCTCATTTCAACAATTTCAGAGGTAGAGCAGTTCCACGACTGGTTAATTGGGTGAGTTCATGAAATTATCAATACTTGGGCTGTTCTTATTGTTTGGCTTTCCATTTTCCAAATATTCTCCTAAATGTCACTTATTAATGGTAGAAAGAAGCCTGTGGCAATTCTAGATATTAAGTGAAGAAATAACATCCAGCAGCTGAAGAGGAAAGAAAATAACAAATGAAGGGAGAAAGTGGCAGAGGAGGAAACAAGGAAGGAAGAAAGGGAAGGGAAGGACAGAGGGAGGGCGGAGGGAGGGAGGGAAGGAAGGTCATTTCTTCTGTGTGTTTCATTTTAATATCAAAAAAAATTTTCTATGTTATTCACTGACAAAGGGAATAGGACCTTGTGATGACTTATATCAATTCAATTTGGAGTTATTCAGATAACCTATCTTAAAATACTCAGAAATGTAAAGTGAAATATAAATACACTTGCTGTTAGATTTAGAGAATCTACCTCAACAAACTGAAAGAAATAAAATGCACACCTAACAGATGCAAACTTAAATTGTATAGAGATCCTGAGAATAATCCAAAAGCAGGCAAATCAATTAAATATCACTTAATCACTTTGGTTATAGCCTTCAATTCTTTGATTCATACTATTTAGCATTTTAATATATCCCTAGATTATGTTACATGTTAATATTGAATCACAATTTCACAATTATTTTTTTGAGAGGAAGAGTGATGGATACAAAAGAGCCCAAGCTTTAGAGCCAGATATACTAGGTTTCAATTTTGGTTTAGCTATTTGCTTATTCTGTGGCCTTTAGCAATCCATTTAAGCTCTCTGATGATAGTTTACTCCCATATATAAAATGTATAACATTATATATTGCATTGTGTTTTTGTGAGGGTTATAAATAACACATTTGAAATGTCCAATAGAATGCCTGAAAGAACATGTAATCTAAATAAATGATAGCAATTAGGGACCAATATATCCAATTGTGTGTGTGTGTGTGTGTGTGTGTATGTGTATGAAAAGAAAGTCAGCCCACGTGAACTGAAAATTGAGTATAATCAATTCAGTTTACTGTTTATTTTTACATTCTTGCCAAATGTTCTATGAAAATACAGTATTGATATTCTTCAAGAGAAGATATATTGAATAAGTACTAGGGCTATTAAATCATATCCTATGGATTATACCTAGCACACTCAAGTATACTTTCTCCACATATCACATTTTGCAAAATTTCGTATTGAAAAAAATCCAGATAATTATTTATGAATCTAATGGTTATTAACTAGCTACTCTGGGCAAATCACTTTGGGCAAATCCTCCTCTCTAAGATCATGCTAAACAATAGTAAAAATAGTTGATATTTTTTATGAGTGTATGTGACATCAAATGCCATTCTTGGTGATTTAATGCTTTTATATAATTTGTTCTTCAAAACAAGACATTTCAGGACATTAATCAAATAATAATAATGATAGCAGTAAATGTAAAATTACATTTGTAATACATGGAAAAAATTTAGAGGATCATGGTTTTTGAAAATTTGTAAAGTTTACATACTAGGTTAATGGGGGTTTGACCTAGAAATGAAGTTCAAGAAAATTTTTTCTGAAAAAGGGAACCACTGACTTTATCCAAAGAATAAGAAGGTGATGAAGAAAGTCAACAGCAAGTAGAAATCCCAGTGGCTGGAGGGAGCATGAGCCTTTCTTGAGTACGTACTTGGGGAATAAAGAAGGCCTGTATGAATAGCAGCACCAAGAGCAAAGGGGAAGGGCCTACCAGAGATCAATAAAGACAGCTAAGTAACAGGCCATTGTGGTATCTTGCCCATGTAAAAGGTTTCATTTTTTATTGTAAAAATTTATATTTCATGTTACTCCCATTAAGCTACTATTTACTTTCTTCACATAATTAAAAAAAAAACTACTTTAAATTTCATATGGAACCAAAAAAGAGCCCATATACCCAAGATAATCCTACGCAAAAAGAACAAAGCTGGAGGCATCATGCTACCTGACTTCAAACTATACTACAAGGCTATGATAATGAAAACAGCATGGTACTGGTATCAGAACAGATATATAGACCAAAGGAACAGAACAGAAGCTTCAGAAATAACACCATGCATCCACAACCATCTGATCTTCAGCAAACCTGACAAAAACAAGCAATGAGGAAAGGATTTCCTATTTTAAAAATCATGCTGGGAAAATTGGCTAGCTATATGCAGAAAACAGAACCTGGACCCCTTCCTTACACCTTATACAAAAATTAACTCAAGATGGATTAGACACTTAAATATAAAACCCAAAACGATAAAAACTCTAGAAGAAAACCTAGGCAATACCATTCAGGACAGGCATGGGCAAAGTTTTCATGACTAAAACACCAAAAGCATTTGTAACAAAGGCCAAAATTGAAAAATGAGATCTAATCAAACTAAAGAGCTTCTGCACAGCAAAAGAAGTTATGATCAGAGCAAACAGACAGCCTACAGAATGGAAGAAAATTTTTGCAAGCTACGCATCTGACAAATATCTAATATCCATAATCTAGAGGGAACTCAAACAAATTTACAAGAAAAAAACAAACAACCCTATCAAAAAGTGGGCAGAGAATATGAAGAAATCTTTCTCAAAAGAAGACATTCACGCAGCCAACAAACATAGGCAAAAACAATCTCATCATCCCTAGTCCTTAGAGAAATGCAATTGAAAACCACAATGAGATACTATCTCAGGCCAGTTAGAATGGCAATCATTAAAAAGTCAGAAATCAACAGATGCTAGCGACGCTGTGGAGAAATTGAAACACTTTTATACTGTTGGTGGGAGAGTAAGTTAGTTCAACCATTGTGGAAGACAGTGTGGTGATTCCTCAAGTATCTAGAACTAGAAACACCATTTGACCCAGCAATCCCATTACTGAGTATATACCCAAAGGATTATAAATCATTCTGCTATAAAGACACATGGAGACGTAGGTTTATTGCAGCACTATTTACAATAGCAAAGACTTGGAACAAACTCAAATGCCCAAAAATGATAGACTGGATAAAGAAAATGTGGTACACATACATCATGAAATACTATGCAGCCATAAAAAAGAATGAGTTCATGTTCTTTGCAGGGACATGGATGAAGCTGGAATCCTTCATTCTCAGCAAACTAAAACAGGAACAGAAAACCAAACACCACATGTTCTCATTCGTAAGTGGGAACTGAGCAATGAGAACACCTGGACACAGGGAGGTGAACATTACACACTGGGGTCTGTCGTTGGGGGGGAGGGGTGGGGGCAATGGGAGGGAGAGCATTAGGACGAATACCTAATGCATACAGAGCTTAAAACCTAGCTGGTGGGTTGATAGGTGCAGCAAACCACCACGGCATATGTATACTTATGTAACAAACCTGCACATTCTGCACACATATCCCAGAAGTTTTAAAGTAAAAATAGTAATAATAATAATAATAATAATAATAATAATAATAGAAAGAAAATCCATCAACAAGAAAAAAATTGTATTGCAAAATAACAGCAAAAGAGTACAAAAACACAAAAGTCAGCTCAAAGAATTACCACAAAATTAACAGCAGGGTATCCACTACCAAAAGGCACAAAAAATAAGGCACTGACGAGACATTTTACTTTCTATCTCATTAACTGTTTCCTTCCTTTTACCCCAAGATTGCTATAGCTTAATTTCTAAATTTGTAAATTTCTTCTAGAGTTATAGCTTAATTATGAATATTTTTCTGACTGTTTTTACTCAACATATTTGGCAGATCCATCTACATTGAAAGTAGTTTAATTTGTTCATTTTCATTCTATTGTATAAATCATATTTTTATCAATTCCCCTCTTAATGATCATATAAATGCTTCTTTCCCTAAGCACAAAGCCAATATTTTTAAAAGTTAAGTATAAAAACAGTTTTTTAATGCACAGGTGTTCATATTTCTATTGAAACATAGTTGATAGTTCACATATTCAAATTTAGTAAAAAACGATTTTTTTTCTAGGGATTGTGCTAATTTAGTTGCTCACTACATCCTTCTCATCAAGTGAACAGCCATTTGCTAATTTTAGCCATTATCTTGGTCACATAATTTTAATTTTCTTGATTAGTAATAAGGTTGAATATTGTTTGATATTTGTATTTACATTTTATTTATTCTGGTTTATGAAATATCTTTTCAAGTCTCCTTACTGTTTCTATTGGATTATCTGCTATTAAATAGAATTTCAATGTTATGTTATAGATTTACAGTATTTCTTTATATATTCTGAGTCTAAATTCTTTGTGATTACTATACGGGTTGCAAATATTATCTGTTATTTGTCACTTGCCATTTGTCACATCAGTGTTTTTTGATGAATATAAATTCTCAATTTATATAAGATCGAATTCATTAATACTTTCCTTTTATATTAAGACTTTTTGTGTCTAGTTTCAGAAATCTTTTCCTCCACCAAAGGCATGAAAGTATTCACATCTTCTGTTTCCCTTTCACACTGACTTCTAAAATTCATTTAGAATTCACTTTCTTTATGATGTGTAGTAGTAAAATGTTATATTCATGTGTATATATGTGTATTTTATATATCAATGTTATATGTAAATTATATGCACACTGTATTATATAATCATATATAATCAAATATGTATTACATATTACATATTATATATATCAGATATATATGTAATATATATTTGATTATATATGATTATGTAATACTACTACACATCAATTATATATATATTTTTTTAATCTACTACCAAATTTTCCCACTGCTTTAACGGTACCAATCTTTTATTAGTTGAGAGTCTACAAATGTGTGAGTCTATTTCTGGGCTTTGTTTTTTTGTACAATTTTCCTCTCAATCTTGCTTTTCACTGATGTGCTATTGTCTCAGTTACTATAGATAGTTTTTTAATATGTATGCTTGATATATAGTTGAGGAAATACTAAATATTGATATAGGTTTGAGGAAATACTAAACCATTGTTTATCTCTAGTAGTCTCGGCTGTTCTTGGTTGGTTCTGACTCTGCATATTAATTTAGAATTATATATTTAACGTAATGGAGCCATTATGATAATCTTAATTTCACTTGCTGTTATCACACTATAATCATCTTTAGATTAAGCTGAAACAATGTGTAGATTAAATTAACGGCAGGTGACATCTTTACATAATTGAATCTTGCAATTTGTAATTTTCAAATGTGTTGTATATTTTGTTAGAATTTCCCTAGATAGATGATTTTTTAATAGTATTGTTAACGTTGCACTTTTAAATGAATTTCTACTTGTTTACCCTAGGGGTGTGTGTGCGTGTGTCTATCACACAATATACACTTAGAATTATCCACAGTTTTGCCTGCAACTTCTTCAACACAGAATTCCTTCAATTTTATCTACAGTTTTTCCAACCACAGTACTTATTTGAAGAAGTACCAGATTTTTTTCATTTAGGAAGACATTCGGCCAAAATTCTTTGAAAATTCTGAACCCTTTTCTTTCTCTCATACCTCACATTTAATTCATCAAGAAATTCTAGCAACTCTACATTCAAAGGGTATTCTGAGTGTGAATAATTCTAATTACCTTCTGTGTACTCAATTTATTCAAGCCATCATCACTTCTCATCTGAATCATTGCAATAAACACCCACAAATATCCCTGAATATACTCTTGTTACCCCAGACTCTGGTTTCCTCATTGCTGGAGAGGAACACATTTAAAACATTAACTTGGGCAGAATATGCCTGCATCTCAAGTATTCCTCTGATTTTCATCTTACTCACAGGAATATATGCAATGCTTACAACAGTTTACATAACCTTCAAAGACCAGGCCGCCCGCTGCACTCTGACATCCTCTTATGCACACACACATTCTAAGTACTGTTCCTTCTTTCTCTCTCTCGCTCTCTTTCTGAGTTGCTTTTCCTCCAGATTGACCTATATTTTGCTGTTCTTCTTTCAGATTTCTTCTAAAACATCACCTTTTTAGAGAGAGATTGATCCTGGTCTAGCCTTAGTGACTCAGTGGTAACCAGTAGAATGAAGTAAAAGTTACTCCGTGTAACTTGTTAGCTCAGGTCAGATTAGACCATGTCATTTCTTCACGATTTCTTTGGTGACATGGGATATTCTGAAGGAGGCTTGCTGCTATGTAAGAAGTCTGAGTACCTGAAGTCACTGTCCTGGAGAGTCACGTGCAGGTCACCAGCAAGAACCACAGATGAGCTCTCAGCTGGAGATCAGCATCAACTGCTAGGAAGTGAGGGATGTTAAAGGCTCTGAGGTAAGAACTGCCCAGCCACGCTCTCTGGAATTCCTGACCTGACAAAAACACAAGCAAATAAAATTATTGCTGTTTTAAGGCTTTGACATGTAACCATAAAGGCCCCTTATATAACCTCAGAGTTTTAAGGTGGTGACTCATGGAACCCTTTCTTAGAGACAAAAGGCCTTTCTAATGATCATGTGTATGTGGCTCACAGACGATCCCTGTTAAATAACAGAGATTCTAAGAATCTGAAGGGATCGCAACAGAGAAAGGAATTCCTCAGAGATTTGTCATTGTGGCTTTATGTCTAAATGGAGTAAATTTTAATACAATTTATAAAAATCATCAGAAAGTTTGTAAGCAAGTGGTACCAGCGAAAGCCCCAACAGCATTAGTTGAAAGGAAGAGAGACAGTAAAGTGTACAAAGGGTCTTTAGACCTTAGTCTCTGCACAGGAAGGTGTCCAGGAAGGCTATCCACTACCTACCCATGTCCTATTTTACAGGAAACTAAGGATGACCTAGAGAACAGAACCAAGGCTAAAGGGCAGAACCAAGAACTATGGACAACAACCCCAGGGGGAATATATTAGTTTGCCAAAAGCAAAGTGAGATCCCAAATCAGTATGCTGCAGACTTCCTGCTTACAGCAAAATGCTGTGTTTGGTAAATGTATTTGCTACGGACAAATGTGAGATGCCTGTGTTGGCACAGACATGCATGTTAGATGCATGTGTGTGTTACAGTCTTTTACCATTCCGTTTTCTAGGAGTTGATCCCTATTTATCACACTGTCAGAATTTTGTTTTAATCAAACCTTCTCAGGATGGTTTCCTAGCCCTTCCTTATTATTGAAATGCAAGACATTTGATTTTTATCCTCATTCAGAAAGTACAGAAATAGTATCATGCCAAAATATTTCTCAAATATATATTTAATCAATCTTTTAGTGGCTCCTACATTCAAGTTTGAAAGCAGTATAACTGATGAGTGCCTATTTATATGAGAAGTGTCAGACTGCAGGCTTCCTGGAACGATACTGGAAGTCAGCTACTGTCTAAATTTAGCACACAGAACATATCCTAAAAGTTATTGCATGGCATAGAATAGGTCCTTTTGTGTGTGTGTGTGTGTGTGTGTGTGTGTGTGTGTGTGTAAGTTCATCAATAAATGGGCCATTGACATTGGGTTTAATCTAACTCTCCTACCTTTTATGTTATTATCTTGTTGAATTACCCAACTTGAATACTAAAAACGGGATTCATGATATCTAGTCAGTGTTGCTTTGGGGACAATTGCCTTTGAGCTAAGTACTGTGTAGTCATGAGCTCACTTTTTCTTCGAACTCGCCAAACTCAGTAGTGATTACTTATCACTGTCATATAGATGAGGAGACTAAACCTCAGAGAGATTAAGTCACTCATGCGAAATCACTGCTATGATATGAATCTTTGCTTAGTGAGAGGAAAAATGCTTTGTCTGTAGGCGAAGTTAAATATTGAAGATTATTTAGATACATACAGTTAGACATTCATAGTTTTCAAAGCCAAAAATTATTTTGGAGTATTTTCTAAATCTGTATATTTCTACAATACAACATGTTGAATTGGGAAATAAATTCATAGCTTCCAGGTACCCCGTATTCTCCGGATTTTCTTCTGTCCTGTCCCATTGTCACTCCTTTTAATTTCCTTTGCTAGCTCTTTTTGATTAACACATTTTTGGAGTGCTGTAGTGCGTAGTTTTTGGAACTCATATCTCTTTTTATTCCACACTCAATAATTCAAATCCGTGATGATCTCATCCAGCATCATGTCATTAAATACCACCTCTACATGATAAATCCTCTACTTATGTCTCCAACCTGGATTCCCTCCTGAAACCCCACACTTTATTTTTAACTGCCTAATGAACATGAGTGTAAGTAACTTTGACTGCAGAGCAATGCTAAGATTTGTTTGGCAAGGCCATTGGGAGTCCTCAAGCCAAAGTCCAGTCACTCATCAGAAAATTGCTTCAACTCCCAACAAATGAGCCTGCCTTTGTTTCCCTGCCACGTTCAGTCATTGACTAGGCAGTCTATGGGACACATGACCTCAGCTGAAACCCACTGATGGATTTCAGAATGCTCCTGGCTGTCAGAGATCTGAGAGGTACACTGTTATGGTGGACACACACTGTGATCTATCACGTTGGTCCAGGTCACTGTCCTTTCTCAATAGAATTTCTGGAATAAAACGTACCGCTCTTATCTATCTGCTTTTTCTTCACTTTAGCCTTTTCTCAACACAACTTCCACTGTATTCCTTTCAAGATATAAGTCAGGTCTTGTCACTGTCAGCTCAAACCTTCCAGTGGTCTCCCATTTTTGACCAGACCACAAAGCCATCATAACAGACTGCGGGTCTCTGCATGAATTGGCAGGTGCTTCCTCTCTGACCTCTCACTCAATACAATCCTAGCCTCCCTGCTATTTTTCACACATGTCAGGTATACTCTAGTCTGCAAGCCTCTGCACTCGCTGCAATCTCTGCTCAGAGTTTGTCCCCACCCCTGCCCCTAAATTTACAATCTCCCGTCTATTGTATTTATTTATTTATATTTCATATTTTGCCTAAAGGAATGTAGCCATATTTGGGCCAGGGTTCTTATCCATTAATTGCTGCATTTTTAGAGTAAGATACAGAATAAGGTCTCAGAATATATTTTTGCATTTATAAATAATGACAAATCCAAGGACTTCTGTGGCAAACAGATGGGCATTGAAATTTCAATTTATATAGCAACTAACATTTTCCTCTGAAAAAACGAATTACCACTGTACCTCGGGTTCCTCAGCTGTAAAATAATAGATCAGTTCAGTACAGAAATCACCACATACGTGTTGCAGTTATCAAATAATTACACATTTTTTATAATCTTTTAGTAGTTCCAAAAGTGCCACTTATTACAGTTCTCATCCAACTAGACTGGAAACTATCGTTCTTCTACTCCAGACCCAATCCTTGCAGGTGATGACCAGATTGCAACACAGATCTGAACATTCACACTCAGAGGTACTTTGCTTATAACTTTCTGGAGGGATTACAAATCACTTTTCTTTCTTGCTCAAAAATATTCAAAACGGTATAAAGGGTATAAATTAATGAACAACGGATTTGTATTAATATGGGTTTGAAAACTGGCTTTGCCTCAGTGGGTATGTAAACAAAAAATTTATTTTGTACCTCTCAGATTCCCTTCCCTCCCTCCCTCCCTCCCTTCCTTCGCTTCTTCCTTCCTTTCCTTCTTTCTCTCTTTCTCCCTTCTTTCTTTCCTTATTTCTTTCTTTTTCTTCATTAAAAAAAATTTTTTTTTGAGATGGAGTCTCACTCTGTCGCCCAGGCTGGAGTGCAGCAGTATGATTGTAGCTCACTGCAACCTCCACCTCCTGGGCTCCCACCTCAGCCTCCTGAGTAGCTGGGAACACAGGCACACTCCACCACGTGGCTATTTTTATTTATATTTTTTTTTGTAGAGACAGAATTTCACTATGTTGCTCAGGCTGGTCTCGAACTCCTCAGCTGAAGCTATCTGCCCAATTTGGCCTCCTAAAATGCCGGGACTACGTATGTGAGCCACCACCCCTGTCCTCAGGCTCAATTTATTCATCCATAAAATCATGGTAATGATACTTCTCTCTCTAAGGGGATCTGGTATAAGATTCATAAGAAGTATAAGTTAGATTTATGTCAAATAGCCAGCACCCCTGAAAATGTCACTTTACCTGAAAGTGGCAGAAAGTCAGTGATTCTCAATAAAGGAATGAAGGTATGAGATCATTTCCATATACTTGAAGGACACAGGTTCTTATTCAGCACAGCATTGGTCTCCTGCACATCATTGCTCTTGAAATGGCCAATGAAATGAAATGTTTGCATTCCAAAGTCAGTGTATCATAATTCTGTGCTGACTGAAGAATAAGATAAAGTCATCAACAAATAAGGTCATCTGAGCATAGAACACATTTATTCCCCAATTTCTCTTCATGAGCCATACTTCTCCTGACCTGTGATATCCTATGTCAATATGATGTATTGGATGAATTATTTTCTGTTTAATGCTAGGTAAAAAACATGTCTTTTCTTTACTGACCTTGATATATCTCATTTCTAGAATTATGAGCACCAGAGTTGTAAAAGATCTGATCATGGCCTAACTCTGTCTTACTATAGTGGATGTTTTTTAGTTGCATCGTCTCATCATTTGCCCCCTAGAGTCCACTCTAGCTGAGCTTTGAGTTCTGTGCTGAGCTTTGAGTTCTGTAGAGGGCAGCCTTATCTCTGCTCTTTATAGTAATTTTCAACCAAGGACAGAGGTCTATAAATAATCCATTTATAAAAACAGACCAATGTGTAATTTGGTTGAAAATCCATCCAAGTGTATTTTTAAAAATATGTTGCTTTATAACAGAATACAAAGTATAATTGGTTATATTTTGCCATAATAATTTCTTGCATAAGTATTAATTACATTATTCACACACTGAATTGTCAGTCTTTCATTCTAGTGAAATAAGCATTGCATAAGCAAATATGAAATTATAGAATAGCCATTTATGGAGAGAAGTGAAAACATCAAGCTCCTCATAAATATTTTTTTCCATAAAGTATGTTAGTGAATTCAACAAAAGCAATTATAAGAAAAAATGCCCTCGTTTGGTAGGGTGTTTGTAGAATTTATCACCCAAACTTAAGCACATTTGAAAATGAAAAGGTGATATAGTTAACTACTACCCCAAGACATCAGCAAAAACTGAATCAGAAGTAAGATCAGCTTGTTCATCATTCAGTTTAAACTCTTTTCACTGTGATACATTGTTTCTATGCAAACATGTTTTAGACCCATCCTTCCCAAAATATCATACAAAGTATGGGATTAAATGAGTGTCTATAGAGTAGACACCACTTGGCTGGACGTTGCAGTCCTTTGGGGAACATGAAGTGTAGCCTTGAGAGGAAGCACACAGGTATAGAAAAGATTAATTCTGAGAGGGGTACTTCATTTTAACATGAAGACAGACTAGATAATCTGTAGGCACTTCCAGAGCAATACATTTGAAAAGATGAATAAACAACAAAACATTCTCTTCACTGCGTGACTAAGTTTTCAAGAAAGGAAAATAAATCCCCTGGCCTAAAAATATTAACTGAATGCAAGGAGGTTAATGGATGCTAACTTGACTGAACTGAGGATGAATTTTCATCTTTAGACCTAAAATACTCGCATTTTCAAAGGTATGAGGAATGAGGATGTAAGAATGACCACAGGCTCCCTTGAAGTAGGAGTGTAACTGACACCCTTACCAGTTCACCTCTAAGGTGATTGTCCTCCATTGGGTGTAGTAATGGCACACTAGTAGGTATTTGTACTTTTTTTTTTTTTTTTGAGACGGAGTCTCGCTCTGTC
>NW_012118821.1:54671-57660 GCF_000951035.1 Colobus angolensis palliatus | reverse complement strand
CTCAGCCTCCTGAGTAGCTGGGACTACAGGCGCCCGCCACCTCGCCCGGCTAGTTTTTTTTTGTATTTTTTAGTAGAGACGGGGTTTCACCGTCTTAGCCAGGATGGTCTCGATCTCCTGACCTTGTGATCCGCCCATCTCGGCCTCCCAAAGTGCTGGGTTTACAGGCTTGAGCCACCGCACCCGGCCTGGTGTTTGTACTTTAATGTGGCTGTTTTTTGGTTGTGACAAGGAATGGGGGGACATCATAGTAATTTAGCAAATTGATTATTTTTTAAAATGTAAAAATAGTAGTTTATGGTAGAATATAAAAAAGTTTGTTTAAAGAGACTAAATATTTCTGAAATTCTACTTGAAAATTCAATTGTATATCAATGATATGGGGAACAATCAGAGAAGAAATCTCCCCATATTTCATTTAAGCATTTTTCACAATACTAGTATTATCATCTTTAATGAAATAACACAGACATTAAGTATTGAGTCATGAGAAATGATTAAACTTTGGTGGAATCAAACAATTTTGAAAACATATAAGGTATGACTTTCTTTTTACAACATCAAGATCTTAATATGAATACAATTTCTTAAATCATATAGTGAAAACTAAAAATATTCTGAATTCTACTAATCCTCAGAAACTGTGAATCAAAGGACTGTAGAAATTAGCATATGTTATCTTCAGCCTCTTTGATGTAGTTTGTAAAGAGGAAACATCTGTGGGAATACATAGCGTATCTGAAAGCACAGAATGACATATTTAATAATCAATATTTTGCACTCACTGAAGTGTCAGTATTTATTTTCTGCTTCTCCTTTTGGTTAACTTTATAATCCTCTCTGTGAATTATGTGGTAAATTTAATCACTAGAGAAGGATAGGTGGAATTAAAATTGGCATAGCATTTGTGGTTACACAGACCTTGAATGAAACTCCAGCTTCTCAATATCTGTCTGACTGAGGGCAAGTACTTAACCTCTCAGAGACCACATATCTATTGCTCATGTTTTAAAGAAAGATAAGGGTGCCTATTTTACAGGATGGATGTAGGAATGATTAATAATAAATGCAAAGCCTCTAGGATCAAATAAGTTTTCAAAAAGGGTAGCTCTTATTACAACTGTACACCAAAATCACCTGAGGTATATTTTAATCAATCATATAATGTCTAAGGATGTGGCCCATGACCAAGACTGTAGGTATTTACAAATAGCACCAGAGATAGTCCCATTTGTACTACATTAGGAACAGCTGTGCAATGCTTTTGGCTTTTCTCATATCCTTCCCAAGTCTCACACTTTGTAAAAGCTTCTTCAGCCGGGCACGGTGTCTAAGGCATGTAATCCCAGCACTTTGGGAGGCTGAAGCGGGTGGATCACGAGGTCAGGAGATCGAGACCATCCTGGCTAACATGGTGAAGGCCCGTCTCTACTAAAAACACAAAAAATTAGCTGGGTGTAGTGGTGGGCACCTGTAGTCCCAGCTACTCGGGAGTCTGAGGCAGGAGAATGGCGTGAACCAGGGAGGCGGAGCTTGCAGTGAGCTGAGATGCGCCACTGCACTCCAGTCTGGGCAATAGAGAGAGACTCCGTCTCTTAAAAAAAAAAAATAAATAAAAGACTGTCTCGGTTGCAGACCTCACAGAAGCTGAGTAAGTGCAGTGGCAAAATTTGAAGCCAGGTCTCTAAGATTCACAGTCTAACTTTCTTTCAATACCTAGTTCAAATGTCTCCAGCTTTTACATTCCTTCAAAAGGTAGACTTTTTGTTCCTACTTTCAGTTGCCCTAGCATATTTTACATATCTTCATTAGCACACTTTTCACTTCAATCTGTACTTTCCTATTGACATGTTTCTCTAATTTATCAAATGTTGGGTGCTAAAGGGAAGGAACTCTGTTATTTATTGTTCTATAACCATACTGTATATGCTCACTTCCAATTTCCAACTATATATTCATTTTATGAGGTTGGTGCCAAAGTAATTGTGGTTTTGCCATTGAGAGTAATGGCATTACTTTCAATGTTGAGCAATGTTTTTGTTGCTACCTGTAAATGCCACTACTTCCAATGGCAAAAACTGCAATTACTTTTGCACCAACCTAGTGTTTATTTTTGTTATGTTTCTTTGGGCACTTTTTTCCGGTTTGTTTTTGCTTTTCTGGAACTTGATTACTTTGAAGAATATACACCAATTATTTTATGGACTGTCTCTTGGTGGATTTGATGTTTCCGTGTGGTTAGATTCAGATTAGGCAAGCTCTTCAGTGTCTAGACTTGGTCAGAGTTGGTAGTGATTAAGGTATGGCTGGATCTGTAGGCAAAGGACCCAGCACTTGAGTGGGGCAAACTTAGCCAAAGACTCACGTCCTTATTGACACTTGGCTTCATTAGACTTGGGGCATCAGCATTTCTTCCAAGTCACCTCATGTTTCCGCATGACACCGTTATCTGTTATTTAGCCTAACCTAGTGAACAGCTTTCACATGGTCTCAACTCGACTAAATTTTGAGACTGAATTATTGTATTAGTCAAGGTTCTCTAGAGAGGCAAAACCAAGAAGATGTGTCATACATATATATAATATAAAAATCATATACTTACATATATTTTTATTATATATATGTATATATTTTTGGACTTAGCAAGCCAAAAAAAGTGTGCGTGTGTATGTATACATTATAAAATATAAACCTTTCACATATTTCATATATATATTTTATGAACTGTATATTCATAAATATATAGTTTGAACTATATATTCAAAAATATATATAGAAAATGAAAACTATATTCATAAATAAATATATTTTATGAACTATATAGTTCATAAAGTATATGTATAGTTCATAAAATATATACATACTTTTGGACTTAGCAAACCTCCACAATGGCATGAACAAATTTCTTAAAAATAAACTTTTCAGCCGGCATGGTGGCTCATGCCTGTAATCCCAGCACTTGGGGAGGCTGAGGCAGGTGGATCACCTG
>NW_012118821.1:46222-54321 GCF_000951035.1 Colobus angolensis palliatus | reverse complement strand
GTTTATTTTCATATGTAAGCCTTTGGGAGAGGCTGGCATGCTGGAGATTCAGTCAGGTCCAGTGTTATCCATGAAGTCAGAGAGCTAGCAGAATTATTTCTTGCTGGGAAAGGTCAGTCTTTTGTTCCATTCAAACCTTTACCTGATTGGATAAGACCCATCTACCATGGAGGGTAATCTGCTTTACTCAGAGTCCACCAATTGAAATGTATATCTCATTCAAAAGCACCCTCACAAAAACATGAAGAATAGTGTTTGAACAACTATATGAGTATTGCAGCCCAGTCAATTTAACACATAAAGTTAAACATCACAGTTATCCAGTCATCAAATTGTCTGTAGCTGTCATATACCAGATGTCACAAGGCTGATTCTTTTTTTCTGATGAGCCTGTCTGTTTCTTGTTGCCACTGTAAAATAAGTACAGTCAGAGGCTGTCAGAGCTGGAAACATGCTGAGAAATTATGCTATGCTACATTTTACAGGTAATATTAACATTAAATATTTTACATGTAATACTTCACAGCTATTCTATATTAATATATAATATTTATGTGCATACATGTAACAATATATGGAATATTTTGCAACTATGCTATATGTAAATATTTTACATGTAATATTTCACAACTATGCTCTATTTCACAGTTGAAGGACATGGGGATTAGATAAGAGCATGGCATTCTCAATGTAAACAGTGCATGTTGAAGATACAGCAAAGTATCCTGACACTTAGGGTATTCTTGTTATCGCTACCATTTTCCAGATCTTCCATTTATATACTGAAAAAAAATAAATGCTATTGCTAGGGACCTAAAGACATAGATTATGGTGGTTTGCAACAAGAATAAAATTTATTTGAAAGTTTATGCTCTACATCAAAAATCAATACAAAATTTAAATCTCTACTATAATGTATGTGTATATTTGTTTAACCTAAATATCTGTGGTGGTTAATTTTATGTGTCAATTTATGTCAGCCATGGTGCCCAGATATGTAGTCAAACATGAATCTGAATGTTTGAGGGTGTTTGGGGATGAGATTAACATTTAAATCAGGGGACTATGAGTAAAGCAGATTGCCCTCCATAATGTGCATGGATTCTGCAGCAAACAGCTTCTGGGCTTGAACTACAATATTGGCCCTCTCCTGCGTCTCCAGTCTAAGAGACTTTGGACTTGAACTGTAACATTGGCTCGTCTCTCCATCTCCAGCCTGCTGGACCATTCTGCAGAACTTGCCAGCATCCATAATCAAAAAGGACAATTATTTAACATAAATCAATATATCTTTCTCAGATATAGGTAGATAGACTAGACTAGATAGACAAATGAAAGATAGATGGTAGATACATAGAAAGATAGGTGGTAGATACATAGAAAGATAGATGGTAGATACATAGAAAGATAGGTGGTAGATACATAGAAAGATAGATGACAGATACATAGATAGATGATAGATACATGGACAGGTAGATGATAGATCCAGGGACATAGCTAGGGACACATATTGTGTACTAGTGTATTATTGGCTCTCTTTCTCTGAAGAATCCTGACTGATACAATGCCTTAAAATAAAAATTTCTCCAAATCTCAGAAAACAAACAAACAAAAAAAACGTAATCTACTAAGAGTTTGACTTGCTTCAAGGCATGTTCTATAAAGAATAAACCTCTGTTTTCTGTCAACATATAGACTCTGCATTCTCCTTTTTATTGCAAGACATAGCCACAGAAGCCGTTTCTCTCACAGAACAGGAATTTCCACAACCCTCAATTAAGATAAGGTCTACAATGTAGTTTTTTTAAAATGCCATGCTTATCCTGGAAATAACAGAATTTATAAGTGATGAATCAGCACTGGAATTCTAGAAACAGGATGCACAGCTACCATACATCCAACAGAGCTGGCGGCAGCAGCTGACTCAATGCGGACTCAGAAGACCCAGTAAAGCCAAACAGGGTGAAAAGAAAGCCTGAAAGGCTATACTCGAAATCAGCACAGTCATTCTCTGGAAATCTAATAAAATGCTCTCTGTTTTCACAAAGCCGTATGTCCACACGAGTCCAGCTTCAGATACCTGTATAGCTTTTGGAGAATTCAAAATCAACTAGCAGCTTCTGAGAAAAATCAAATTTCAGAATTAGTTTGTGATAAGCATTCAAGCAAAAACTTACACTCCAACTGCACAAGAGCAGAGAGAAGAGGGAGAGGTTAATTAGAAAGAAATGGAAGGAAATAAAATTGACCATTGACCATAACATACAGAAATGTGGACAGAGTGAAAGTGATCTGGGCTCTGGAAAACAACAGCAAAATAGCTGTAAATGCTATTAGACAATGAGCAATTATATCATTTGGAGATCTGGACTCTTTGGCGTCTCCAATGAGTAATTGCAGTCCCAAAAGAGTAAGTAATCGTGTTTCTAACAATTTATGAAGTTGTGGCTTTTTTTTTTTTTTTTTTTTTTTTTAAAAAAAAAAAAAAAAAAAAAAAAACCCCACAAAAATAAGTCACACTGGATTTCCTCATTTACCACATAGTTATATGCATAGGGATATTCAAACTGTCTGGTAAGCAAAAAGTTTGAGCAGAACGATTTTTTGTGGGTTTTTTTTTTGCTATGAATGTATTTTGGGTAAAAAGAAGATGCCTGGAACCTGGAACCTGACTGTTCAGGAAAGGTAAAAATGGTAGCACTTCTAGTTGCATCTTAGTCATTTAATTATACATCAAACTTGATTGAGGGAATCAATTTCTAAAAAAATTATGAAAATTAATTCAACTAATGGTTCTAGTAGAATTTAATACCAAATTGTAATTTTTAGCTTTATTCAAGCATCCTTGGGTCCCAGTGAAAACAGTTTATTGAAGGATTCTTTTAAATGCAGTTCTATTTTGCTGCTTGAAGCCTATTCATTGAAACGCAAAGTCTCCAATTATTGTGTTCTTAAAACCATATTCATACCATTTTATGATTTGATACAGTCTTTTTGCAAAGGGGCACACACAAGAAAATTATAATACAATGGATTAAGAAATTTCCCTGTTTTCCTATTTTACCAAGTGTGTTTTAAGGCATTAAAAGAACAATATTTGACAAATGACCCACAGAGACTCATATATGTGTTTCTTCAAATATATAATAAAAGGTGAAGGTTTAATATGATTTAATTCCCTAATAATGGATCAAATCCTCAGCATCACAAATATTGTTTTGAATCTTTGTACTTTGAATAAGGTAGTGAAATAATGTCTTTATGGCAATTACAAATAAAGTAATTCATGTAATTATTCTGTAATAATGTGATTGTTGCCATGTAGACTATAGACCATAAAAAAGCATTAAGTAATTGTAGGGTTATTTATGGCCTGAAAATTGTCTGGCAATTATACTAGAAGTAATAGTAGTATGAAATTCATAGCTTGTTACTTGATTTTTTAAATGTAAAATGTATCTTTTTATTATAGACCTAGGCACCTAACACCTGGCCACATAATTATATCACATGCTTCACATAGAATGGAAAAATTGGGTACAATCCAGTGAAGAAATATATTCTTCTATTTCATTGTAAGTCCTTGAAAAAATAGTTATTTTTTCAATTGGCTGTGTCACTTCAATTTCCACATTTTTAACATTAGAAAGTTTAGTTTAGATAGTTATGTGATACTATTTTGTATGAGACCTTTGGTCATGTGTGGGATGTGTGTGTGTGTGTGTGTGTGTGTGTGTGATGTGTGTGTGTTTCAATAGATAGAACTTCCTTTGTTCTTTAAAAACATTAAAATTTGATAAAATTGGAAGAACTTGGCACACTTGATATGCCTCATTCCTTGCATCAGTGTGAAAATTTACCTTCTGAGAATGAGAGATACTATTCTTGGAAGATTGGTTGAGAAGAGTAGTTAGCACTCATGGTTTATGTTCATCAGAGATAAAGATTGAAACTGCAAAACCCACTGCTCCCTACCCCATCACTCTCAGCCTCACCACCACTGTCTGCCTTGAAGTCCACAGTTCCAATCTGACCTTGTTCAGTGAGCCAACAACACAACACGCAGACACCCAGCTCACCTGAGACTTCCACATTCTAATCCCTGTAAAGTATTGTACATCTTTATTCCGTTCTCTTTTCTTACCTCTTCCAAGACATAAGACCCTTCCTCAAAATTCTTTTTACTTAATTATGAGAAAAAATGGCCTCTAACTTCAATCCATTTTAGGAATATTCTTTAGGTTTTGTTCTAAGAGAAAGCTGGCTTTTCCCTGAGGACCATAATTGCCCTACCAGGCTTTACAGTGACAGCTGTTTTTAGTCTCCCTCATCCCATCATCCCTATCACCTCCTTGAAAGTTGTCTTCTTATGCCACATGGCTGTTTATAAACCACTTTCCTTGCTCCCAACCCCCACTCCCTCACCTTCAAATCTGATATTAGCAAGTTTCTTGTCCATTGGCCTGAATTGCTGCTGTTTTGTACCAACTACTAGGACAGTTTTGTCTTCTTCATCGCCATTATTCTTAACAAAAAGATCCATGTTTTGGTTATTGATTTCAACATATACATAAACAATTCATCCACAGCTATGGCCTCTCAGCTCCCAGAACCATTTTCTTACAATATTTCTGTCTTCTACCTTACACAAGCCAATCATTTCCAGTATGATAGTTTAAATCTAAAGAAATATGTCCTTTTATGGTAACTGCCCTGAATAATAGTACCAAGTTTATTAATAAAACATTAAATACATTTCAGTGGCGTATTCTTATATCTCATGCAATGAGTAATTAAAACAAACATAAGACCTTGTCATCTTCTTCAATTATTTAAAAGTGGTGGCAGAATAAAGATAAAGTAAGATTGTGTCTTTTTTAACCTTCAACAATATGCCTGGTATAAAATATGTGTTAAAGTTCATTTATTGGTTAAATAAATGAATTACTGATTAAATGATGTAAAGGAAATAATAGTTCCCAGAAGATAAAAATACTTCTGATTCCATACATAGCTACACACATACACACAAATGTCTGCACATATATTCACATCTCTCAAACTATATTCGTAAATCAGTACATTGTTAACATTGCTTTTGTCTATTATTGATTAAAAAATCTGTAGACACATTAGGAATAAAACTTTGAAAACATGAAGTCATTTTATAATCCTAAAACTTTGACAATCATCAAAATCATTTTAGTGCATGCCTTCCCAAAGCCTAGGTTTATATAATTAGTTAATATAAAATTATGTTTACGTTTTACATAATTTAAAGATACCATGACACAGAATCTAGTCATTAAACATTCATCCCCTCCATGTTAAACATATTCCAACTCTTTATGTCTGGCTGAGCAATGAGTTCATGACTTAGCTAAACAGAATACCACTAATTCAAGAGGCAACACTAATTCTTTACAGCATGTATATTTGTGGCAAGTACTTAACTAGTATTTGCATTTGTTAATCCTTCCAGAATAAAAGCCTTCAATAATATAATATTATAATTATCTTTCCCCTTCTCCCATGTGTCTATGTTTAACTCATTTATAAAAAGACTGACAAGAACAAATTGCTATTTTAGGGAGAGAAACAATTTCGATATTTCATTTCTGAAAAGTCCTTAACAATAATCTATTAAAAGAAATACTGAAATAATGTTTTAAAATTATGCACAGAGGACGGATCCAATTTATTTAGGAAAATATATTAAAAATTTTAAGTTCTTAAATAAGCCTGCCAACACTTTAACAAAATTGGGATGATAGAAATGTTTTCACCCATTTCAGATATAGTTATCTTTAAGAGTTTGGCTTTTGGGCATTTGATGTAATCTCTCCACCTGCAAACCGTGAATAGCTTGTGTTAAGGCAGTTGCAATTGTCTTGACAAAGTCTAAGTCCAAAATACATCTTTGGAGCATAAAACCTAAAGTGCCATGATTTTTTACTGGAACTGAACAAAAAATTGCTATTATGTAAGAGTGACATCACAGAACTTTTGAAATCTAAGTTTAACCAGACTTTAGATCTCATTCTCTCTTAAACAATCTACTACGTTAAGAGTCATCTTTCTGAAACATCTTTCTTATTATAAACTGTTTAAAACATGCCAGATTTTCCTGATGTTTCACATAATAAAATAAAATTCCCTTCATATTGCATGCAAGTTACTTATGATATGGCCTCAGAGTTACCTTCTATAATCTACTTGATTTAACCTCAAGTTCCCACCAAGTATCCACTATTTATGCCACACAGTTATTTGCTATTACATAGTATAATGTGATCATTATCAGTTTCATGCTTGTTTCTTCACATATACTGCTCAACTTGCATGAAATACCCACCTTTACTTTCTTTATTTGAGGAACTCATTCAGCCTTAAATGCTCCTGTCATATGTCAGTCATTGTCCCTTGAAACATTTCCTTTTTTCATGGTAGAAACTTACTGCTCTCATATTTGTGTAAGTGTTTTATATCCTTTATTTCATTGTATTTTGATTATTGTCTCCATTTTCCTCTACTATGAACTCTAAAAAAAAAACAAAAAAAAAAAAACAATGTTCTTTCCTTATCTTTTTTCTCATTGAGCTGGCAAGAAAGATTTTTTTGAATAATGAACTAACAAAATTCAGAAGAATGGGTAGTTTGGTGTTTATTTTTACATTTATGTAGACATTGTGAAGATAGTATAAATGGTCTCTATAGCCGTGTCCCTCACTCAGCTCCCTTTATTTTTAACATTTTACACTAGTATGTATGTTTATTAGAATTAATGAGTCAATATGGATGCAATATTATCAACTAAAATCCGCCAGTTTATTTAAAATTTCTCCTTTCCATACAGTGCATCTTTGGAAGGAAGTCAGTATGTGTAGCCCAGAACTGCAAATGGAAAAAAAGAAAACCTTTGTTGTAACTGAAGAGTTCAACATCTCATTTTCAGCAATTAATAAACCTAACTTGCTGAAAATCAGTCACGATATGGTTGATCTGAACAATATCATCAGTAGACTTGATCACATAACATTTGTAGAATGCTTCATATAGTAATAACCTAATACCATAACTTACTAATAACCTTTTGAGAGTGATCCTTGGGACATTTTTGTGGAAAGGTTGTTAGGAAGTTATTTTTTCATAGACAATAAGCCTAGTCAGATTAACTATTTTTCATGAGTTCTGGTATTATTTTATTTACAAATATGTTATTTCATCTCCATATATGTTGGAATGTTTTAAAGTCATCTTTCCATTACTGATTTCTAATTGTATTCTATTGTGGTATAAACACATACTTTATATGATTTGTATTCTTTTTAATTTGTTTTAAATGTTTTATTTGTTTAATTGTGTTTTTTAATCCAGGCAATAGTTTACTTTTCTGAATGTTTCATGTGAGCTTGGAAAGAATGTGTTATGTTATAAACATAAAGAATGTGCATGTTATATTCTTCAGTTCTAATAAAGGTTTTGTATTTTTTAGTTTGCAGTTCTATCAGATTTTGCCTTATGCATTTTGATGCCCTATTGTTAGGTACACACATGTTAAGAACTGTGATACCTTCATGGGGAATTGACTTCCTTATCATTATGTAACGCCCTTTTCTTATTTCATATCTTTCTACCAGAAGCCCAGATAAAAGCACCAGCAGGGACCCACCTTGCATGGGTACCTCAGGTACTCCACAGAGCATGATTATCCGCTGGAATATCAACAGAACTGAACACTCAGCCGAAGTACATAAGACATTAAATCCTTTACCGGACATAGCACATCTTTTGAACCAAGTCACTTTTGAATCCCAGAAGTCAACCTCAATTTTGGGAGGTTTTTTTTTTCCAAGAATTTATCCATTTCATCTAGGTTTTCTAGTTTGTATGCATAGAGGTGTTCATAATAGTCTGAAAGATTTTTTTTTCTTTTTCTTTGTTTATTTTTGAGACGAAGTCTTACTGTGTCACCCAGGCTTGAGTGAAATGGTGTGATCTCCGCTCTCTGCAACTTCTGCCTCCCAGGTTCAAGTGATTCTCCCACCTCAGACTCCTGAGTAGCTGGGACTACAAGCGTGTGCCACCACACCTGACTA
>NW_012118821.1:35523-44992 GCF_000951035.1 Colobus angolensis palliatus | reverse complement strand
AAAATTTGTTAAGATGTGCTTTATGGCCAGTTGTGTGCTCAGTCTTAGAGTACGTGTCATGTGTTGATGCGAAGCATGTATATTCTATTGTCATTGGGTGGAGTTTTCCATAGATGTCTCTTATGCCCAGTTAGTCAAATGTCTAGTTTATGTCCATAATTTCTTTGTTACTTTTCTGCCTCAATGATCTGTGTAATTCTGTCAGTGGGGTGTTGAGGACCCCCAGTATTATTGTGCAGTTGTTTAAATCTCTCTGTAGATGTCTAAGAATTTGTTTTATGAATCTAGATGCTGCAATGTTGTGTGTATATGTTTAGGACAATTAAGTCTTGTTGGATTGAGCCCTTCATCATTATGTGATGCATTTATTTGTCCATTTTGATTATTGTTAATTTAAAGCCTGTTTTTATCTCATATAAGGATAGCTACCCCTGCTCTTCTTTGTTTTCCTTTGACTTGATAGAGAGATATCCATCCCTTTAGTTTGAGCCTATGGGTATCCTTACATATGAGATGCGTTTCTTAGACAGGATACAGTTGAGTCTTGTATCTTTATCCAACTTGTTCATCTGTGCTTTTTAAGTGGACCATTTAGCCTGTTTACATTCAGGGTTAATACTGATATGTAAGAATTTGGTCCTGTCATCATGCTGTTAGAGAGTTGTTATGTATATTTGATTGTGTAGTTGCTCTATAGTGTCAGTGAGGTATGTGCTTAAGTGTGTTTTTGTGGTGGCACATACTGTCTTTCCATTTCCCATGTTTTGCATTCCCGTTAGAAGCTCTCATAAGGTAGATCTAGTGGTAACAAATTCCCTTAGCTTTTTAATTGACTTGCGCCTTCTCTCTAGCTGCCTTTAATTTTTTTCCCTCAAATTGACCTTGTTGAATATGATGACTATGTGTCTTGCTGATGGTCACTGTGCACAGTATTGCACAAGGGTTCTCTAAATTTCTTGAATTTGCATGTCAACCTCTTTAGTGAGATTGGATAATTTTTCATGGACTATATCTTCAAAATTTATGTTGCTTGGTCTCTCTCCTCTTTCTGAAATGCCAGTGAGTGGTAGCTTTGGTATTTTTATATAATCCCATATTTCTCAGCAGTTTTGTTAATTTATTAAAATAATTTTTTCTTTATTTTCGTCTGCCTGTATTGCTTTCAAGGAGTGGTCGTCAGACTCTGAGGTTCTTACCACATCTTGGTCTATTCTGTTGTTGTGCTTCAGATTTTACTTAGAAACTCCTATAGTACATTTTTTATTTCCAGAAGTTCAGCTTTGTTCTTTCTTAAAATGATTATCTCCTGGATCATTTTAGTATGTTCCTCGTATTGAGTTTCAACCATCTCTTGTATCTCAATGACCTTCCTTGCCATCCAGATTCTGAATTCTATGTCTGACATTTCAACCATTTCAATCTGGTTAGATTCCATTGCTGTGGCGCTAGTATGATTGTTTGGCGGTAAGAAGACACTGGCTTTCAGTGTTGCCAGAGTTCTTGTACTGGATCTTTCTCATCTTTAAGTGGTGATGATCCTTTATCTATTTGGAATTGCTGTCTTTTAGATGGAAATTTTAGTTTTTATTGTCATTATTATACCTTGATGATTTGGCTGTGGCACAACATGGGTGTAGCTGAAAGACTTTATTTCTGGATGCTTTTACTGGGCAAGGTTCGGTTTCACACTTCTGGGCTGTGTTCTCTAACCTTGGAGTACTGGGTCTGGGTCAGTGGTTTCATCCCCTTCTTCCTCGAGGTCAAGCCCCAGCTGGGCTAGAGAGTCCAAAGTTCTCAAAGACCACTGGCAATAGCACTCCATAGGAGGCAGCAGGGTGCCACTGGCTGGAGGGGCTCTGGTGGGGACAATGGGGGAATCTTGGGCAGGAGGCACTCCAGCAGGGGGGTGGGAGGGTGCTGTGGGTGAGGGTGCTCTGGCATGGGGTGTCACAGTGGTATGAGGCACTCTGGTTGGGGGAGCGCACAGGCACAGTGAGCAGGAAGTGTTTCAGTAGGGGTGGCACAGGAGGAAAGCATTTTGGTGAGGGTGCTGCCGGCAGGAAGTGCTCCAAAAGGGTGGCTGCAGGGTCTCAAGCTAGCATGTTCCGGTGGGAGGTTATTAGTAAAGGCACTCCGTTGGCGGGGGTGGGGGCTCACTATCTGCAGACATGGCCAGGCAGGGACTCTAGGAGAGACTGGAATCAGCAAAGCAGGCAGATCAGGCTTTCCCTTGTCCCAGGGGAATGATAGTTCTGCTCTTTCCATTCTCTCCAGGTCCACAGCTTACATAGGGCAGAGCCACTTTGTCTTTAAGAGCCATTCCGGGCCTGGAAAGGGCATCAACACTGGGCCACCCCATGTGGGGTTCCCAGCTTTCTCTCCCTTCAGTCCCAGAATCTGGATCATCTCTTCAGCCACTCTCAGAGCCTTCTCTCTGATGGTCTGTTTGGAGTATGCCGGTTTACTTGATATTCTGCTCTGTCGTGGTGGGAGAAGCTCTTCCTGGCTGCATCTAGTTGGCAATCTCGGAATTTCTCTCAGCATTCTCATTTTTAATGTAGATCAGAATTGAGGACATGCTGTTTGCCTTCTTCCTGAAGAATTTATTTGAATACGTTTTGTAGGAAATATCTGCTAGATATGAATTCTGTCAGCATTTTTTATTTGTTTGTTTCCTGAGAAAGCCTTAATTTTTCCTTCACTTTGTAAGAATAAATTTTCTGAATATAAAAATCTACATTGATGTTTTCTTTCCTTCATACTTTGGACATTTCACTCCATTGTCTGCTTCCTTGTGTGGTTTCTAAGAAGAAGTTTACTGTAATCTATTCCTTTCCTTCTATAGGAAAAAAAAGTTTGTTTTGTTCTTTCCTACATCTTTTTTCAAGATTTTGTACTTTTCTTTGACTTTCTACAGTTTTAACATAATAAGTCTAATGGTAGTTTTTGTTTCGAGGTTTTGTGATCCATTGTCTGTCATTATATTTTTTTAACCTCACAGTTATTATTTCTTCAAACATTCATTTCAAATCTCTCATTTTTTTCTTTATGATACTTGAATTACATTCGTGTTGCACCTGTTGGAATTACCACACAGTTCTTGTAAATCCTGTCCTTTTTTTCTCTTTCTTCTCTCTTTTTGTATTTCATTTCAGGCAGTTTTTAATAAAAAGTGTTCAAGGTTACTAATTCTTTTATATCTGTGTCCAATCAATTAATAGGCCTTTAAAAGCATTCTTCATTTCCATTACCATATTTTTGATTTCTAGCTCTTTTAAAAGAGTTTCCATCTCCCTGCTTATATTACATACCTTTTCTTTCATGTTGTCTACTTTTTTTCATTAAAGCACATAATGTATTAATTATATTTATTTTAAATTCATTTTCTAATATTTCCAAAATCTATGCTATGTGTGAGTCTGGCTCTCATCCTTGCTTTGTCTCTTCAGACTTTTCTTCCAACTTGGCTTTACTAATGCTTTGTAATTTTTGTTGAAAGCTGGGCATGATGTATCAGGTATTAGGATCAGAGATAAATAAACCTTTGGTCTGAGATTTTATGTTTATTTGCCTCTGAATTGGGCTATGTTTAATGTTCTTTGCAATAGTAGGTATCAGAGGCTTCAAATTTATTTAGTGTTTTTCCTTTACTATCCTGTTTTCTTTGTGTTTTCCTAAGAACTCCTTAAAATTGAGTGTGTCTCTTGCTGCTATTTCAGCTGTAATCCCTGTTTATATGGTAGTAAGGAGTTGGGGAGAGAAAACATTCAGTAATCACATGATGAGATCTATCTTTCGAAGGGACTGTGTCCGTGGGCTGTGACTTTTCAAAGCGTTTAAAATCTTTTACTGTCTCTTTATTTAGACAACAGAAATGCCAGAAGGAGTAACTTTTGATAATTTTCCTTAAGCCTGTGTGAGAGAGGCTTCTGACAAAGACTGCTACAAGCACAGGTCTTCGTTAGGAGAACACACAGTATATTTCAGATGGTTACTCATTCACTCCCTATATTAGTCTCTTTTCAGGTGACTGATAAAGACATATCTGGACTGGGCCATTTACAAAAGAAAGAGGCTTGTTGGACTTACAGTTCTACATGGTTGGGGAGGCCTCACGATCATAGCAGAAGGCAAGGAGGAGCAGGTCACATCTTACGTGGATGGCAGCGGCAAAGAGAGGGCTTGTGCAGAGAAACTCCCATTTTTTTTTTTTTTTGGAGACAGAGTCTCGCTCTGTCGCCCAGGCTGGAGTGCAGTGGCGGGATCTCGGCTCACTGCAAGCTCCGCCTCCCGGGTTCCCACCATTCTCCTGCCTCAGCCTCCCGAGTGGCTGGGACTACAGGCGCCCGCCACCTCGCCCGACTATTTTTTTTTTTGGAATTTTTTAGTAGAGACGGGGTTTCACCATGTTAGCCAGGATGGTCTCGATCTCCTGACCTCGTGATCCGCCCGTCTCGGCCTCCCAAAGTGCCAGGATTACAGGCTTGAGCCACCGCGCCCGGCCCCTGAAACTCCCATTTTCAAAACCATCAGATCTTGTGAAACTTAGTCACTATCACAAGAACAGCAAGGGAAAGATCTGCCCCCATGATTCAATTACCTCAGACTGGGTTTCTCCCACGAAATGTGTGGATTGTGGGAGTTACAATTTAAGATGAGATTTGGGTGGGGACACAGCGGAACCACATCACTCCCCCTGCCAAAGACACAGGTTGATTTTTCTTGCCCTTTACTTAAAAAAACCTGACAAAGTCCTGGAATTAAAAACTGTCAAGTACAAGGATTTCCTAAGGTTGCAGGTCCCATGATTCTCACTCTCAAGTTAGCCCATACGTATCAAATTGCCATTTAAATGCTCCTGTCAGTTTATGGTTCCAGTAGTTTCTTTTCTGGTTAATCTGATCTTGGCTGGACTTGTCTGTATTTTCCTGTCTCTCCAGTTTTCAGAGTGGCAGTTTGCACTGTGACCTGAATTTTGTATTGGATCCAGGAAAAGTCGTTGATTTTGAGTTTATTCAGCTCTTTTCTGGATGTAAGGATGGAATAATGGCCTCTGAACTCTTCACATGTCAAAGCTGGATTGTACAGATTTTTACTTGTCATTAATAAAATTTTCCTAGTCTGTTCCAACCATAATGATCATGAGGTAGTAGAAGTTATTTTATTTTATTTTTTAATATCAATCTCCTGAATTCTTTAAGATTACTTCTGCTGAAAACCTAGGAGAATGCCTTGATTGGATGCATGTCATGGGAGATTTAAAACGAAGCTCAATATTATTCCCACTATGGTTAGCTTTAGGAGTTTCAGGAAAAAAAAAATCATTAATTTTAATAAGCAGGGAGAGAAACAGCATCAGTGTACTAATCAAGTGACACTATGAACGTATTATTTCGTCACAGTGAGTTGTCTCAAAGCCCTGGTGTGTCCTTTCTGAAGCTGGTTATTTACACACACACACACACGACAGAGAGAGTCATTTCTCTGGAATGTAACTGTTAAAATAATGACACTTCTATCAAGAAAAACTGATCTGTGCAGATGTCATAAAACCACTATTATTTATCTTCTATCTGTTTTTATGCTTGTCTACATATTTTACTTAGATGGTCTGCCCGTTAAGTAAAGCTATAAGTCATCTGTCACTTGGAGATATTTAATAATTGGGAACAAAACAATACAAAAATATACCTACAACTCAGTGAAATCGTAAGAAAAATTTCACACAGTATAGTGGCTTTTATCTAAAATATTTTATCTTTTTTATTTTTTAATATATATAATGAAAGTCATCTTAGAAAGGTTTATGTACTAAACTAATATACATTGAGGTATATATACATTTAGTGACTCAGTGGGAAGTTATTAAGGAGAATGGAGGCAGTAAAGAAAGAAACAGTAAGGAACATTTTGGCAGACATAATAATTTAGGTCAAAGATTCTAATGTGAAGTTCTATGGATGTATTCTTTGCTCGATTTGGATTAAGTCAGTTGTTCACAACCAGAGGTCATTGCCCTCCACTGAGAGGACATTTGATAATATCTAGGAACAATTTTGGTTGCCACAAGTGAGAGGCTGCTCCTGCAATTAGTGGATAGAGATTGAGAATGCTGCAAATCTTCATACAATGCACAGTACAGCCAAATAGAACAAAGAATCCTCTGTGCTAATATGTCCATAGAACTTCACATTAGAATCTTTGAGCTAAGTTATTATGTCTGCCAAAATGTTCTTTACTGCTTCTTTCTTTACTGCCTCCATTCTCCTTTATAAATTCCCATTGAGTCAAGTATATATATACCTCAATGTATATTAGTGTAGCACATAATCCTTTCTAAGATGACTTTCATTGCCAAACAGATCTTCAAAGGGAGAGATCCAAAAAGATAAATCTGAGTGGAAGTCAGGCATTCTGAGCCTGGCTCAGGGTAGAGGGCGTCTTCTTTGTCTACAAGTGGTATTACATGATTGGGAAAGAGATATTTGTGGTAGCTCTAAAGTGTCTCAAATTACACCTTCCAGGCTTGCATTTTAGCTTATATGAACATAAATTCAGCCCTTTATGTTGAATTATGTAAACTCTCATAACAAACATTCAGTCACTTGTGCACTAGTGAACACTGCAAATTCCAGTTTCCTCAAATTTCTATAGTTTCACCACATATCATTGTGTACTGATGGGATTGATTTACTTGAATGAGGATTAAAAAAAGGCTTCAGTACTTTCATTTATATATGCTATAGGCTTTTTTGGTGCTGTTGTTGTTGCATAGCATACCAGTTTGAAGAAATATAAATTTTGTTTCTCAAATAACTAAAGCCTGCTTATTGAGATTGATGAGAAACACAATATTATCTTTTGAGGATTTTTTTTTTTTTTTACCAACAGTGAACTGTACAGATACAGTCATTTTGTGTAAATTGAAATAAAAACAAAACTGGACCTTTTAGTAAATAGAGTATCATATATTATTTGTTTCTCAAATAACTAAAGCCTGCTTATTGAGATTGATGAGAAACACAATATTATCTTTTGAGGATTTTTTTTTTTTTTTACCAACAGTGAACTGTACAGATACAGTCATTTTGTGTAAATTGAAATAAAAACAAAACTGGACCTTTTAGTAAATAGAGTATCATATATTATTTATTTCCAGAGTCTAACAAAATAGTTAACATGCTCTGGGTAAACTATAAATATTTAGGGTGGATGAATAAATAAATGCATGTATTAGTTATGAAAAAACATGTAGAAATAGCATCAAAATATTTTCTTCTCTGCCATATCATTACTCTGACATTTTTCCAGTATTTCCTTGAGAATGTGAATACTTTTTCTCTGATATTTAAAGACTGTTCAGGAAGGTGCTTCAGAGAATACCACTTCCACAAGGAATAAGAAAGGCTGCAAATAATTTTGCTCTGTTGATAACAATGAGAATATTCTAAGTAATCTATAAAATCATACCTTTTTTGAGCCTATCAAAGAACTAATCATTACAAAATAACTTGATGAACTGAATTCAAAATGGTAACTAATTCTTCAGTGAGCCACATAAACTGTTTCACCTTTGGTAGAGTTTATGAAACAAGGTAACAACCAGAAAAGCAGAAAAGAAGAAAACAACCGAAGTTTTTTACGAGTTCCTAAGGATCACATTTAGGGGAGTGTGACAGTTTAGTTCTACCTGAATGTCCCACACATTCCTCTAAAGGCTTGATTGCAGAAGCTGTCTTTGGGTGCTCAGGAGAAACATGCAGCAGACCATAGATCTGAGGGGGTCCTGTGGTGACGCAGGCATATCATGATAAGCTGTTCCTAGAGAACAGGTACAAAACCCAAACTCTTATCTCACATGAAAGAAAGCTGTCCACTGCTAAGGACAAGCTAGAAATCTCCCCACCACCAGACCCAGAGAGTGGTTAGCCACTCTTAGTAAAGGAAAAGAAACTAAACCATCTTTTTTAGAGAACTGTAAGAACACCCCCTCACCAAGTATCATACACTGGAATAAAGCAGACAAAGTGCTGAAAAATCACTCTCCTCTCATGCCTCCTCAATGTTATATGGTAGCATTTGGCTATTATAAGGTAGGTAAAGAAAGTGGGAAACACATTATCTTGGAAACACATATATACATGGGCTACCTAAGACTGAGACCGAAGAAGGAGAACCAAGGATGAATAGAGAGAATAAGTCACTTTGTGTCTCTGGTGTGCAAGGTCCCTTAAAAGCTGACAGCAGAGCAGTGTCATTGAGAAACAACTCTCCAGTGCTACAGGCCATACAGTAAGCAAAAGGTAGGAGTCCACCATTGATGACGAAATATGAAGTCAGTGGTTCACTGAAGAGCAATTCAGCCACAATTAAAGCTAAGTCATCCACTTCCGAGACAAAGTGATCGGAAAGAGTTTTAAAGAGAAAAAGCAGCCAACGAAACCATACTCAAAAATGGCCTTGATGTTGAAAATGCCAGGAAAGGAATTGTAAACTATGAATAATCAGTTTAAGAACGTAATGGAAAAGGTAACAACATGCTTGAACAAATGGATAACTACAAAGTGATAACCATAAAACGTGTCAAATGGAAATGGAAGAAATCCAAACCATGGTATCACAGATGTAGATGTCTTGTCACAGGCTGAATAAGTCAACTGGACTCTGTAAAAGACGTAATAAGTGAATTTGAAGACATTCTAATAAAAAATATCTAAAATAAAATATAAACGTATTTTTTAGTTCAGAATAGAGCTTCTAAGACTTATTAAACTATATCAGAATGTTTAACATAAATGTAATTGGTGTCCTAAAAGAAATAACAAATGGAAAAGAAAAAGAAAGGTTAGAAGAATAGTTGAAAAGAGAGTGGCAAGGATTACATTAAATTAATCAAAACCCATACCAGTAGAATCAAAAGACTCTACTGGTAGCCATAGGTAGGATAAATACTAAGAAATTTTCCAAGGGCATATTATAGCTAAATTGTGAAATACAAAAAAAAAAAAAGAGAAAATATTGAATGCAGCAGAGGGGGATAGGAAAATAAAATAAAATATAGGAAAATATATGATAATAACAGCAGACTTTTTATCCAAAACGAGGCATCGATGGGAGGCAAACCAAAGCTGGAGGATTTATTGAAAGCAGACTTGCCTTACAGGTAATATTACAGGGTTTTCTTTTTTCAGGGAAAAGTCTACATGACACCAGATAAAAATTTCAATGTACAAAACAAAAGAATACGGAAATGGTGAAAATGATATTAAATATACAAAATATTTTCCATATACTTAATATCGTAAATGATAAAATTGTACTGTGAGAGTTATACCAAGTGGCAGAGGAAAAGATCAAATAATAAAGGATGGGAGTGAGCAAAATGGAAAATTATTATGCTAAGATACTTATATGTTGCATGAGGTGGTATTATGCAAAAGCAGACTCCAATAAATTAATGTACCTAGAA
>NW_012118821.1:30140-32227 GCF_000951035.1 Colobus angolensis palliatus | reverse complement strand
TAGACTTCTTCAAACCTGAGACAAAATAGGTAATCATTAAACATATTGAGGATTTATTTTCAGTTACCAATGAAAATGTAAAAATAATCCAGAAAAGTCTTAAAGAGCTTTAATAATAAGTCATTGTGGGAGAAAAATAAACACTTACTGCTTTTGTAAAACAGGTAACTCAGCAATTCTAATTTTGAATTTGATTCTAAAATTTTAACAATTATGCTTACCTCATCACTTTGGTGCAAGATGAAATATGAAATAAAATCAGTTATTAAAAATACCTATCAAAATGCCTAAAATCTCTTTTATTCAAAGTTGTAGGAGCTGATTTATACCCCCATGAGAAATTGAGCAGAGTGGACTTGAATTTTCTTGCAGTATTTTAAATCAATTTGTATTATATAAGTCCTCCTGCCTCTGTGGTCTGTTGTCATGCTTCTGTTAATTAGATCTGAAAAAGAGAGCATCACACTGCTGAATTCCAGACCCCAACTTTTCTGACATAATTACGTTCAGAAATACACTGTAGGTTAAAAATAACCTACACTATAAAGTCTAAAAACTTTGTAAAAACTGTAAAATGTATTAGGAAAATTGTCTCACAAACCTAGTTTCTGCTCAGCTGCAGAGCACTAATATTGCCCTCCAGATACTTACCATGCGGACTGTCGAGTCTGTTCTATCTCTGCTCTTTTCATTATCGGCTTCATTTCTGTATTGATTTAATTATTCTCATTTATTTGTTTCCTTAGTCCCAAAAGCCTATTTTTCATTTCTACCTATTTCTTCATCATCTCCTTTGGATTCTTGCAGCCCAGATTAAAACTCTTGTATGAAAATGGCAATTATTTCCTCCTTTAAAAATATTTGATGATGTGTTTTGCTGTTGTTATGTTTCATGACAATATATCTCTAGGGATTTGCATTATTTCATTGGTTTTACATTATTGTTTCCTTCTCCAGTATGTTATATTGAATCACATTCTTGATTTTGTGACTCTTAGGCTGGGTCCTGTCAGTCCACAGAATATAATAGAAATCACGGAATGCAAATATTTTTCCATATCCTAACCCAGGTTACCTTTGCAAGGACTCTTTGTAGTTAGCTTGCTCTACACCTGATTGACAAAATGAGTAATCAAATTAGCTTTGTAGTATTAGCCAAGTACAAGTACTGGTTCTAAAAGGATGGCCTGGGTCTTAATCTGGTGCTAATCCCAAACATAGTTTGAAAATGAAGTTCAGGGACAGTTCCAAGTTGCCAGAGGAGGGCCCTCCAACAACCCTGGGATATGATTCTTACTGTCCTGCCTGGCAGCAACGTCCCAAGGTGCTGCTCCTTACTTAGCAGAAACAGTCTTCAGTATCTCCAGATGAGTACGTCAGCCCAGAGATCAGTACATAAGCCAAGTCACTGGGCAGTGGGCCTGGATTGCTCTCTGCTTCTCATTAGGCAACGCACCTTGTTGATTGGGATGGCCTTAGGGCTAGGCAAGCATAACTCAATCTGGCTCTGTTGAGGCTCTGCCCACTCTAGCCTGCCCTCACTGGGGCATATATGTGGCAGGACCTGAGTTGTAGGATATTCCATGTGCTGTGGTGGTAATCCTATATGAGGCTGCAATAAGGCAATTTGTCAAACCCAGATGCTGGTTATGGAGTATCCTGAGCTACTGCAACATGTGTACTGAGTGCTGGACATCCAAGCTTCTTCTTGTCTTCCTTCCAAAGCTGTGATAGGGTATACAGTTTAGCTTGTATGTCCTACTGCCAGGCCTTGTAGGAGAGCTAAAGTCTTTCCAGATCTAGTTAAAAGAGCATACGATAATAGAAGCTCTTGTCCTATTTACCTCTCATCACTTTGTAAGCCAGGATCTGTAAATTTTGTAATTGGGCTACTTGAAATAAATGAAATATTGTCTCAGCTTGGGCAGACAACATTAGAAAAATGAAATAATTATTAACTATATGTGGAGTATATTAGAAATATTTGCTACAGAAGTTTGAATGAAAAAGATATTTTAAAGGCTATACATTTGAAGCCTAAATATTAATAACATCTCTGAAAATCTGGTTAGGTACCCATATCAGGT
>NW_012118821.1:28462-29675 GCF_000951035.1 Colobus angolensis palliatus | reverse complement strand
CTACAACATCTGCCTCCTAGGTTCAAGTGATTCTCCTGCCTCAGCCTCCCAGCACCACCATGCCTGCCTAATTTTTATACTTTTAATAGAGACGTAGAGACAGGGTTTCACCATGTTGGCCAGAGGCTGGTCTCAAACTCCTGACCTCAGGTGATCCACTTGCCTCAGCCTCCCAAAGTGCTGGGAGTACAGGTGTGAGCCACTGCACCCCGCCAGGCTCTTTATTTCTATAAGGGAAGAGTGGTATCATCTATTCACCCTCTTGAAGAGTCCAGTGAGTTAAGCAATGATAAAAATAGCTAACATAACATTTAACAGATGGTGTTGTCTCCCTTGGGATAAACCCAGTATTGGGTTTAGAAACCTCAGCAGACATGATATGAATCACATAGTTTTCTGGATATGCCTGTAAATTTGCTATGTAATTTTAAAACAATCATTATAATATTTCTTTGGGACAATTTTTTTTTCTTGGTGTTATAGGCAAGTTGATTACAGACTCATTGAATTTTATGACTGAAATGAATGATGAAAATTATCAGGTCCAATTTCATGCTCAAGGCTGCAAAAGCTTATGTTTTAATGAAAACACATGGATACCCTACCCGTGTTGAAACTTTCCTGTGTCCACTTTTCATCTGTCCCCACACAGCAGTCTCCCTTCCATTTAGGGGCATTTCTAGTTAGTTAATAATTTTCCATTATCTCTCTAAAGTGCATTCACATAGATTACACAGGAGAAAGAATTTCCTGGTTAAAAAATTATCTGTCCCAGAAAATCCCTCAGAGATTTATGTTAGCAATAGCTCCACCGAACAGTAATCTCTAAGGGCAAATTAGCTTGTACTTTTTGAAAGAAAAAGTAAGTTACTATTGAGTAAATTTGTGATAATTGTGTGATATTTTGGCAATAAAATGTGTTAAATCAAAGAAATCTAGGCACAGTTTTCCAGGGTTGTTACAACCAAGAATAATAATTCCATTTATTAGGAAAAGACTGTAGTTCAAAATACAGAGTTAGACACTGCTTAATGACAGGGATATATTCTGAGAAATGCATAGTTAGGCAATTTCATTGTGCAATTATAGTGTACTTATACAAACCTAGAGGGTCTAGCCAACTACACACCTAGGCTATATGGTAGAGCTTATTGCTCCTAGGCTACAAACCTGTAAAGCATGTTACTGTGCTAAAGACTGTAGGTCATTGTAA
>NW_012118821.1:21351-24122 GCF_000951035.1 Colobus angolensis palliatus | reverse complement strand
TATCCAAATACTCATAAAATAATTGGTGTAGAGGGAAGTGTGAATTATTTTGAGGAGGTTAAACAATTACTTCAAAGGATAAAGGAGCTCAGTATTAAAGGATAAATATAATTTTTTATCAAATATAGGAATCTGGCTCAAACCCTCCTTTGAAATTGTCAAACTTATTTTGTAAAATAATAAATATTTAAAATCTTGCCAAAATACAAGTAAATTGAAAATATGTTTGCTTTATTAGAGAGAAGTACATACTTATTTCTAGAACATTTAGGTATATTTTAAAAAGATAAATAATAAATCATTCTGACTGTATTTCCTGTGGTTATTTTCATCTAATTTGCCTAAGCATTTTTCTGAGAGTCTGGGTAATATAACTCAAAAAAAAATCAATCAATAACTAGAGCCAATTTCTGAACTAATTCCAGGAAGATGATGGCTCAAAATCATCTTTCATCCCTTTCAACTCAACTCTAAATCAGCCAACTGTCTTGAGGCAAGCAGTTCCCGAGTCTTGTCAGTGACTGATTAGGAAGGAGAAGTTTAGCTCTAGGAAAATCCAATAAAACGAAGTGGTACAAGGCTCTTGTGGTCAGTGGCCAGTGTGACTACTAGAGGCCATTTTAAAAGGACCCCAGTGTAAAGAAAAGAATATAATATGTATATGTGTATCTATATCTATATCATCTGTAACTATCATCTCCTAGAAAGAGCCTGGCCTACAGAATTGTGAAAACCACATTGTTCCTATGTGAGTTTGCCTGACCTGCCTTATCTCCAAGGAGCCAAAACTGTCTAACTCCTCCTACTCCTGAGGCTAGGAACGTTGAGAGCATTGATACTTCCATGGGGATGTGCATCCTGCTTGTTGACAGATGCCAACCATGTCTATATTGTACTACTTGCAGAAATCCCACAACTCAAGGTATTTCAACCAAAGACTTGGACTCCAATGAGCAAATAAAGAGAAGTGACACAATATAGGAGGATTCTTGCAACCAAATATAATTAACTCAAGGATAAGGAAAAAAATCACACAAACTTTAAGATGGGGAAAACAATTTGTTACAAAGAAAAAAATTAGAGTAGTACAGTATTTTTTTTTTTCATTTACCACATCAGAAGCTAAAAGGTGGTAGAATGACATCAAAAGAAATTCACAGTGATAGAAAATGTCATACCCAACAAAACTGTCAATATCTAGGAAAAAAGAAGGATGTTTTGTGTATATTCAAGAGTTTATCATCCATGAATTTGAGTTCAAAGAAATATTCAAATACTTGAGCAAAGACTCTACAAAATATTTTTTAGCCCTCTACAATGAGAAACAATATTTTTAAGAGTAAAATGATTGTTAATAAAAATGTAAAATATATAGCAGTACGTTATAGCTAAAGATACATATACATATAAAATAAATGTACAATTGTCAACTATTATATAGGGTGATTGTCAATATAGTATAATTTAATGTGAATCTATATAGATGAGAGATTATAAGCTAAATTTTAACAATAGACTAAGTAAAAATCTATGTAGGCACTGACAGAGAAATAGTAAGATAGAGAAAACAAGCATTTTAAAGGTATCACACAGGGTTAGTAATGGGAAATGATGGCATCAAAGCATATTTGTCTGGAAAAATACTTAGTATTATGTTAAACAAAAATATGAGTTTTATTAATATTAGAATTATGCACCCTCCTCAGAGAGAATTTCAAAAATATATTGACTAATTGGGCAACCTTATCAATTTCCAACCCATTAACTGATTTACTATTATTTTCCATAGCACTTATTTCTTGACATTTTATCATATATTTATTTGCATCTTTGTTAGTGTTTGTTTTTGTATTAGAATAATTAGAATATAAACTGTATTGTGTTAAGGACTTTGTCTATTTCAGTCTTTGTCTTAGTCCCATGCCAGGCAGAAACGTGAACAATAAATAAATATTTATAAAGCAAATTTATGATTTCCAAGTTTGAAAAGTTAATAGTTAATGTAATGGAGAAGCATACTACATTTACAAAGTTGTCAGTGCGAAATATAGAATCAGCAGAAATTTTATAAAACCAGAAAAAAAAATCATCAAAATGCAAAAAAAGAAAATAATCTAGAATATAAATTCAAATATATAGTGAGTAAAGAAAAACAACAACAACAACAAAACCTCCTTAGAACAACAGCAACAACAACAAAAAGCTGGACAAACTGAAAATCGATGTTTCTTTTTAGGATACGTCATGGAACAGAGGGCAAACTGCCTCCTGGAAATGTGAAGTGTCTAGGGAGTCACAGCTGAGATCTTCCGTGGATTAAAGACCGCAGGTGCCACAAACAGGTAGGAATCCTCAAGTGGTAATCTTGAAAAATTACTGGAAGCTGAGAGTAGTCTAGGTGGTGAATGAAAACGTCCTGTGGGCCTCAGTCTTAGAGAGGGGCCACACTTTTCTGGACTTTACCTCCAGAACCTTACCTTGTTCTCACTCTGAAGAACCTGTAGTTTCCACTGTGGCGCTGAGGAATGGGAGGGGACAGAGGAAGGGACACTGTTAACAGAATGAAAATATAAACCATAGACTTGAATATCATATTTGCAAAACATATATGTTACAAATAATTTGTATCCAAAACATATAAGGAACCCTTTAAACTCAACAGTAAGAAAGGAAACAACCTACGTAAAAAAGGAAAGATATGAACAAACACATCAACAAAGAAGACGTACAAATAAATAATCACATGCACGGTCCTTAAACAAATGTGAATT